>NC_056058.1:17737944-18040974 GCF_016772045.2 Ovis aries | reverse complement strand
CAGGAGATCAAACCTGTCAGTCCTGAAGGAAATCAACCCTGAATATTCAATGAAAGGACTGTTGCTGAAGCTGAAGCTCCAATAATTTGGCCACATGATGAGAAGAGCTGACTGATTGGAAAAGATGCTGGGTAAGACTGCGGGCAAGAGAAGGGGATGACAGAGGAAGAGATGGGTGGACAGCATCATCGACTCAATGGATGTGAGTTTGAGCAAACGCAGGGAGATGGTGAAGGACAGGGAAGTCTGGCATACTGCACTCCATGGGGTGGCAGAGTCGGACACAACTTAGTGACTGACCAACAACAGCAATATTCAACGTTCTAAACCCCAGTGGCAATGCCCCCTCCTCCAGGAAGACTTCCCTGATCCCTAATTTCCCCCTCTGCCTCCCCTCTTCCCCTAATCTGGAGCTTCTTTCTGCCCAGTCTTGACTGGATGAGGCTGGAAAGGGGTGTCTATGCCCAGGTTTGCCCCTTCAACCTTGACCTGGGTGGGGCAAGGAAACAGTTAGGCCTCAGGGTCTATTTTTTTTAAGCAAGAAGGAATGTGAGGGTAGAGCCAATGGTGGCTCCACCCACCCAGGTGACTTTCTCCCTTCCACACCCCCAGGTAGAGGGCTTCCTGCTCTGGTCCGATTATTCCTAGACAGGTCCCTTGAGGGTGAGTCAGGGGGTGGAGAAAGAAGCATGACCTTTACTCCAAGAATCTTAAAGAATTTCCTTGTCCCCGCTGTGTGCCCTTCCTAGCTGGGGACCCAACCCAGGGCTAGGTGGGAAAACAGGCTGATAATACTGGATTCTGGCCAGGCCCAGAGGTGACTGCTGTGCACCTTCTGGATCCTCCACTGTAGGGGACATCAAAAGGGAAGTCTCATATCAGCCTACACCTTCAGAAAGTCCACACCCCGCACCCCACCCCAGGTTTCTCTGGGCCTCAGTTTCCTCTCTAAAATAAACTCCCCAAAATGAAAAAATCAAATAAAATCGGGTTAACTTGCTGAAGATGAGGTGACTGAGAAAGATCAGCCCTACTCTTGGGAGGTGTCTGACCCTTGGCTAGCTCCTAATCATAACACGTCTCTCTACAGAATCTCAACACGCATAGGTTTTCCAGGATGAAACCCCTTCCAAAGCGCAGGCTCCGTTCCAAACGCGGCCTTAATCCCTGCCTGGTCTTTCTTGCAGCCTCCCCTGGCGGGTCTCCAACCCGGCCGCCGGCTAGTGCGCAGCTGGGCGGAAAACGCGGCCTGGAATTCCCACCCCAGGGCCTGGATCCTGTGTTGGGAGGGGTGGCGCGGTGGGAGCGAAGGCAGCCAGGGCGGCGTCCCGGAGGCGTGTCGGGACAGAGGCGGGGCCGGGAGGGGACTCAGGAGGAAGAGGTGCAGGTGCAGCCCTGGCGGCGGAGCGGGCGGGAGGAGGGCAAGTGCTGGACACCTGCTTCGCCGCGACCCTCCCCAGCCTCCTCTCGCACCCCAGGGTGGGGTCCAGTTTTGACTGTTTCTAGGCCCCCCGCCCTTGGCCAGAGGCGCTGGACAGCCCCCAGGGGGGACTATGGCGGTGAGATTCCAGGCGAGTAGCCCGCGGAGGGCTGGAGGGGGGAGGGGACCGAGGTGGGGTCGGGGCTGGTTCCGGGACCGGGACTCCAGATCACCCCCGTCCTAGGTAACAGATGGGGAAACTGAGGCCCAGGAGAATGTGGAAGCTAGCACGGGCGGAGCGTCTGCACCCACTGGCCTCCACCGCTGCCTCCGGGGGCTCCCTCTGCCCCGGGTCTGCCTCCCTTAACAGATAGCGTTCGTGTGTGTACTAGGTCACTTCTGTTGTGTATGACTGTTAGCAACCCAGGGGACTGTAGCCCGCCAGGCTTCTCCGTCCCATGCTCTTCTCCAGGGGATCTTTCCGACCCAGGGATGGAACCCGCGTCTCTTATGTCTCCTGTATAGGCAGTCGGGATGTTTACCACCAGCTCCACCTGGGAAGCCCCTTAGCAGGCCGACCTGCGTTCAAATCCCGACTTTTCTGTGTAACTTTGAGCCAGCCAGTGAGTCCACGCCTTTGAGAACCTCGTCTGTAAAGTGGGTGATGGTCACTTTATAGAAGGGCGTGGGGAGGATCCTAGGAGGGGGGGAAAATGCTCCTGGTACATAGTAGGGGTGCAGTTTCCCAGGGGGATGGGCCGAGTTGAGCTTGAGCACTAAGGGTGGGACGGTAGGCAGGGACTTTGTGGGCTGGAACGTCTTTGGCTAAGGCAGTGAGGCTGTGAAAGAGGGGATCACCATTTATTGAGTGTCTGCTGTATACAGAGTCGTTAACTTGGGGGATCTGGCTTGAGAGCCCAGTTTTGCTGCATCGGGCAGGCCGATCGGGGCTGGGGCCGGGAATCCCCGTGGCTCTGTGGCGAGGGGGATGTGCTTCGTTCTCTAGTGTTGGAGCTTGAACCGGCTTTCTCACACCCACCCTTCTGCGTCTCAGGTCGGGCCCCAGAGGGGTAAACAGGTGAACAGGCTTGGGAGATCTGTGGCTGGCCCCAGGCCAGACCACCCGAGGCTGTAGGGCCGGGAAGTTCTTTCTCCTTCCAGGCAGCAAGAAGCAGCTCCCAGAATCCCGTCCTCAACTCGAGTATTTGTGGTCCCCTCCCCTCCCCCACTCCGACCCCCGCTGTGGTTCCCAGAGGTGGGGGCGGGGAGGGGGAGAGTGATCAGCAGCCTGGCAACCACGTGCCCGGGCCGGTGTGACTCGGTAAGCCCAGTCCCCTCTGGAGGCCTCTAGTATCCGGTGTTTCTGTCCCGCGCGTGGCAAAGGGCGGGGATGTAGGCCCGGGCCCCGCCCCCTCGGAGCTCACCTGGAGGGGGGCGGGGCTGAGGAGGCTAGGAACTCTGGACAGACATGCAGGTGCTGGTTGTTCAATTGCTAAGTCGTGTCTTACTCTTTGCGACCCTATGGACTGCAGCACATCAGGCTCCTCTGTCCTCCACTGTCTCCCAGAGAACCTAGAGTTCCTGGCAAAATCAGCCTTTTATTCTACCATTAGTGCATTCCTCAAACTACCCCCCGCACGCTGTCCTGTGGGGACCATGATGGGGTCCCAGGGCCCCCAACCCTGCCTACCAGGAATCACCAGACTCACGGGTGTAGGGGAGACAGGTGGACTGGGACCTCCCAGGCCTCAATAATCAGAGGCAAGAAATGTGTGTGTCTTGCTGGGGTGTTGAGGACTTATTTCCTGAAGGAAGACACAGTGCCCCTGGGGCTGTGAAGGATGAAAAGGAGTTTGCCAGGGAGTACAGGATGTGCAAAAGCCTGGAAGGGAGGCTGATTGGAGGACCAATCAGCAAAGTACCCGGAGAGACAGCCCCGGCTAGCCTTCACACCCAAGAGGAAAGATCAGAAAATCACAAATTGATGATTAAACAGGGTAATTGAAGATGGTTTTGGATGCCATGAGTAAAACCTAATAAATAAAGCAGAAGAATGGTAGGATGCCAGCCAGAGAAGACTGGCTAGTCTGGGAGGTCTTCCTGGGGAGGTGGCATTTGAGCTGAGACCCAAGTGTCAGGGGACAGCTGTATGCATGTTGGGAGGGTGTCCAGGCACAGGGGTCAGCCAGGGAAAGGTTGGGGGTGAACTAAGCTGAGGTGGGCTGTGACCCTATGGGTGTCAGAGAGCCTGCCAGTATCCATGGAGGTGAACCTGCACAAGCCAGAGCAAGCCACAGCCACCTGTGCCTGCCCCCTCAGGGGCTGTGATTCCCTGGGGGCTGATTCTTAAAATAGAGCCAGGAACTCAAAATGCAAGGGAATCATTTAATGACACCAAACATAAAATCAGAGCAAGTGATTTTGTTCCAAAAGATTTTGTTCCAAAAAATAAGTTTAGAAGGAAAAAAAAAAAAAACAAAAAACAGAAGGATGCTGGGACCAGGTAGTTGAGAGCAAAGGCATGGGACAGACTGCCAAGGTTCACGTAGTGCTGTGTGACCTCTAGTAAGTTACTGAACCTCTCTGGGCCTCCTTTTCCTCCCCTGTGAGGCAGGAAGGCAGGAACAGAAGCAGTGCCGCTTCCTGAGGTCCTCAGGAGTAAAGGAATGGGTACTGCATAGTGCTCGCTGGCAGCTCATGAGATAGTGTTGCTTATTAATGTTACACAGAGGAGAAAGGTCATTATTATTACTTCTCACTACAACCACTGCCGTCCCTCCAGAGGCTCCTACTGCTATTTGTGGGAGACTCCAGGCCCCCTTCTCACACCTCAGCACTGAAAGATGGGGCAGCGGGGGTGAGGGAGGTACCCATTGTACAGATGGGGAAGATGAGGCTGGAGAAGTACCACCACAGCCTGTCAAGTGCACACTGGAGGATTTGAATCTTGGTGGTGCAAAGCAGACCTGGCTCCCAGGAGGGCTCATGAGGCCCCGCCCTTGGCTTTGCTCCCCTCTTCTCCTCAGCTTCCTACCTCCCTGGAGCCTGGAATGCTGCTCTCCCAGGAACCTCTAAGAAAAGGCAGGGAAACACCACACACTGCACAGGGAATCCCCCCACACCTGCTATCCTATGTGAGGAGGAGGCATCATTTCTACAAGGTCCCCCAGGGGCAGCAGCACATCCAGGTAGAAGTAAGGGATAGGTGGGGGCCACATACCCCCTTTTGTTGGCTGCGTGACTTCTATTCCCAAAGCCTCTGATCTCGTCTGTACCCTGGACTTGAAAATAACAGAAGCCACGCCTCCCGAACCCTACACTCCGATTCCTCAGTTGTCTTGGCAAGTGACTTTCCCTCTCTGGACCCAGCTTTCCTCATCTGTGATTGTTGTTCAGTCACTCAGTCGTGTCCGATTCTTTGCGACCCCATGGACTGCAAGCATGCCAGCCTTCCCTGTCCTTCACCATCTCCCAGAACTTGCTCAAACTCATGTCCATTGAACTGGTGATGTCATCCAACCATCTCATCCTCTGTTGTCCCCTTCTCCTCCTGCCTTCAGTCTTCCCCAGCATCAGGGTCTTTTCCAATGAGTCAGCCCATCACATCAGGTAGCCAAAGTACTGGAGCTTCAGCTTCAGCATCAGTCCTTCCAATGAATATTCAGGGTTGATTTCCTTTAGGATTGACTGGTTTGATCTCCTTGCAGTCCAAGGGACTCTCAAGAGTCTTCTCCAAACAGTTCAAAAGCATCAATTCTTCGGCATTCTGCCTTCTTTATGATCCAACTCTCACATCCATACATGACTACTGGAAAAAAATCATATAACAGATGAATAATAGAATATCTGTTAACCGAACACCTATTAGTGAGCAGATTAAATGAGATCTTACTGGAAAAACCTGGCACAAAGGAAGCACTTCATTCAATCATTCCATAGACAGAATCCGAAGCAGATAAAAATCTCCACCCTCCGAAGCAGACATTCTAGAAGGAGAAATGCAGTGACCACATATTTAAAATTCAGAGAATGTCAAGGGATCACAGGTTCTGTGAACTGGGAATCAGGGCGAGGCAGATAAACTGGTCTGTTGTAGGCTGGGGAGGGGCCAGTTGCAGACCGGGTGGCTGGGAGAAGGAAGTGAGGGAGGAAGCCAGGTAGAGATCGCTGGTGGACGAGAGTTTCAGGCAGAGGAGAAAGTGTGTACAAAGGTCCTGGGGCAGGACCAGGCCTGGCGTGTTGGAGGAATGGCGAGGAGGCCTGCAGGTCTGAAGCAGAGTGAGTCCCTTGTGCCTGTGGGCCTTGCTCGATGACCCCAGGAACCGAGTCACATCTCCCAGAGGGAAAGCAACAAGGACTTGCCCCTTCTCTTTTTCCATTACAGTTCAACACCATTAACATCTGGGAAAGGATCATTTTTTCCTGTTTTTTTTTTTTTTTTCCCTGTATTTCTGGTTGCTCTAGGTCTTTGTTGCTATGCACGGGTTTTCTCTGGTTGCGTAATCAGGGGCTATTCTTCATTGCGCTGCATGGGCTTCCCACTGAGGTGTCTTCTCTTGTTGCAGAGTGCAGGCTCTAGATGCGTGGGCTCAGTAGTTGTAGCGCACGAGCTTAGTTGCTCCCCATGGCATATGGGATCTTCCCGGACCAGGGATCAAACCCATGTCCCCTACATTGGCAGGCGGATTCTTATCCACTGTTCCACCAGGGAAGCCCATGGATGATTCTTTATGGTGGGGTCTGTCCTGTGCACTGAAGGAATTTGAGAAGCACCCCTAGCGCCCCCCCACTCGATGCCAGGAGCACATCTAGTTGTGGCAACCACAGGTGATCCCAGATACCACACAGTGTCCCCTGGAGGAGGCAGAACATTTCTGGGTTGAGAACCACTGACTGAAGTCCACCTTGCAGATGAAAAAACTGAGGTCTCAGGAGAGACTGCAGCTAGCCCACGGGCTTGGGCCAGGAGAGTGTCAGAGCCAGGCTCCCCACCCAGGTGTGGAGACCCCTGAACCCCACACCCGCCTTCCCTGTGCCCCTCCAGGTGCTGGACATGGAGGAGCTGACCATCTGGGAGCAGTGCACCGCCACGATCAGCAAGGTGGGGCCTCCCTCCCCCTTCACGGGCGCCAGCAAAAATGGTGGGCTGGCCCCCACAGGGTGGCCTTGGCCCCAGTGAAAAGCAGAATCGCGTTCTATTTCTCATCCCCTCTCAGGACCCCCGCCGAGGCTTTGGCATCGCAATCTCTGGTGGCCGAGACCGGTCCGGTGGATCTGTGGTTGTGTCCGATGTGGTGCCTGGAGGGCCGGCTGAGGGCTGGCTACAGTAGGTGTCAAGGCAGCTGGGTTACAGGGGACAGGCATGTCAAGAAGGAGGGACCTACATGGACCAGAGTCGGGAGGCTAAAATATGTCTGGCACCTTCCAGCTCTGACAACACAGGACTGGAAACTGGCAGCAGGACTGACTGTTCTCGGGGTCATGGTGGCCCTGGAACGCTCCTGGAGCAAATATCCTGGAAACCTCTTTTTGGCTGGAGGGAGAGTGACCCAGTATCCTGAGGTCTTGGGGGCAGGAGGCTCCTGGGAGTTATTTCGGGAAAAATGGTTCTTGGGCCTGAGTGGTTGACAGGTGACATGATACTCAGAATCGGGGGCCAGCTTCAGAGAGAAATAGAGTGTGAAACAGAGAGAGAAGGGAAGAAAAGCACGAAGAGGGGGGGCCTAGGGAAAAAGTAAGGGGGTGTGGAGATGCCGGTTGCAATTGCTTCTGTTTCTGTTCTACAATTGCATTTCATTATTATGTGGGTTCTTTGATCAGCCCCACTTTACAGATGAGGAAACTGAGGCCTAGAAGGATGTCTTTGTGAGCCTGGGGACACTGATGGTTTGGAACCAGGCCTTATAGAACTGGGGGTACCTGCCAGGGGCCCTCAGGGAAGGCCTGGGGAGAGGGGCTCCCAGCAAGGCCTCCTCCCTGAGACCTGGCCTTCTCCCTCAGGACAGGGGACCATATTGTCATGGTGAATGGGGTCTCCATGGAGAGTGTCACCTCCACCTTCGCCATTCAGATACTCAAGACCTGCACAAAGATGGCCAACATTGTGAGTGGGAGGGGCAGCTCCTGCCAGCAGCACCTCTGTCCTGGCTGAGTCCCCCACCCCACCCCCCAATTCCCGATCCTGTTGCCCACAGGCAGATGAATATAAGCTTCCCCGAGCCAATGGCATTGTGTCCCCATTTCACAGCTTGGATGTTGAGGCTCAGAGGGACCACAGTCCCCCAGGGCTGCTCAGGGGATGGGCCAGAGCCTTGAACTGGCCCCCCACCCACCTCTGCCTCCCTTAACAGACAGTGAAGCGTCCCCGGAAAGTCCAGGTGCCCGCCACCAAGGTCACTTCTGCCCCGGGACACCAGGACTCAGATGAGGAAGACAGGCTGCGGCATTTGGAGGAGGCTGACCACGGCCGGGGCTACGATGGGGACACGTCCAGCGGCTCTGGCCACTCCTGGGGCAAGCGCTCCCGTCGGCCAAGGGCAGGTCGCCGGAGCCGGGCCAGCAGCCACGGGCGCAGGAGCCCAGGTGGCGGCTCCGAGGCCAACGGGCTGGCCCTGGTGTCTGGCTTCAAGCGGCTGCCGCGGCAGGACGTGCAAATGCGGCCCGTGAAGTCCGTGCTGGTGCGGAAGAGAGAGAGTGATGGTGAGCCTTAGGGCTACGTTGTTGGCAGGGGTCTTGGAGTCCCTGGGAAAGGGCCACATTGCTGCCCTGACATTCGGTCCTGCATGGTGTGTGGTCAACAGAATGACAGCCCCCAAAGATGTCCACGCCCTGTCCCAGGACCTGTGGACATGTCACCTCACGGGGCAGAGGGGACTCTGCAGGTGCAATTAAGCTAGGCCCCTGAGATGGGGACGACCCTACATTCCCTGGGACCCCAGTGTCTTCACAGGGTCCTTAGAAGAGGGAGAGGGAGGATCAGAGGCAGAGCAAGACGGGAGATGCTGAGCTGCTGGCTGTGAGGATGGAGGGAGGGGCCACAAGCCAGGTGGTGCCTCAAAGCTGGGAAAGGCAGGAGCCAGTGCTCCCTGGGAGCCTCTGGAGGGACCAGCCCTGCGCACACCTGGATTAAGTCCCATGAGGCCCATTTCAGGCCGTGAGATAAATCTGTGTTGTATTATACGTACTAAGTTTGTGGCCTGTTCTTAGAGAAACAGGAAGCTCACACATCGTGACATCAGTAGATTGTCAAGGTGTTCATAGGTAGACAACAGTAGACCTCTGCTTCTACAGGGGTAGAGAGACGTGACCTCTCACCCCCCGCTCTTGATTCAAGGACAGCATCATGATCTCGGAATTGTGGTTATGACGTGACAAATGGCACCGGGACCTCTACCCCACATTGTAACTTTAGTAATCCTGAAAACATTCATCATGATCTCATTGAATACTGGGGGTTGTGGCCTCGAAGTCCTTTTGGTGTTGTCATCAGGGTGTCCGGAAGGGACAGCCCGGGCTCTGCCCCTTCTCAGGTGCCTGCTGCCGACCACCATGCGATGGCATCAGAATCCCTGCAGCAGGGCATTTGCACAGACCATTTCCCACCTGAAACAACCTTCCCAAGACCCTTGCAGGGTTTGCTCCCTTGCTTCATCTGAGACCTGGCTCAGACACCACCCCCTTAGAGAGGCTGTCCCCCGACCACCTCATCCCAAACAGCTTCCCTGCTTCCCGCCAAGGCTGCTTCCCCCACCTCCCGCTTGCTCCGTCTTCCCAGCTCTTGGCATCACCTGGGGCTTGTGTGTTGCATCTTCAGCTACGGGGCACCAGGTCCGCTGTGACCTGCTGACAGGTGCCTGAGGCGGAGAATGCCCGCTGGAAATGCTGAAGTTTGCAGGCAGGGTGGTAGAGAGCAGGTGAAAACGCTGGGATCTGAGAGCCCCTGGCAGCCTAGACCCCAGGCCCTGCCTCAGTTTTCCGCCTCCTCCCACAGATTTTGGGGTCAAACTGGGCAGTCAGATCTTCATCAAGCATATCACAGATTCGGGCCTGGCTGCCCAGAACAGTGGGCTTCAGGAAGGAGACCTCATCCTCCAGGTAAGCCCGGGCTTCCCATCAGAGGCAGGGAGACCGGGGCCAGAGAGTAAGTGCTACCAAGACCCAGTAAGGTCAGCAGAGCTGAACCACTTGCCGGCTGCATTGTTACCTGTTTTCCAAAGGTTGGAGATGGCTATGCAGGATTTCCCCCCCCTTTCCCCTATCTGCTGCTAATCCATTGCCAAATGTTGGTTTCTAGTACTCCCTTTGGGTTGTCTGTTTCTAGTGTCCTCAGAATCTCATGGCCAGCTGGCTACAGCACTGATTCATGGACCTGCCTTAGGTGGCTGGATACTAGTGATCCAGAAACCAGGCTGCAAGGAGCAGCTCTGCCTTAAGAGTTCATTTCCTTCTAGACTCCTCCCCTGAAAAATCTGTCTCTAGTGATTCCTGGTGTTTGATTTCCAAAGCATTTCTGGTTGATTGTTTTTAAACTCTTCTCAGAGTTGTCTGTTTCTAGTGACCCTGAGGAGTTGTCTGTTTCTAGTGGCTTAGGGCTGACACTTAGAGCTTAGAGGTGGGGCGGGGGGGGAGGCTAGAAACTCACAATTGCAAGGGTTACTGAAAACGGACATTCCCAAGAGAAAAGGTTAGAAATGGATTCCTGGTGAGTTGAGATGACATTAAACCCTTCCTAGGAATTGTGTCCAGTCTACTTCTGGATGTCTGTTTCTAGTACCTCTTAGAGATTATCTGTTTCTAGTATTTAAGTATTTACTCCCTCACCCCTAATTAGGGTTGTCTCTATTATTACTCCTGAGTTGTTTCTAATATCTCTTCCCCATGTCTCCTGAGAAATTTCCCTCTCTGAGGAGATGAGAGAGTCAATCCATTTTTAATTTTTCCCTAGCATCCCCCACCCCTCTTAGAAAACTATCTGTCTCTAGAATTCTTCCGGAGGTCAGTTCTCGGCATAGTATCCTCTCACAGAAGGAATGCAATTCTATCATTTTCCCTTGAGAATGTCTGTTTTTAGTAACCCCTGAGAGTTGTATGTTTGTAGTCCCCCCACCAAAATATCTGTTTCTAGTATCCCCTATCTCTTGTGAACTTGCTTCCTCTCATCTTTCCCGATTCCTTTTAGATCAATGGGGTGTCCAGTGAGAATCTGTCACTGAGTGACACACGGCAACTGATTGAGAAATCAGAAGGGAAACTGACTCTGCTGGTGCTCAGGGACCGAGGCCAGTTCCTGGTGAATATCCCTCCGGCCGTCAGCGACAGCGACAGCTCCCTCCTGGAGGGTGAGGGGCCCTGGGCAGGGAGGTTCGAACGGAGGGCCAGGGAAGCAGGCTGTGTCTGGCAGGGCCAAGCAGAGGTTGGTAAGCCTGGCCCTGAGAGGCTCAGAGAGGGACAGAAACTTGCCCAAGGCCACACAGCAAATCAGAGCTGGAGGTTCCCAGCTGAGCCTGACTCTGGTCTGGGCCCCTTTGCTTAGAGGGGCCTGATGTGCCTCTCCGTGAAATGGGTCCAGCCTGGAAGGCCATGCCCATGGCTGAGACAGGTTTTTCCCCACAGACATCTCAGACCTCGGCTCAGAACTGTCCCAGGCACCACCATCTCACATCCCACCGCCACCCCAGCATGGGCAGCAGAGTCCAGACACCAGCCGAACCAACTCCCCCGTGTATGTAACCCCATTGGCTAGAATGGCCAAATGAGAGGGGAACATGGGCATGTCTTTTCCCACATTGGGTAACCTTGAGGGTGCAGCTGTGGTGGCCTGCCTGGAAGAGGTCTCTCCTGTCCCTAGGAGGTTCCAAGATGTGGTCTAGGGCTATGGGCTTTTAGCGGTGGGTAATCCCCTTCTAAGCTCCCTCTTATGGCTGTTGGTGGGAGGACTCAGACCCTCAGTGTGGGGAGAGGGGGCTCTGTCTAGAGGAGGGGACCACACAGGAGTAACGACCAGGGGTAGAGGTCACCGCAGTCCATCTTAGAGGCCAGAGGACAGCCCATGCCAAGGTTCCAACTCTTACTTCATTGTTGGCTCTTTAGGTCATTGACTAGTCATGTCATAAGGAGCAGAGGGCCTGAGATCACACAGCTGCAGAGGGGCAGGACTAGAACTAAACCCCAAGTGCTGATAAATTAAAATTCTTCTAAAATTTGCTGCTCAACATCCCCCCGCCCCCGACCTCACCCCAAATCTGTTCCTCACCAGGGAGAGCCACCGGCTTCGGCGGGAAAGTTCAGTGGATTCTAGGACCACGTCAGAACCGGGTGAGCAGAGACTTCCTTGGTGGTCCAGTGGTTGAGACTCTGTGCTTCCAATGCAGGGGACTTGGGTTCAATCCCTGGTTGGGGAACCAAGATCCCACATGGCACAGCAAAAAAAAAAAAGACATTTCAACAATGCTGACTTCTCATTTGGCATCAACAAATATATATTTTAAAAACCAAACAGGTGAGCACCTCTGTGGTCACTCTGAGCACCTCTCCTCTGGTTTTTCTAATATCAGCCAATGAGGCTGTGCCATGCAGAGTATGAAAGGCTGGCATGGGCCTCAGAGGTCAGGGACAATTCCCCCTGGAAGGAGCGGGGGTTGGGCAGCCACATTCCAAGGGGCAGGGACACCCTACAGCAAAGGTTTGGCGGCTGGACCGGTCAGTTCACTTGGGGAAAACTGGCTGTTCCCTTTCAGACTCCCCGAGGCCAAGAAACTATGACATCTACAGGGTGTCCAGCGGTCAGAGTGTGGAGGACCACGGGTATGTGCCCCAAGAGGACCTACACACACCGGGGTGCCTCCCCGGTCCCCAGCACCTGCCTTCCCGGGACACCCATGTGGGGCTGTTTGGGAGGTTCGGCTTCGAAGCAGGGGAGCTCACCTTCCACCTGACTCCGCCTCCCGCATGACTCCGCCTCTGCCTGCCCTGACTCCGCCTCCCACCTGACTCCGCCTCCGCCTCTCTGCGCAGGTACAGCCCAGACTCGCGGGTGGTCCGCTTCTTCAAGGGCACGAACATCGGGCTGCGGCTGGCCGGAGGCAATGACGTGGGCATCTTTGTGTCCGGGGTTCAGGCGGGCAGCCCGGCTGACGGGCAGGGCATCCTGGAGGGAGATGAGATTCTGCAGGTGAGCGGGAGTTTTAGCTGGGGTGGCTGGCGGTGAGCATTCTGGGTGGTCCCCGAGTCTGTTGCTGCCTGTAAGCCCTCCTCTTGGGCCTCCTTGGGAATTGGCAAGGCCCTCAGAGATGTTCGAATTTTTATATATATATAATTTATTTTTGGCTGCTCTGCGTCTTCCTTCTTCTTGGGGATAGTTTTGGTCACCACCTCCTATACAGTGTTACAAACCTCTGTCCATAGTGCTTCAGTCACTGCGTCTGTCATATCTAATTCCGTGAATCTATTCATCACTTCCACTGAATAATCATAAGGGATTTGATTTAGGTCATACCTGAATGGCTTAGTGATTTTCTCTACTTTCTTCAACTAAGGTCTAAACTTTGCAGTAAGGAGCTCCTGATCTGAGCCACAGTCAGCTCCTGGTCTTGTTTTTGCTGACTGTATAGAGCTTCTCTGCAGCAATGTGTAATCTTCCCGGACCAGGGGTCGAACTCTTGTCCCCTGCATTGGCAGGTGGATTTTTAACCACTGGACCACCAGAGAAGTCCCTATCTTGCCTCTTTCATGTTTCACCAAATTCCCACCAGTGTCCTGGTCCTGTCACAGCTGAGATCCCCCGTTCCTGTGTCTTGATGTTGACCACTCACTGAGACTTGGTTGTGCCTGAATTGATTATATTTCCCGTTTCCTGGTTTCCGGGTCAAACCTTCAAGAGTGTGTGTGAAGCCCGGGTGCCACAAGGCAATGCCTCCATTGGAAAGCCATCCCCTAATCTCCAGGACTCTTGACAGCAGCCCTGGAAGGAGAGGGTTGAGAGCTTTGTCGAGAGGAAGAGCTGGGATCTCTCACCCGGGGCATCGTCCCACCCCTGCACCCCATTCCCGGCAGGTGAATGATACCCCGTTCCAGAACCTGACCCGGGAGGAGGCTGTGAACTTCCTGTTGGGGCTGCCAGTTGGCGAGGAAGTGGAGCTAGTGACACAGCGCAAGCAGGACAGTGAGTGTGTGTGTGTGTGTGTGTGTGTGTGTGTGTGAGAGAGAGAGAGAGAGAGATTGAGAGAGAGAAAGGTGTGCGTGGCCCACGGCTGAGTGCAATCCACAGTCAGGCCCTGGGGAGGGGTGGGGTCTGGGTCCCACCAGTTCACAGAGTCTCCCCATCCAGTCTTCCAGAAGATGGTGCGGTCTGGCTTGGGCGACTCCTTCTATATCCGCACGCACTTTGAGATGGAGCCCAGCCCGCCATCCGGCCTGGGCTTTACCCGCGGAGACGTCTTCCACGTGCTGGACACGCTGTACCCCGGCCCCGGGCAGAGTCCCGCCCGGGGAGGCCAGTGGCTGGCAGTGCGCATGGGGCGTGACCTCCGGGAGAAGGAGCGGGGCATCATCCCCAACCAGAGCAGGTGGGGACCAACCGCACACTGGACTAGGTTTAGCATCGCTACTTAGCATCCCTGGTGGTGTACTCTAGAGAGCCATGCAGAAGGCTCCAGCCAACCAGGCAGCACTAGCATCAGTTGCCTGCAGCTGCTGTAACAAATTACCATAAACCTGTGGGCTTTGAGCAACATGCATTTATCATCTCATGTTCTGGAGGTCCAAAGTCCGAAATGCGTCTGATGGGGCTCAGTGGAGATGTGGGCAGGGCTGGGTCCTCCCGAGGCTCTAGGGGAGTGTAAGCTCCTGCCTTTTCCAGCTGCTAGAGGCACCACCTCCCTGGCTCGTGGCCCCTCCTCCATCCTCACAGCCAGCAGCGCAGCATCTCCTGTCTCTCTCTGCCTCTGACCCTCCCACCCCTCCTTTTTTTTTTTTTAAATTTATTTATTTTTGGCTGCACTGAGTCTTCCTTGCTGCACATGGGCTTTCTCTAGTCGCAGTGAGTAGGGGCTACTCTCGGCTGCAGGGCTCCGGCTTCTTCTTGCGGTGGCTTCTCTTGTTTTGGGGCACAGACTCTAGGGCACACAGGCTTCTGTAGTTGTGGTGAAGGGGCTTAGTTGCTGTCAGGTATTAGGATCTTCCTGGACCAGGGATTGAATCCGTGTCCCCTGCATTGGCAGGTGGATTCTTAACAACTGGACCACCAGGGAAGTACCTCCCACCCCTCTTTTATAAGGACCCTGTGATGACCCTGGGTCATCCCCATTTCAGGGACCTTAACTTAATCCCTCCTGCAAAGTCTCCTCTGCCCACTGAGGCGACATGTCCACAGGCCCCCTGTTCAGGCCATGGACATCTTTGGGGCTGTCATGCTGGACTCTGGTGCTCACTTACCTCCTCCCTTCTCTCCAGGGCTGAGCAGCTGGCCAGTCTGGAGGCTGCCCAGCGGGCTGTGGGGGTCATACCTGGAGCCTCAGCGGGCTCCAACTCACGGGCTGAGTTCTGGCGGCTGCGGGGTCTTCGTCGGGGAGCCAAGAAGACCACCCATCGGAGCCGTGAGGATCTGTCGGCTCTGACCAAACAGGGTCACTACCCACCGTACGAGCGCGTGGTCCTGAGAGAAGGTGGGCCAGGGTGGGAGGAGGGGAAGGGCCTCAAATAAGAGTGTTCAAAAGCCACAATCCTTACCTTCCTCCTTCCACCCCAAACACCCACTTTTGGTTACCTTAGGACCAAAATGCCATGTCATGCCATGCTAAGTCGCTTTAGTCATGTCTGACTCTTCGTGACCCTGTGCACTGTAGCCCACCAGGCGCCTCTGTCCATGAGATTCTCTTGGCAAGAATATTGGAGTGTGTTGCCATGTTCTCTTCCAGGGGATCTTCCCACCCCAGGGATTGAACCCACATTTCCTGCAGCTCCCACATTGTAGAAAGATTCTTTTACCACTGAGCCACCAGGGAAGCCCAGGACAAAAATACATACACACAAAACCAGGAGATTCTTTCCCTACCTGAGAACCAGATGTTAAAATACACCTTATCCAGATTCTGGAAGGGAAAAGATTAAGCTCATACAGCCTCAGGGCAGAGGATTAAAACCAGGTGCAGAGGCTTTTAGAACAGTGGGAGGATGGGAATAGCAGGTGACCCAGAATGAGAAGGTGGCTCAGATGATAAAGAATCTGTCTACAATAAAGGAGATCCCTGGGCTGGGAAGATTTCACTGGAGAAGGGAATGGCAACCCACTCCAGTATTCTTGCCTGGAGAATTCCATGGACAGAGGAGCCTGGTGAGCTACAAGTCCATGGGGTTGCCGAGAGTTGGACACAACTGAGCGACTCACACACACAAACAGGAGAAATGGGACATAACCGGATGTGACTCTGTGCCAATAAAACTTTATTTACAAAAATAGGCAATGGACCAGATGTGGCCTGAGGGTTGTAATGGCAGTTACCAACCACTGAGTTAGCTGGATTCAGCTGCTCTAACAGACCTCAAGGGCCAGCTGTATAAACAAGAAGTTTCCTTTTCTTTCAAGTAACAGCCTAGTGTAAGAAGTCAAAGAGGGCTCCTACCTTTCCATGAAGGATACAACCCAGACTTATCATTCTGCTTGCATCCCATTGGCCAGGACATAGTCACATGGCCACCTTTAGCTGCAAGGGATGCAGGGAGTTGTAGTCTTTAGCTGGGCAGCCATGGGCCTCACTAGATGTACTGTGGAGAAAACGAAGAAACAGTTGTGCAAGAGTCTAGCAGTCCTTGCCCCACATGAGATCCTGATTCTTGTCATTGATTCTCTGCCCTTCAGCGAGTTTCAAGCGCCCGGTGGTGATACTGGGACCTGTGGCTGACATTGCTATGCAGAAGTTGACAGCTGAGATGCCTGACAAGTTTGAAATTGCAGGTGAGAAACTGGGTCCTTTAGCAACCTCACTGGTGAATCGTTTCATAGCCCTTTCCTAGGAACTTCCTTGGTGGTTCAGTGGTTAAGACTCCACCTTTCAGTGTAGGAGGTGTGGGTTTGATCCCTGGTACCAAGATGCCATGGGGTGTGGCAAAAATTAAAAAATAAAAAGAAACCCTTTCTCAGCCTCTGGGGTTGAGGCAGTGTGGTAAGGGAGCTGCTAATGATGCAGCTTTCATCGATCTTGGCACTCTGCCCAGAGAGCCTCAGAATCCTTCTTAACACGTTTACCAGGCAGTCACCGACAATGGAGCCAATTAGACAGTTGCCAGCTGTCCATTCGTTAGTTCAAGACATTTGTTTATTGAGCTCTAGACACAGTGTTGAACAAATACACAGAATTTCTGGAAGAGACCGAAAGTGAACAACTACAGAAACAATTAGGATAGGGTAGAGAATCAGCAAATTATAGCTCCTGGGCTAAATCCGGTTGTTTGTATTCAGCCTGCTAATGGAGAATGGTATTTATAAATTTAAAATGGTTGAAAAGAAGTTAAAATAATTTTTTTTGGTGATACGTGGAAAGAACTGAAAGCTATGACTTGAACAGATACTTGTACATGAAGTTTCGGCATGATTCACACCAGCCGGAAGGTGGACACAACCCAAGTATCCATCAACAGGTGGTGAATAAATAAAATGTGCTCCATCTACCCACGGAATATCACTCAGCCTTAAAAAAAGGAAGGCGGTTCAGACACCTGCTACAACATGGATGGACCTTGAGGACTTGATGCTCAGTGAGAAAAGCTAGACACAAAAAGGAAAAATACTGTCTGATTTCACTCACAGGAGGTCCTAGATGAGTCAGATCCACAGAGACAGGAAATAGATGTTGGGGCAGGAGCTGGGGGAGGGGATGGGGAGTCAGTGTTTCATGAGGACAGAGTTTCAGTTTGGGAAAATGAAAAAGTTCTGGAGATGATGGTAGGGATGGTTGCATGATACTGTGAATGTATTTAATGCCACTGAGCTATGGACTTAAAAACAGTTAAGATGGTACATTTTATGTTACACAGATTACCACAACAAAGAGAAAAAGGCAAGGTTGTGGCCCCCTCCCTTCTAGGCACCCCAGAGCAGGGCATGCCTTCTCCCTCAGCTGCCAGGATATCTAGGAGAGCTTCCTGGAGGAAGCAGTGCTCCATCTAGGGTCATAGAAGACACATGGGGGTGAGAGTAGATTCTTTTCGGTCACAGCCCAAGCCAAGGCCTAGAGTTGGGACTGAGCCTTGGAGAGTAAGTGTCTGGAGCTCAGACTCTGCACCCAGCTCCTCATGCCATTTGGCTCAGTGACTCTGAGCTGGTGACTTTATGTCCCTGAGGCTCAGTTTTCCCATCTGCCAGATGGGCCAGTAGCCACTCCTGTTCAGGAGGAGGAGGTGAGGGTCATGTTCATGAGGGGACCCAGTGTGATATCAGGCATGAGGCCAACAGGAGCTATTATTGCTGGTGTTAGGATTTCCCTCAAGGGCCATAGGGAGCCATGGTGGGTTCTTGAGAAAGGGAGGGGCAGGTAGACATGAATTTGAAAGACCAGTGACTGCCCTCCTGAAGCTGCCAGTTGCCTCTCCCCTCCACAGAGAGCGTGTCAAGGACTGAGAGCCCTTCCAAGATCATCAGACTGGACACCGTGCGGGTGATTGCGGAGAAAGTAAGCAAGGCTCTGCTGTGGGTCCCATTTCATGGATGGGGAAACTGAGGCCTAGGCTTCCAACCTGTTCTGGGCCCATGCCACACAGATGTGATTTTCCATGGAGGCCCATTTTGGAGGCTTTTTCATGGGGAGGGCTTGAGGGGGACAGAGCCTGCCCTGTGTCATGCAGTGGCAAGCCCTGGGAAAAGGCAGAGAATCAAACTGGGGGCTCTGTGCTCAAGACACTGTGATCCAGGCCAACATGCTGGCCTGCAGATGTGAGTGGCTTGGGGGTCCACTCTGACCTCAGACTCTTCATCTCCATCTGTTTGATTCTTCACTTGTCTCCAATGCTCTGTCTCTGGGCATGGTTTTTCTCTCCACTGTCTCTCCGTCTCTCTCTCTCTGTCTCCTGGCCCTGCACCACTGCCCCCGGCACTGGCCCGGCCCAGGACAAGCACGCACTCCTGGATGTGACACCCTCAGCCATTGAGCGCCTCAACTACGTGCAATACTACCCCATCGTGGTCTTCTGTGTTCCTGAGAGCCGCACAGCCCTCAAAGCCCTGCGCCAGTGGCTGGCCCCCGCTTCCCGCCGCAGCTCCCGCCGCCTCTATGCCCAGGCCCAGAAGCTGAGGAAGTACAGCGACCACCTCTTCACAGGTGGGATGGGAGCCGAGGGTCTGGGGTGGGTGGTGGGCCCTGGCCTGAGCCTCCTGGCCATGCTGATGCCCCGTCCCTGTAGCCACCATCCCCCTGCAAGGTACGAGTGACTCCTGGTACCAAGAGCTTAAGGCTGTGATCCAGGAGCAGCAGACGCGGCCCATCTGGACGGCTGAGGACCAGGTACCTGAGCCAGGGGGTGGGACCCGCCTGGAGTTAGGGGCTGAGGGGTGTGGCCAAGATTTGACCCTGAGGTTAGGGTTTCTGGACCTGGTTCCTGGGGTGAGATGGGACTGGGGGTTGGGTTTTGGAATTGGGGTCTTCTCTGGGGGCTGGAGTCAAGGCTTGCAGCTCAGTTCAGATGTGGTGGCTCCGTCTCGAATAAGGTCAATGGTGAAAACTCATCTTGGGGTCAAGAGTTAAGCCTCAACTTGAGGTTGAGGACTGGAATTTGAAGGGTGGTGTCATGGGTCTGGGGTTTGGTCTCAGATCAAGGAAGTTTGGGGCTGGAGGCAGGAGGGGGAAGGGTCTTGGCTTAGCCCGGCCATGTGCACTCACAGCTGGACAGCTCCTCAGAAGACAACCTGGACCTCCCCCACCACGGGCTGGCGGACAGCTCCGCGGACCTGAGCTGCGACAGCCGGGTCAACAGTGATTACGAGACAGATGGCGAGGGCAGCGTCTACACGGACGGTGAAGGCTACACGGATGGCGAGGGTGGGCCCCACACAGACGTGGATGAGGGGCCCCGGGTGCCAGCCCTGGCCCGGTCTTCAGAGCCCGTGCTAGGGGATGAGCCCCGGATCCCACAGGATCATGGGAGACCCTCCGGTCCCCGGGGAGCCCAGGTGAACAGAACATGGGGGTAGCACCCAAGGGTTTGGGGATGGGGCTGAGAAGAGTAGGGGGCCTGTTACTCACCACCCCTGTACCCTGTCCCCCTGGATGTGAAGGAGCAGAAACTTCCCTGATCACATCAGTATCTGGGACCTACTTCTAGGGTGTTTAAACCAGAGTCACTTAAAACAAATGTTTAACCTCTGCATGAGTTTCCTTATCTTAGATTCAGAGATTGATGCTAAGTCTTGACATCACAAGCCCATTGTTTATTTTGGTTGTTGCTGCTGCTTTATTTTGTATTTTTTTGGCCACAAGGTTTGAGGGATCTTAGTTCCTGGACCAGGGATTGAAGCCAGGCCCCCTGCAGTGGGAAGCTCAGAGTCCTAACCACTGGACCACCAGGGAATTCCCACAAGCTTGTTGTTTAAACGGAATACACTTAGTCCAAGTCCCTCCCCATCGTAGTCAGGTATTTAACAATAACAAATATTGACTCAGCACTTATTCTCTGTGGGGCTCCCTCAGCCCCCTAGGTGCCCTTCTGTGAATTCGAGAAAGTTCTGCAGACCCTCTCTAGGGAAATGTAAAAACGTACAAATCTGTGTCGCTGGTAGAAGGGTGCTGTGGGGTTGTGCAGTGCCCAACCTGTTCAACTGTCTATGGCATCCTGTTTATGAGGCAGCTCTACGCTAAGCAGCTGACATACATGAACTCATTTATGCGCTCCTGACAACACGACTCTGAGGGATGTCACAGATGGAAAACCCGACTCTCCCTTTGTCGACAGGCTGGGAGGTCTCAGCCAAGGCCTCGTCCTGTCCAAACCCATTTTCTCATTTAAAATTGGGGATGATTTCAAGACTTCTGTGGGGACGAGGAGAAAGTTTGTGGGTAGAACTGCCTGGGCAAAGGGAGGGAGGTAGGATGGGGGTAATTACTCATCCCTATTTCTCATTCCTTGGTGGGGGTGTTAACTGCCTTTCTCCCTCTCTAAGATGGACAGCCGCCACCCACAGGGTCAACGGCGACAAGATAGCATGCGGTAAGAGTCCCTATACTCCACGTTGGGGCTGTTCAACCCCCTACCCCAGGATTTTGGGGTGCTTAGAATCAAGCTGTGCCTTTGTGGTGCTATAGCTTTGTGGGTGAGATAGAGCCAGAGAGAGCCACTCCAAGCCCCATGCAGTCAGGGCGATGAGAGTAGGAATCCTCTTCCTGGGAGGATGAGGAGGCTTCCCGAAGGAGGGGACATTGGGGCTGGGGCTTTGAAGGATGTGTAGGAGTTTGAGAGTCTTGCTCATCTCTGACTACACCCACTGTGCCTAGTCCAGAGTCAACTCGGTTAACAGTAGGTAAGTCCACACCCTCCCCACCCATAGCCTCTTCTATTTTCTGACCCCCAGGACATATGAGAGGGAAGCTCTGAGGAAAAAGTTTACACGAGCCAGAGATGTGGAGTCCTCTGACGAAGACGGCTACGACTGGGGACCAGCCACTGACCTGTGACCCCCTTCCAGGTGGCCAGCTGGCCTGTCCTCCTATTTCCTCCCTGGAGCTGAGACTCAGTCTCCCATACAGAACTTAGAAACCTGCCTCCCTCCACCTGGTATTTAATAGAGTATTTTCACAGCACTGGCTTCTAGTGATTTCCTGGGACAAGGGGCCACAGTCAGTGTTGTCTTTCCTCTTTCGACCTCACAGACCCAGATCTGAGATTTTGCCCATTCAGCAAGCTTTAATTTTTTACATCAAAAAATAACATAGAGCCTAGAAACCTTGGGACCTTGGCCAGCCGAGGAGGTTCCGCGGACGGAGTTCCAGGGCCGGCAGGGGCTAAGGCACAGTGGTGGGGGTGAAGGTAGTCGATCACAGGTACACCGGCTGCTCCTGGCCTGTGAGCAGGCGGTAGGTGGCGGCGGGCATCGTCTTGATGTGGACCTGGGGTGAAGAGGAGGCCGAGGCTGGGGCTGGGCTCCTCCCACTAGACCATGCCCACAACTGGCTCCTCCCACAAGGCCCCACCCACCTCAATGTGGGCCTCTGTGAGCAGCTCGATGATGCGAGCGTGGGGTGTGGCCACCACACTGTGCCCATTGATCTCAATGATGCGGTGCCCCACGCGGACGCCCCCACGCTCAGCGATGCCACCCCGAAGGAGGCTGCAGATCTGGGGAGAGAGGAAGGGCCATGCTGCTGAGGGGGCCGGGATTGGGGCTGCCCCACCCCCTTCTCCGGTCCCTGGGCTGGGAGCTCACGATGCCGTCCTCCACGCAAAAGCCCAGCTGCTCACGGACGTGCGGCCGGCGGATGATGGCCGTAGTAACCGGAGGGCAGTGGACGATGCTGAGCGTCACCAGCGTCTGCGACTTCACTTCCTGTGCAGGATGGGGGCTGTTGGCCTGGCTGCACCTCCACGGAGGGGTCGTGGGTGGGGTGCTGCCAGACTTCCAGTCAGACTGCAACCTCCTGGACCTCAGTTTATCCACTCATAAAATGGAAGCTGTAGATTCTATAAGAACTCTTGAGAAGTGATTAAGAACCCAGACCAGAGCTGGGCAGCCTAATAGAGCTGTGGCACCTCTCATCTCCCTGGGCTTCAGTTATGGTCAAAAGAGAGGTTCTAGCAGTGCCCACAGGACAGGGCTACAGACAGTAACACGGAATGGACCGTGTCAGTCCTGCCCTTCTGGCCTGGCCAGGTCCCTCCCCATCTCTGGGCCTAGGTTGCCCCGTTTGGGCAACAAGGGTCAAGACTCAACACCCTTGCTGCCTTGTGGCAGAGTCAAGGCTGTCTGCATTCCATCCTGCTCCGGCACCAGCAGGGTGTTCCTGGGCTTCTCCTCTCTGAGCCTCGGTTTCCGTAAGTGCCTGGGAGCCACGTGGGGGTGGGGCAGAGTGGGCCTTGCAGGCTTTCCACCCTGGAGCACTCACCCGGACGGCAGCCTGACAGGCGGCCAGGGGCAGCCCCACCAGGCTGGTCCCGTTGATGGCAGTGATGCGGTCGCCGATGCTGAGGGCCCCCGAGCGCTCAGCGGGGCCCCCATGCAGCAGGTTGGCAATGACAGCGGTGGGCAGCAGGGAGCCCCAGCCCGACTCCACCAGCGCCACGCCCAGACCCTCACCCCGGCGTTTCTCGATGAACACCTGCGGGGCCACGGGTAGCAGCTGAGGGAAGCTTAGAAGAGGTGGGAGGGACGGGGTGGGAGGGTTCTTCAGGTCCACTTGGTGGGCTGGGGTGAGGGGGCCTGGTTGCTCACCTCCCTGCAGTTTTCGCTGTTGGAGAAGTGGTCGAGGTCCCCATTGTGGAGGTGGCCGGGACCCATGGCCCCCTGGCTCTGCTGGGTGCCCACCTGGCTGGGGTCAATCCCGCTTTCCCGCAGGAACTGACTGTAAGCCACGGCAAAGGCCTGGCCGATGGCCTGAGCGATGAGCTGGGCCTGCGGGGTGGGCGGCACTTCTCTGGGGGTTCCGCCTATCTTCTTCAGGTCCCCCACCAATACACTGATATTCCCAGAGCTGGCCTTTGTACCCTCAAGTGGGACTGCCTCCCAAGCATCTGCCTGAGAATCTAGGGGAAGGGAAGGGAGACAGGCCTGGGGCGGGGAGAGCTTGTGGAGGCGGCTGCCAGTCTCAATGTCTTACAGGAAGGCCGGGGATGCATGGCTTGGGGCCCAGAGCAGGGTGGGGATGGAAGAACGTTAAGGGTGACAGGGTTGGGCTCTGCTGGAGGGGAGGGGCCCAAGCAGTACCCCCTCGCCCCCAGGACACCCAGAGCCCGCTGCTCACGTCCTCCGACTGGAAAACATGGCAGATCATCTTATAGAGGCGGCGGCTGTGGGGCTGGGCTGCTGGCCTTTGGGCCAGGCGCCGCCGGGCCATGAGAACCAGTGTGCTGCCGATGTCAGCAATGTACGAGATGGTCTGCAGGGCGTGGTCCATCATGGCTTCCTGCCGGGAGTTGGGAGAGTGAGCTGGGTGTCCTACAGGAGGCTTGCTCGGCCCTGCCCTTGGTGGAGCCCTCCACGCCCCAGAGGCCAGGCCCGACCCAGTACCTGGGAGTCGGTCATCAGGACCTTGACCCTCTTGGTGGAGACGAACAGGTCCACCTCCGTCATGGGCTGAGTCTCCCCATCGGGGGCCTGTGGGGAGCAGGGTGGGGCGTGGAAACCCCCAAAGACCCAGACTCTGACGCCCCAGGCTCAGGGGGTCTCGGAGGAGCCTGCCTGCCTGCCCATCCACCCGCCAGCCCAGGGCTTCACCTTCACACGGTCCATAGCCTCCTGGGCCTGCGCCATGCGCGTGCTGGGGGGTGGGTTCCGCTCGGACACCAGCTGGGTGGAGCCCAGGTACTTGGCCCCAAATATGACACCGTCTAGGAGGTCTTCGTGGTCGCAGGGGCCAGATACTGAGGGTGACAGCAGAGGTGGGTCAGCCCCCTAGAACCCCCGCCAGCCTCATCCACCCCTATGGGCTCCTCCCAGAGTCCTGGATGGTCTGGAAACACAAAGTTCTGCTCTGCGGCTCAGCACCTGGAGCCACACAGGTCCACCCATTCTGGGGTCCCAGAGCCATCCCATCAGCCACAGCCATGGACCAGAGGCTTGATCCTCATAGATGGAGAGCCCCCCCGTCCATCTAGAGCCTGGTCTGCCCAGGGCGCAAGAACTCTCAGGCAGAGCACGCAGTTTCAGGAGCAGGCTGTGGGTCTAGAACCATGGCCAGACCCAAAAACAGCTCTAGTGCCCACAGACGCCTCCACCCTGTATTTCTGGAATTCCAGGAATCAGGCTAGAACCAGACAGCATCACTCTTATTTCTAAGACATGTGACATCCCAGAACCATGGTCAACTCCGCTGGATAGTTCAGGAACCCCAATCAATCTAGAAACAGTTAGGTACGCCCGCTGTTCTAGAATTCTCTCCAATCAGGCTAGGACCATAGCTCAACTCCATGGTCATAGAACTGCACAGAATACAAACAGCCAACTGTCCACATAGCTCAAACTCTCATTCTATCGAGAACCCCAGGGGCTCCTGATCCACGAGTATAGAACTCCCTGACGGGTCTCAAACCACGGAATTCTGCCAGGGATTCTAGAATCAGATTTCTCCACTCTATGATTCCAGAACTTCTTAATCAAGATAGCACTGGGGGGACTTTCCCTGGTGGTCCAAGGCTAAGACCCCATCTTCCCAATGCAGGGGCCCTGGTCTGATCCCTGGTCAGGCAACTAGATCTCACATGCTGAAACTAAAGATCCCACCTGCTGCAACTAAGAGCTGGTGCAGCCAAATAAATGAACAATTTTAAAAACAGAGCATCCAGAAGCCCTTCCATGGGTTCTACAATCCCCACCGTGATTCACAACTGCAGGTGTACCTGGAAATTCTAATGATCTGAACAGTCCGGAAACAAACAACTTGGCTCATAGTTCTAGAACCCCCCAACCCAGCCCAGAACCTCAAAAAGCTTTGCCCACACGGCTCTAGAATTCCCTGAGTAACCTAGAGCCAGACAGGAGTGCCAGTGATTCTAGAATATTCTAACCAATAGCTATTGCTTTTTTGGAGAACCACAGATGTAGGCCCCAGGGAACGAAACCACACACCCATGAACTCAAAGGTCAGCCAGTTCTGTCCTTTTGTCCTGCATGAGCTTAGCATTCCAGGACAACAGACAACTCTGCTCTGGGGTTTCAGAGATGCACCATCCACTAGGGTATAGGGGCACAGGCCGGCATTGTGCACTTGAAATGCAGCTGGTTTGGACTGAGACATGCTGCAAGTGTAAAATGTGACACTGGATTTTGAAACCCTCATATTACAAAATAATAATTATAAAATGTTAATTGAAAAATAAAATAAAATAAAATGTTAATTGTACATTGAAATAACATTTTAACTATGTTGGGTTAACTTTAAAGTTAATTTTTTCCAGTAGTCATATATGGATGTGAGAATTGGGCCATAAAAAAGGCTGAGCGCTGAAGAATTCATGCCTTTGAACTGTGGTGTGGGAGGACTTTAGAGAGTCTCTTGGACTGCAAGGAGATCAAACCAGTCAATCCTAAAGGAAATCAACCCTGAATATTCACTGGAAGGACTGATGCTGAAGTTGAAGCTCCCATACTTTGGCCACCTGATGGGAAGAGCCGACACATGTGAAAAGACCCCAATGCTGGGAAAGATCGAGGGCAACAGGAAGAGGGGGTGACAGAGGATGAGATGGTTGGACGGCATCACCGACTCAATGGACATGAGTTTGAGTGAACTCTGGGAAATAGTGAAGAACAGGGAAGCCTGGCATGCTGCAGTCCATGGGGTCACAAACAGTTGGATGTGACTCAGCGACTGAACAACAACAAATTAATTTTGAGTGGTTTTTTAATGTGGATAACTAAGAAATTTCAAGTGATATGTGGCTAGAATTGTATTTCTGCTGTATAGCTCTAGAACTTTCTGACGACTCTAGAACTGGACAGCCCTGCCCAGTTCTAGAACAGCTCCTAATGGTCTAGAAATCAGAGATAAATTCTATTTACTCCATGGTTCTAGACTGCTCAGTCGGGGGAAAACTCGACAGCTCTGCTCATCATTCCAAAACGCCCTAAGCAGCCCAGGTCACATTTAACCAGAGGCAAAATGCCAGGTTCTGGAACTTGCTAGGTCAATCATAGCTCCATGACTTTAGAACCTTCTTGGAACTACAAGTCCAAACCAGCGTCCTTTCCCATGATTACAGAACTTGTCCTTTGACCTAGAGCCTCAGGCAGCATGGGGGGAGAATATTCTTGAACATTCCAGGTGGCCAGAACAGAACTTCTCATGCCTTGAGGGCAGACTGGCAAACTCTTCTGCAAAAGGCCAAACAGTAATTATCTTTCCTACGGTCTCTGATGCAACTACTCAACCTGGCCTGTGGCAACATGAAGGCTGCCACAGACAACACTTGAATGAATGGGCTTGAGTTTGTCCTGATAAAACTTTATTTGTGGATACTGAAACTTGAATTGCCTATCATTTTCACCCATCAAGAAATACTTTTAATTTTTTTCAACCATTTAAAAATGCAGAAGCCATCTTAGCTCACCAGACATAGCAGAAGGGCCATGGATGGTAATGTGCCAACTCCTGCTCTAGAATCAAGTCCTACAATTTGCCAAGGCTGCCCTCCATTCCAGAACATTCTCAAGACTGTCTCTCTTCTCCTGGGTGTACAGAATCTACTCAAAACCAACCTCAGAGCCTCACGAGAAGCCACTCCTCATGAGCTAACTTTGTGCCAGATTTTGGAAACTCGGGTTGGGCTGTTCTGAAACCCCTGAGCCCCTGGGGCGGGACACTCACCCTCCTGGAGGGCAGGGTAGGAAGCCAGGGTCTTGGGTCTCTGGAAGAAGACAGAAGAGGGGCAGGCCTGAGTCCTCCTGTTTGGCTCCCAACAGTGGAGGCCTGGGGGGTGGGGTGGGCTCTACCTGGACACTGGCAGGTGGCTCCTCAGGAGTGACCAGAGGTGAGGTCTCCAGCCAGGGTTCTGGGGAGCTATTGGAGCTCCTGTCCTCATCCTGCTCGGCGGAGGCTCCCTCCGTCCACTCCTGGAGGCCAGTGTCCTCCTCTGGGTCCTCGGGGGGCTGTAACAGGCGAGGAGCAGGGTCCGGAGGAGGTTTCTGAGAAGGAGGGCCCTCATCTTGCTGCAACAGATTCAGCAAGTCTTCCCGATCAGCCTCAGCGGACAAGAGCCCATGGGCGTCAGCCATGTCCTGCGGGGCCAGGCCGTGGCCTGTGGCAATGTGCAGGGGGCACGGGGGTCCATCCGGGGACAGGCCCACCAGGTCACCCGGCAGAGTTTCAAACTGTTGCACCAGGTCCTGAATATTTAGCCCATCAAGTTCCATCTGACTCAGGCTGCTGGAGCCTCCTGGTGTGGGGTCCCACTGGCGATCACGGGTGAGGTCCTGAGAGGGCAAAAGTGTGTCCCTGGGCTCTTCCAAGTCCATGGCTGGAGGTCCTGGAGGGGGTTGGGAGGCTGTCAGGAATTCCATGCCTGGACCCTGGGCTCAAGCCAGCATCTGAAAGGGAGAATCAAAAATGAGATTTTCTGGGCTTCCCTGATGGCTCAGTGGTGAAGAATCAGCCTGTCAATGCAGGAGACATGGGTTTCGATCCCCAATCTGGGAAGATCCCACATGCCATGGAGTAACTGAGCCCAGTGAACCACACTACTAAGTCCGTGCTCTAGAGCCGGGGAGCCGCAACTACCGGAGCCCCTGCACTGTAGAGCCCAAGCCACCACAATGAGAAGCCCATGCACCTCAGCTCAAGAGCAGCCCCTACTCTCCACACCCAGAGAAAAGTCCATGCAGTAATGAAGACCCAAAGCAAAACAAAACAAAACAAAACAAAACAAAGATGAGATTTTCCAGCTGCCAACTTGGTACTAGGATCTAGCCTGGTAAATGTTCATAGAGAACACATAATTTAATCCCCACTATACCCCGCAAGGAAGATTCTGCCATGATCCTCATTTTACAGGGGAGGAAATCGAGGTGTAGAATCAGCAGTTGTAAGGCAGTGGCTTCCTGGGCTCCAAACCCCAGGGAATTAACCTGTGCGCGTCTCCCCAGACCTCCCCCTCCCACCCGTGGACCCTGTACACCCCAGCCCTGATTCTTCCAAGTGTTCCTTCCCCAGGATGTGGGACCCAGAGACACACTCTGACTACACAGACCCGACAGGTGTAGGTACCCGATACCCAGGGACTCAAGACCTCAGTCCAAGACTTCAGATCCAGAACTTCAGACTAAATACTAGAGTTCCAAAATGCCAGAAAGCAGAGTCACCTCAAAAGCTCCAATGCCACATTCAAGATCAACCCCAGACTCAGACCTGGACCCCAGACCCAGCCTGAAGACACAAACTGGAGCTTAAAGCTGAGAGTTAAGACCCTAGTCCTCTCGTAGACCCCAGACTCAAGACTTCAGAGCCGTGACTTCAGATGCTGGCTCCAGACCTCTCTATGATCCTCCGGGACACTCATTTACCAAACCCAGGTGGTCTCAACCCGCGGGGGCGCCGAAATCCCTAACCTGAGCTGGTACCGTGTTTCCAGTGACCGCCGCCTGCCAATTCCTGCCAATTCCGCCGCCGCCTGCCAGATCCGCGCAGCGATCCTGGATCACTGGGCATGCGCATTCCCGCTGGGCTTGCTGGGAAATGTAGTTCTCTTAGACAACCTCGCCCGCGCAGGAGTGCCAGATATGTGGATCACGAGTTCGAATCCAAAGCTTTCATTTAGTTGGCGTGAAAGCTCCGACAGGCTTCTGAGCCTATTTCCTTAACTGCAAAGTGCGGTTAAAAATCACTGCTTGACTGCTACCTCTTTGGTCATTATTCTAAGGGGTCGCAGATGGGAAGAAATGGGACTGGAAAAATACTAAAGGCGCATGGGAGATGGACTTTCCGACTGCAGGGGTGCCAAAAGCGGCACGGGGAACATATTGTACACAGGCTTTCGGCTTGGCGGAATGGCTCGGTTATGCTTAACTTTATTTCGCTGAGCTTCTGGCTTCCTCAGTTGTAAACTGGGGATAATAGTGCATGCGTGTGTGCTCAGTTGCTGAGTTGTGTTTGACTGCGACCCTATGGACTGTAGCTGGCCAGGCTCCTCTCTGTCCCTGGGATTTCCCAGGCGAGAATACTGGAATGGGTTGCCATTCCTTCTCTAGGGATCTTCCTGATGAACCTGCGTCTACTGGGTTGACAGGCCGGTTCTTTACCGCTGAGCCACTGCTGAGTGCTGCTGCTGCTGCTGCTAAGTCGCTTCGGTTGTGTTCGACTCCATGCGACCCCACAGACGGCAGCCCACCAGGCTCCCTCGTCCCTGGGATTCTCCAGGCAAGAACACTGGAGTGGGTTGCCATTTCCTTCCCCAATGCATGAAAGTGAAAGGTGAAAGTGAAGTCGCTCAGTCGTGTCCGACTCCTAGCGACCGCATGGACTGCAGCCTACCAGTCCCCTCTGTCCACGGGATTTTCCAGGCAAGAGTACTGGAGTGGGTTGCCATTGCCTTCTCCAAGCCCACACCTACCTCCTAATTAAACGAAATCGAGCTGGTTGCAGATTTAGCAGTAGGGCTGGAAAATATCGAGTCTAATAAGTGTTAGCTTTCTTTACTTATAGGTTTTCAGTAATTTAGCTACTGAGAAGAACCCAGTGTCAGAACCTAGAGAAATATTTCACTTTGAAAAGTTGATTTAAACGTACTTCTTTTTCTCTTGTGTGGATCTGCTTTGTGGAAAATTAATTGGCTTAGGATAACCAAACCCTTATTTATCACCTGTTGCATGGTATGACTTTCGAAAGTTTGAGGGCCATTGGCTACATGGGTATAACTTATAGGGTGGTAGGACCTTTTAATGTAACGCTAACAAGTTTTCTCCCCCCTGATCCCCTAGCCTTTATGTTAGTTTTTAAATGCCATATGTAATCTGTGGTTCACAAAATTGGGAGCGAGGGACTTGAAACAGAACTGCTATAAATTTAAAGGATACATAATCCCCTATCCAAGGCTTCCCAGGTGGCGCTAGAAGTAGAGAATCTGCTTGCCAATGCAAGAGATGCAAGAGACCCAGGTTTGATCCCTGGGTTCAGGAAGGTGCCCTAGAGAAGGAAATACGCCAGTATTCGTGCTTGGAAAAATCACAGTTTTTCCCCCTCCCAGATAGAGGAGCCTGGTGGACTATAGTCCCTGAGGCCGCAGAGTTGGACCAGATTGAGCACACACAGTTGCTTGTTGAATACAATCAGGAATGTATAAAAGTGTGATACTCAAAGTAAGTGATAATAACTGGAGGGCAAGAGGTCAATGAAACATCCTTTGAAAGTCGCTTCTTCCCATAACTAGGGACAGCTATAAAAGTTTAAAGAAATCACAATAAAGATATGCCTACCGCTGGATTACTACATTTCCCATAAATCTCTAGGGGCCTACAACTCCCAACCCCTCGATCGCTGACGTCTTCCGGAAACGTGCACGTGCACGTTGCCAGCATACGTCATGGCGGCTAGACGCCTCATCGGTGCTACCCGGAGCTGGGCCGGCTGGCGGGCCTGGGAGCTTCCGGACCCCGCGGGTTTTGTAAGACTACATGTACGCGATTATGCCAAGAGACCGGGTGAGCTGGCTTAAGAGAGAACAAAATGGGAACGGTAGGGACATTGGGGAGTTCGTAGTGCGCAAGCGCTAGTCGGGAGGCGCGTCCTAGTACGAGCGCGCAAGCGTAGAGGCAGCTAAGCTCGGCTTTTGCGCAGGCGCAGTGTGAGGTATCTGAAGGTGGGCTCTCAGGCACTACGTTGGGGGGGGGTGTGGGTGTGGGTGCGGGGGTGGGTGGTTGGGGGGGTGTGGGTGCGGGGGTGTGGGTGGGTGGGTGGGTGGGTGGGTGTGGGTGTGTGTGTAGTGGTTAGGTGGAGAACTGGAACTTGGGTCCCTAGCAAATTACCACCGGAAATTCGGACCATATGGGCATCTAACTATTAAAGCCAAAACAAGATTTAATTTTTTTCCGGATGCAGCCTTGCCTGATCTCCCTTGTTGAAAGGAGGGACTTGGCAAACCAAACGTGAGGTTTTAGACACACGACAGCCGGCGGACATTTTCTTCGTGAGATAAATAGAAGGAATGAAAATGGAATTGAAAAGGAGTGAACTTAGTTACCATAGCAGTGAATAGCAGTGTCATTTAATGTAGTGCCCATGAATATCAATGTCATTTAATGCAGTGCCCGTGTCCCAGTTAAAATCATTTTGAGAACAGTACACGGGGTACAGCTGGGGCAGAAAGGGAAGGCAGGCCTCCCGAGGGTGTAGCTGGGCTGACATGACTCTCCCCCACAGCAGTTTTTAAGGGGGGCAAAGGCGGCAAAGGTGCTGCGGTGGGAGAGACCCTGAAGGACCCCGAGGTGTGTACAGACCCAGTCCAGCTCACCACGCACGCCATGGGTGTCAACATCTACAAGGAGGGCCAGGATGTGGTCCTGAAGCCGGATTCTGAGTACCCTGAGTGGTGAGTGGGTCAGGACTGGGTGAGGAGGGCCCTGCGGATCCCATCTGAGATTTCAGGAGGGCTTCCCTGGGGAGTTGGGGGGTAAGTTAAGACCTGAGTGGATGGCCAGAGCTTCAGAGGCAGGTGGGAACAGCCAGTGCAAAGGCCCTGCGCAGAACTGCACCTGGTCTGTACAGTGGATAGCAAGGAGCAAGGTGGAGGGTAGGGGGAGACAGGCAGGAGCCTGGTGAAGCCTGGCTGTCGGGGGTTGCAGGGGGAATTCCGCTCTTGGCTCTGTGAGCAGTGGCAGGATGGGGAAGCCATCACCATGCACCCATCCTTCAAGCTGGTTAAGGTTTAGAAAGGTTCAGCGAGGGGGTGGGGGCCTTGCAGGCGGGCAGTGCAGCCCAGACAATGGCCAGGAGGCAGAAGGCTTGGCACGCGCCTACTTCAGATCCCAGGGCCACTGGGATGGGGGCGCCCCCTGTTCCACAGCCCAGGAGCTGGCTCATGGTGGGGAGGGACTACCCTGAGGTCAGCTGGCCACCAAGGGACCCGGTACTGCTGCAGCCTGTGCCCAAGGTGTCTGGGATGGGGTCGGGGAGCCGTGGGGAAGGGGGCTGCTCTGTAACCCCGACTTCTGCCCGCTTCCCATCAGGCTGTTCCAGATGAACGTGGGCCCCCCCAAGAAGCTGGAGGACCTGGACCCGGAGACCCGGGAGTACTGGCGGCTGCTCCGGAAACACAACATCTGGCGCCACAACCGGCTGAGCAAGAACCAGAAGTTCTAGCGGGGGAGGGCCAGAGCTCTCTAAAAGGACCCTGACCCTCCAAGGACCTGGAGGAGACAGGACAGACTGGGGGCTGACTGGGAGTTGGTACCTCCCCCAGCCTGCCCCCAGGACTTTTTATATTCTGGAGAAACAGACGTCTCTGAGAACGAAGAGAATTGCCCCCACAGTGAGACTGAATCAGGGGCCTGGGGGCCAATAAAGCCTTCTGGGGGCAGTTGTCGGCAGGTCCCGGAAGCCGCTGAGTGTCCTGTGATATTGGGGTCAGGAGGGACTTGGGACAGGCATTGGGGAGGTGGGCACCTCAGACCCAGTGGTTCCATGGCCCAGCCTCCACCCTCGGTGATTGCTGGGCATCTGCAGGTCCATGTTCACCTCCCAGCCTCGTTGAGCTTCTCACTCTGATTCCTGGAATTCCTAGCATTGCCCAAGAGGCCCCAACCTCTGTCCTCGAGGGGCAGAGTTTTTGAGCCAAGCTTCCCTGGATTGCAGTGGACTTGGACTCATACCCGAGGCGCATCATCCAGAGCAGAAGAGAGTCTTCTTGAGCTTCAGGAATGGAAATGTCCAGGGCTAGGCATGGCTGGATCCAGGTGCTTCAGTATTCAGCTGTGAGGTGCTCTCCATCTCAGTGGGTAGGTCCTTTTATCCCTTGGGTAGGGGTGGCTCCAGGACTTCTGACTGACATCCCATACCCAGTTCAGCAAACCCAGCCAGAGGGAAGGGACTTCTTTTTCCTTTCTGCCAGGGTCACAGGGGTTATCTTTGTTGGCCAGCCTACCCACCATCCTGTCCACCCCCCACTGGTCCCCACCAGCTTAGAGGAGGCTGAAGGACACACAAGGTGCCAGGGCCCACTCCCAGTGGTACAGCCATGCCCTCTCCTGGGTAGGTACCTGGGTTTGGGGTGGCATACACTGCTTAGGGGGCTGGACCAGGGCTCTCTCACCCTCCAAACTCCTCCAGAGCTGGGCGGGTGAGGCGGGACAGGATCTCTGAGGCTAATTCTGTCTGGTCCCAGGGAAACAGCCTTCATCCTCTTAGAGGACTCTACCAAGCGGATTACCGCTCACCTGCCCTCCTGCAGCCTGTGCTGGGCACGCGCATCATCCCAACCCTCCTGCGCGGGTCCCCACAGCTCTCAGAGTGAAAACTGAAGTTGTAATGGCCACAGGCTTCCTGGCTGCTCCTCCAACACTGCAGTCGTGGTGCCCCCTGGGCCCTCTGCCCGGGTCTCTCCCCGGCCCCACCACGTCCTCAGGGCTCCCTCTTTACCTCCAGACCTTGACTCTGATGGTGCCGACCACCCTATTAAACTGCAGCCCTGCCACACGCTCCCGACTGCCCTTCCTGGCTTTGTTTTTCTCCCAAGCACTTCACCACCAGCAGCTGTTGCACGTTTTGTTTATTTTTTAAGTTAGGGCTCTGGTCTCTCCCACTGGAGTGGTAGCTCCAGGAGGGCAGGGGTTTTTCTCTGCTTTGTTCACTGTTGTGTCCTCGCTGTGAGTTGGAACGGGTGGATGAATGATTGGGGGGATGGTTGGCCTCGCTGCCACGGCATAAACAACACAGAGGCCGTTGGGGTTCACGTGAGGTGCCCTCTGAGGTGGGAGGTGAGCAGGCCAGCTGAGAGCGGCCTGGAAGCGACATTTCTGGAATTTCCTGGCACCTGTGGTCACTTCCTGGCCAGAGCCTGGAGCGAGTGGGGTGCTGCCATGTTCCCCCCACCATACGCTCTCCTGTCCTGACTCATTCCGTCCCACAGGGAGGTGCCCTGACATGTGGGCACTTGGGCCACACACCCCCAGCCCAGCCAGCCTCCATGTCCTGGAGCCCAGCTGAACCCCGGCAAGGGTGGCCATCATGCCTTTGTGAGCCCTGGGGGCACGTGGTTGGACAGAAGGAACGCTTGTCTCGCTACCAGGGCTCCAGCCCTGCCTCGTGGGCTGGGAGATGTGATGGGGCCTGTGGTTGATGGCGAGACAAGTCACGCTCTGATAACTGGGGGGAGCGAAGATCGACTGTTCACCCAGTGTCAGCTGCTTCTACCTGTGAGTGCCCTGTTAGCGCCCAGCCTGGGTCCTAGGTGCCTGGGGTGATGGAGTCAGGCAATGAGCTTAAAAAGAGCTCCACCCTCTACTGGCTCTGTGGCCTGAGGAAACTGGCTATCCTTCTCTGGGCCTCAGTTTCTTCCCCTGTAACATGGGGCTGATGGCCATGCCACCTTGGGGTAAAGTGATGGGCACGTTGGGAGCACACAGTGAAAGGGGGCAGTTGAATGTGAATTGCTGCAGCTATTACTTGTTATCTCTCAGGGCGGCCCTGCTGTCGAACAATTAGAAGCAGGCAGGAGGATTTAGAATCATCAACTCAGAATTAACATCCCTGTTGCTCCTGGTTACAGCCTTAGAGCCTTAAGAACCTCAGAACCTACCCCACACAGGCCCATTTGACAGATGGGGAGACAGGGGCACCAGCTTCCTGGAGACCAGGCCAGGGACGCCCACCCTGGCTGGGCGCCTCTGGCTGCCACCTTGAAGTCAGTGCCAGTTAACGCTGCAAGGCAGGGGTAGGTGGTGGTGGGTGGGGGACTTGGTGTGGATGGCCATGGACAGGCTGAGCAGGAGGGGCTGGGCAGGCACCAGGCTCAGGCCGATGGCCAGGCCCTGTCCAGAGCCTGCACGTGCTCCTTGGCCAGCAGCCGCAGGGAACCCTCCTCCAGGGTGAAGCCGTCCATGAAGGCTGGACTGAAGGCATGGGGCCCAAAGGAGCCCTGCAACCCTGGGCCCGAGCCCAGGAGGCGCGGGAGGGCTGGCACAGCTGGGGGCCCTGGGCCCAGCCAGGGCTCCAGGGACAGTGGCATGGTGGGAGGGCGGGCAAAGGGCAGTGCTGGGGCCTCAGGGAGTCTTGGGGCTGCCACGGCTCCGGAGCCTGACTCCAGACGCTCCTGGCGGCGCCACTTGGCCCGGCGGTTCTGGAACCACACCTAGAGGTGGCAAGAGAGGTGCTCCCAAGTCAGAGGCGGCTCGTGGGCGCCAGGCAAGGCTGCTTTCCCTCCCTGGGCCTCCCAGCCCCTCAGGGTTCTGCCTGCTGTCTGACCTGATTCCTACCCCTTGCAATCCCAACATACATTGTTACCTACCCCGAGGAGATGGCTGTTCTGAGAGCAAGATCCTTGCCTCTTGGCCCCCATTAGTTCAGTCCCGAAGTCTTCAGAGTCCAGGTTCTCCTTGCCTTTCCCTTTGCCCAGGCCCCCCTCAGGCTCCTCAGCCTCCTCCCTGGCCTACCTTGGCTGTCAGCAAGAAGTTCCAGCCACTGAGTTTGGCATTTGAGGGGCTTCACCAGCTTTCTCTGCCTCCCCTTCCACCTGCCTCAACACCTAGCTCAGTAGAAATGCCTCCAGTTTAACTCCTGCACATCTTTGCACTCATAGTTCTGGATGCCTAGAAAAATGCCCTTTCTCCTTTCTGGCTGGCACACTCCTACTCAAATGTCAAGGCTCCAGTGCCACATCCCCTCCCCTGGGAAGCCTTGCTTTGCCCTGGGAGGGTCCGCCCAGCGCCGGCTGCCTCCGAGGGTGGTTGGGGTGCCCTCACCTGCACGCGCACCTCGGGCAGGTGCACCTTGGCTGCCAGCTCCTCGCGGCTGTAAACATCTGGGTAGTGGGAGGCCTCGAACGCCCGCTCCAGCTGGTGCAACTGGTACGTGGTAAAGGTTGTGCGGTTCCTCCGGTGCTTCTTCTTGGGGGCCTCCTCTCCAGGCCCCGGCCCCCCGCCCTCAGCCGCCGGCCCCTCACCTGGGCTCAGGAACATGGCTCCTCCTTGCCCCCACCTGGCCGGAAGGCAGCAGGACAGATGGCAGTGAGACCGGGGAGGGACAGTGGCTGGGGAGGGCGGGGTCGCCCCCCACCCCTTGCTGGATCTGGGGTCAGATATGGAGGGGCTTCTCCCTCCACTGGGCCCTGCATTCCGCCTGCCTCTCCGTGCGTCTCAGACGGCCTCCCTGCCTCCACTCCCTTCTCTCTGAGTATTTCCTATGCCTCTGCCTCTATTTCTCTTTCCTTCTGCAGCTCCCTGGCTCCCCCTCTGTCTCTGTGACCCAGGAAGGCAGAGCTGGGACACTGCCCTAAGGAACGTTTCCTCGCCCCTCAGCTCTCTGCCCTGGGGGCCTGGCTGTGCTCCTGCCTCCCACCCAGGCCCACCTGTGCCCACCTGCCCAGTGCTCACTGCTCCTGGCAGCCCCTCCAACAGCCCCCCGTGGGCCCAGCGCTGTCTGCCGCTGGCCTGGCCTCGCCAGACCCGAGGGGGTTAGGGTCGGGCGGGGAGGAGGATTAGCGAGGTGATTAATTGAGGGGGCCCCGCCCGCCCAGGCGCTGGTAGCTCTGAGCCACAGAGGGAGTGCCAGGCAGCAGGACACACCTTGCTCTAGAACATAAACAAGAGCCTCCCCTTCCCGGGCCTCAGTTTCCCCAGCTGTAAAATGGCAGCAACAGGAATTCCTACTCCATGGGACTCTCACAGGGACTCAGTGAGCTGATGAAAGAGTACACTGATGGAAAGATACACAGTGATTGGCCAACAGTGAGTGCTTAGTGAGCACTCACTAAGTTAGCCACTGTTAACCCCTTTCGTTATCATCTGGAGTGAGAGAAAGAACCTCTCATATTCACAGATGTTAAGGGGAGTTGGGGAAGCTGAGATCCCCAGAGGTGAAGGTAATTCCAGTTGGTTCCCCTGGGCACTGTCCAGGGCAAAGGAGTATGGGGCATTTTAGCTGTGTTTTGAGGTATGAATAGAAGCTCACTTTTCAGTCACTCAAAAAACATTTAAGCACAATAAACATTTGCGCTTACTGTATACTAGGTACTGTTCACAGCAGGGAACAAAAAAACACAGACACACTTCTCGGAGCTGGCATCCTGGTGGGGGAGACTGATAATCCGTAACTATGTAAGTAAAATACAGCATGTCAGGTAGTCAGAAAACTGGAGGGAAAACTCAAGCAGGAGAGGAAAGGTGGTTCTTTTAAGGAAGGTAAGCAGAATAGGAGATGGAGTGCAAGGGTGTAAATTCTGGACACAACTGGGTGTGAAAGGGGTACTGAGGTGCCATGGAAGGTTGAGCGTGAGGGGGCACAGGTGGCACTTTGGATGAGGATTGTGGGCAAGATGGGAGGCCAGGGGGAGGCTAGAGGCCTGGTCAGGGCTAGATCTGGGGGGAGGGGGACAGGAGAGCAATTCTCGGGGGACGGGGGCCTTCCCTGGTGTCCAGTGGCTAAGACTCTGCAATCCCAGTGCAGGGAGCCTGGGTTGGATCCCTGGTCAGGGAACCAGATCCTATATGTCTCAACTAAGGCCCAGTGCAGCCAAATACATAAAAATATTTTTTAAAGTTCTGGGGAGAGAAAGTCTGAGGAGGGAAGAAGACTGGTGAACCCAGCCCCTGTCTGGGGACAAGTGGGTGATGGGACTGTCCCTCCAGCGGTGGCCTGAGAGCCAAGTAGAACCTTGGTGATACCCTGAGACTGGATGTTCAACCCCCTGCCCAATCCAAGGAGCTTGGGGGTGCTTTGGCAGGGGGTGCCCTGAAAACAGGAGGGGCCCTGGGCGTGACAGGGGGCAAAATGAGGCCCAGGAGGAGGACGGGAGGGATGGAGGGAGGTGGGTTGTCTCAGTGGAGTGAGGCTGGAGACCCAGGCCTGTGGATGGACCAGAGAGTGAGCGCAAGAGGAAGCAGAGCCAAGTCCTTCAGAATGTTGGCTTTGTAGGGGGAGACGCACGCAGAGATAGGGAGGCGGGTGCTCACACGGGCATGTGTGCCCAGTCGGACACTCACAGCACTGAGGCGCAGGCCCTGGAGTGCTGGCAGGGGCGAATGACCTCAGAGGAGGAGGGGGTCTGGGTGGGCAGGGGGCTTAGCACCCAAGCAGTCAGCCGGACAGGGAGGTTCCAGGAGCTCTGAGTCCAGGCTGGAGGGGCAGTGAGTGAGGCCCCTCCAGGCCTCAGTGGCCCCGTCTTTGAGATGGGCTGGGGCATTGCGGCAGGGGGAGCCAGGCCTCAGGAGACGGGGAGTGGGGGTGGGGGGAGGTAATCCCCCTAATTGCTTCATCACTTTAAAACGCTAATGAGCTGCTCTGTTCTCAGCCCCCAATTAGCTAATTGGCCCCAGTGGGTTAAGAGGTACAGGAGGGATCTGGGTGTTAGGCGCAGGGGCGAGGGGGGGCGCTTTGGCGACTTAGCCAGCAGCTGCAGGCCCAGACGCTGTGTCAGCTTAGAGGGCTGGATTAGGGGTGGGCAGGGTGGCGTGGGGCCACGGTGACAGGCGGCCTTCTCCAGCTGGATTGGGTCGGTAGGGGAGGTGGACAGGCCACTCTCAGCCTCTCTGGACTCCCACCCTGCATTTCTCCCCCAGGAAGAATTACTAACCCCCTTCAGGTGCTGGTGGGGAAACTGAGGCCAGAGGGTGGGTGGGGTTCCGGGAGGGGGGTAATTGCAGGAGGCCAGTGTGACCTTGAGACGTATGAACAGCTCAACTCAGGCAGAGGTGGGCCAGTGGAGGTGGGAGGCCATGCCGTGGCCTGGGGTTCCTACACTAGCTCAGGGGTTCCTGGGGTGGGGGCCACAACCCACAGGCCAGACACTCCTCCCAGACAACCTTGTAGCATCTGGGAGTTTCATCGGAGTAGGGGTGGTTGACAGTCACGGTAACAGCTGAGCACCAGCTGTGTGCACTCAGCCCTCGGGGTCCTCATGGCTCCCCTGGAAGACGCCTGATCACAGAGGAGGCTGCAGGGGTAGGGCAGGGAGGGAGACCACCCCCCCTGCCGCAGTTTCCCTGGGACACCCCGGGTTTAGCACCAACACCCCCATCCCAGACACGCCCTCAGTTTGAGGTGCTGGGTCACGGTGAGCCCGGGCCACAGAGTGGTGGAGTCAGGATTTGAACCTGGGGGTGCAAGCCAGGAGCCCCCGCTGGAGAATGGACAGGGCCCTGGGACAGGTTGTGCGGCTGGCTTTTCCCAGCAAGTGTTCCCCGGAGTCACTGGGTGAGGCTGTTGGGGGGGTGACAGGTGGAGGACATAACCACCCTGGAGCGCCCCAGGAGGGGACGCTGCTGCCCTCGCAGCCCCCTCCCCGCTCCGGGCTTCCATCTGCCCTCAGGGGAAAGGCAGAGGTAGGAGAGGGTGCCAGCACAGGGGGCTCAGACCTCCACGGCCCCTGGAACCCTCCCATGGTCCTCTGCACCCGGGACCCTGAGGGCTACAGCAGGAGACGGGGGCCCTGCAGGTGATGGCAAGTGGGTCCTCAGGTGGCTGTGACCCTGGCCTGGAGGGTCCCCTGGCTGACATACCCAAGAAAACATGTGCCCTCAGGGGCAGCAAGCTCCCAGCCAGGTGGCCCCCTCAGTGGGCAGACCAGTGGGCAGGCAGATGGCCCCCAGGCTGAGTGATGGGCCCCAGAGCGGACACAAGGGGCAGCAGAGAGACACTCAGACACCCAGTTCTTGGAACCAGTCTTTATCCAGGGGCTAATCGTTCGCTTCCTGGGGTCAAGGTGCCCATGGGCTTCCTGGAGCGCCCGCCCTGGGCCTGCCCCCGTGGTGAGAGCCGGGCAGGTAGCTCACCGGCCCTGCCCCTCTTCAGGCCTGGTCCGCATCCCCACCCTGAGCCCCCCACTCTCTCAGTCCTCTGGGGCCCGAAGCCCCTCGGGCAGGGTCAGGGCTCCTGGCTGCGGGGCAGGGCGGGACCGTCCGTGTCCTGCCCCCCATTGGGGGCTGAAGCACCTGCGCTGCGTAGCTCCCGGGCCAGCTTCTCAGCCAGTTTGCGGAAGGGAGGCCGGCGAGTGGGTTCAGCCTCCCAGCAGCTGCCCATGAGGGCATGGATGGACCCAGGGCAGCCTTCGGGGGGCTCCATGCGGTACCCCTTCTCCACGGCCTCTGACACCTCCTTCAGTGACTGCGGGCAGAGGCCACTCCAGTGTGGGCTGGGGGTCAGGATCACGACCCCCTAGACCGGCAGGGGACCCAGCACCTCCCCGCTCGGCCCCCGGACCCTGCTCACCATCTTGGGGTATGGAGCCCGGCCGTATGAGAAGACCTCCCATAGCAGTACCCCAAAGCTCCAGACATCCGACTTGCTGGAGAACTTCTGTGGGGCCCGAGATCAGGATGAGAGGGACCTCTTCAGGGCTTCTGCTCCAGCCCCTGCTTCCTCCAGAAAGTCCCCCTGGGTTGACCTTCACTCTGTAGTCTCCTCCCAATAGACTCCTGCCCCTGAATCCTCCAACCCCTCAACCCAGATTCAGTGCCAAAACAAGGTGTTTCTTGCTCTCCCTCTCTGAGCCCAAGACTGTTGCAGAAACAAGGAGACAAAGGCTCAGAGAAGGGCTAAAAGGAACAATTAGCGGCCAAGGGCTTACAGGGGAGGTGGAGCCATTCCTTTGGAAGTTCAGAGGCCAGAGACACGCCCAGGGGCTCATAGTGGAACTAGGGTTCCCAGGGCCCTGGGGGTAAGGCGGACTCACCCCATGCTTGAGAGCCTCGGGTGCTGTCCACTTGACGGGCAGCCGGCTGGAGTCCAGCCCCTTCCGCTCGGCTTTAGCCAAGCCGAAGTCGCTGACCTTGGCCACCAGGTCCTCCGAGACGAGGATGTTGCGAGCAGCCAGATCGCGGTGCACCAGCTTCTTGCTCTCCAGGTATTCCATGCCCTCGGCCACGTGCCTGGGGGAGGGGGCACCGGGCGAGGGGCTGGGACGCCCGGGCCAGACTCCCGAGGCCAGGCTCCTCCCTGCTCCGTGCCTCAACTTCCCTGCCACCCCCTGGAGCCCCACTCACAGGGAAAACTGCAGGAGCTGCGGGGTGTTCACAAGCGCCCGGCCCCGCGTCCGTAGAAAATTCACCAAGTTACCCTGTGGGGGATGAGGGCAGGGTCTAGGAGTGTTGGAGGCTGCTCAGCCACCCCACCAGCACCCTACCTGACCCTTGGTGCTGCCCTACTCCTAACCCCCACCCTCAGGTCCTGCCCCACTCCCACCTGACCCCTGCTGCCACCCCCCCACCCCCACCCTTGGGTCCTGCCCCACCTTGCTCACGTGCTCCATGACGATGTAGAGGCCCTGATGTAGGATCACACCCAGTAGACGCACCAGGTTCTTATGCTGCACCTTCCTGGGGGCAGGTAGGTATGGGGTGAAGGTGGGGTGGGACCCTGGCCCTAGGGCGCCCTCCCCTGCCACACCCAGGACTCACGTCATGACCGCTGTCTCATCCAGGAAGGCCTGGGCTGTTACGTCACATTTGATATTCTTCACGGCCACCTTCTGCCCCAGGTACTCACCCTGCAGGACAGCTGAGGGGCAGGCAGGGGTGGGAAGGGGCTCAGGACCCCACAGAGACAAGACAGACATGCACATTCCCACTCGCATGAACCGTGGAAGAGGCCAGTGCCGTGGCGGGTCCCCAGGCCTGGTAACCCCTCCCAGTAGGCTCCAGCTGTTCAGCTGCTCAGTCGTGTCTGACTCTGTGCGACCCCATGGACTATAGCTCACCATGCTCCTCTGTCCACGGGAGTCTCCAGGCAAGAATACTGGAGTGGGTTGCCATTTCCTCCTCCAAGGGATCTTCCAGATGCAGGGATCAAACCCATGTCTCTTACATTGGCAGGTGGGTTCTTTACCACTGAGCCACCTGGGAAGCCAACAGGCTCCAGACCCCAGAGCAAAGATAATCACCTAAGCCAGGGGTCTGCAAACTGCAGCCCTTGAACCCAATCTAGTCCCCTCAAGGGTTTTGGCAAGGCCTGCAAGCTCAGAATGGGTTTTTACATTTTTAAATGGTTGGGGAAAAAAAAAAAATCAAAAGAAGACTATTCCATGACATGAAAATGATACAAAATTCAATTTCAGTGTCCATAAATACAGTTTTATTGGCACGTGGCCTTGGCTGTTTGTCTCCCTGTGGCCTGTGGCTGCTTTCCTGTATCAAGGGCAGAGCTGAGCAGACGTGACAGAAAACAAGTGAACGCCAGCCCTTTCCAGAGAAGGTCCTGATGCAAGCCCTGGGACCTCCCAGGATAATAACCTCAGGCTGTGGCCTCGACACAGAGGGTCCTGGGACTTCCCTGGTGGTCCAGTGGCTAGGACTCTGAGATTTCGCTGCTGAGGGCAAGGGTCCAACCCCTGGATGGGGAACTAAGATCCCACAAGCTGTGCAGAATGGCCAAATAATAATAACAACACATACATTTTAAACATTTGGGACTTCCTTGGTGGTCCAGTGGTTAAGACTCTGCACTACCAATGCAGGTTCAATCCCTGGTCGGGAAGCTAAGATCCTACAGGCTGCACAGCCAATATACAAATAATAATAAAACAGAAGTGTGCAAGGGTCCAGGGGGTGTGAAGGACTCACTCACGCCTACTGGGTACCTGCCCTCACCACCTCTCTCCTCCTCCTGGCTGTCATGAACCTCCTTCCGTAGAGAGGGGCCCATGTGGCTTCAGTCGCATGGAAAGTAGGTATCAAACGTGGGTGTCAATTCATCTCTGGGAGCCCCCCTTCCCCCAGCCCCTACTAGGTCCCCTGCTCACCTCCAAACTCTCCCTCTCCGATCTGCGCTCCCAACGTCAAATGCTGCAGGTTCAGTAACCAGCCGGCTGTAGAGGGGAGACCCAGTGAGAGGGCGGCCGGTGGCTCCACCTGACAGGAGGCCAGGCCCTGTCTGGTCTCCCACAGCAGTGGCCACGGCCACGTCTGAGGCACCACACTCCTGGCACCAGTTATAGGGGCTGGGAGTGGTGGTGAAAGCAACAGGGCCCACCAGTCAGGGCCCTTTTCTCTTCTACCTGGAGACTGTGTCCTTCCAAGGACCCTGCAGAATCTTCCTTTACCGTGCTTTCCCTCCTCTCTCCACCAGGGATACACAGACCGAAATATACAACAGATACTGGGAAAGTTTCCAGAACTTCTGGTTAAGGTTCTGGAACATTCTTAGAATATTCCAGCACTCTAAGTCGTCATCTTGGGACTTCCCCAGTGGTCCAGTGGCTGAGATTCCATGCTCCTAATGCAGGGGGCTCGGGTTCGATCCCTGGGCAGGGAACTAGATCCCATGTGCCAGAAGTAAGACCTGAAAGGCTGCACAGCCAAAATACAAATAATAATAAAACAGAAGTGTGCAAGGGCCCAAGGGGTGTGAATCACTCAGCTGTATCCGACTCTCTGCGATCCCATGGATGGTAGCCCTCCAGGTTCCTCTGTCCATTCTTTACCATCAGGAAAGGTGGTAAGTGAAGAGCTTCCCTGTAGCTCAGATGCTAAAGAATCTGCCCGCAATGCAGGAGACCCAGATTCGATCCCTGGGTCGAGAAGATCCCCTGGAGAAGGGAATGGCAACCCACTCCAGTATTCTTGCCTGGAGAATGCCCGTCCATGTGGTTGCAAAGAGTCGGACACGACTGAGTGAATAACACACTATAGGTGGTAAGTAAGACCCAGCACAGTCAAATACAAATAAATATTTTAAGTCATCATCTTTGTCCTAGCCTCCCTGATCTTTCTGCCAAGCACACCTGTGTTTTCCCGCCCCTTGCATTGTCCTCTGACGGGCTCTGCAGGTCTCCTCCTCTTCCCCAACAAATCCCCTCTTAAAATCATCAGCCCTTGGATATGACCAGGCACAGTGACACCAGCCTCCACCTGGGTGTCACCCCCAAGACATTTCCAAGAAGACAGCCACGATCACCAGGTTCAAAGAGGGGTGGCCAGGGCAGGGTGCGCTTGCTCTAAATGTGGGAGATCTCACTACTCAAGGGCGGCAAAAGCATTTCAGGTGAGGGGAACAGAATGCACAACAGTCCGGAGGCATGAGGGTAAGCGCAGAGTCACACAACCCCAGGGGCATGTGGAAAAGAAGGGCCTCGTAGCTGAAGCAGGAAAGATAGCTTAGCCACAAGGGAAGGTTCTAGAAGGCAGTGGAGCTGCCTGGCCTCCCCTCTTTAGACACTGGAGTGATGTGGGTGGATTTTCACGTAGAAAGTTGCCTCCGAGGCCACAGGGTTTGGGAGGAAGGGGGACTCCCCGCTCAGGAAGGAGGTGGTCTGATGGGAAGGTCCAAGGCTGGGCCAGGGTGGGGGCACTCAGACAGGGAGGGGCCAGATTTAAACTAGTGTTAATAGAACTTGGCCATGGAGGGGTTGTGGGAGGGCGGGGGGCTGGGGGCGGGGTGGCATCAAGGATCTGCCCAGGGTTTCTGACTCAGGTGAAGGATAATGAAACAAGGGGAGCAGCTGGTGTGGGAAATAGATGGCTAGTGTGCTGATGGGTGTGTGCAGGCATGCCCCACCCAGCCCAAGGGCACCCAGGTCTTCCGCCTGCAGAGCCTGGCACTGTGACCTACTCAGGTGAGGCAGCCTTGGCCATGTGCCCTGCCTCCCCAGGCCAGGCCGACTCAGGCGGGAAGGGCGGTGGGGGGGGGCCCCCTACCCTTGGCCAGCTCCTCCTCCGCCGACTTGGTGCCTTGCTTTCTCTTCGGTCTCACGAGCTTCGTGCAGATGGCCCCTTGGTCCTTGCTATAATACTGCAGGGGGTGGGGCAGGGCAGAGGCAGCCGTGAGTGTGACCCCCCACATCCGGGGAGCCCCTGCCTCCCATCCCCTTCCCAGGGGGTTCTCCAGAGGGGTGGGCGGGCGCTGAAGAGGAAGAGAGGGGGTGGGTTCCCACAGGACTCTCTAGGCTGGTTTCCATGGAAACAGGAGGATGGGGGTGTGTGTCTTGGGACTGGTGTCAAACTGGAGGTTCCTGGGTATCCCTGGAGATGGGTCGGAGTGGGGGAACTGTGGTCGGTGGTCCAGGGACCAGCGCCTCCTTGTCCACACTGGGGAGCATGAGCCTCTGGGGGGGTCCCATGTCTCCCCAGCTGCTGGGACAGGCTGAAGCCTGGCCGCCAACATCTCTACACCGGAGGCCTGGGCGGCCGCACCTCCACCATAGCCATGAGGTTGCAGAAGCAGGCCTCCTCGTCGATGGTCAGGCGGCCGTCGCGGTGCAGCACGCGGTAGTGGATGACGTCGCTGCCGAAGCTCACGCACAGCACGTAGTCACCCGGGTGCCGCGCGGACTCCCGCACCAAGAACAGCCCGTCCTCGGGCGGCTGCAGCTGCTGCACCGCCTCCTGGCCCGAGATCTTCCCGTGGAACCACCTGCGGCCGGTGGAAGGGCGGGCTGGGTGGGACTGGCCGGGCCCTGCTGACCCCACCCACGTCCCAGGGGCGCTTCCCCACGACATACGGCATGAGGCTGAGCTTGGGGTCCGCCGAGAGGGCCTCGCGCTCCCGCAGCGCCCCAGCCGCCAGCAGCCCCTCCTGCCCGCTGGCGTGGTGCTTGGCACGGTACCAGCTCTTGTTCTGCCGGGAGGGAGCCAGGGGTCAGTGGGAGGAGATGTTTCCTGGAGGAGCACCCCCCTCTCTCCAAGCACATTCCCCCCTACTCACTTCGCAGGCCTCAAGGATGGTGACCACGTCGCCCTTGCAGAAGGCCAGCTCCCCGGGTTTGGGGCGCGTGTGCTCACACTTGGTGATGCACTGGGTGCCAGGGGCCCAGCGCCTCTGGGGGGTAGTGGCGAGAGTGGGAAAAGGGTCATGAGAGAGATGGTGGAGGTGGGGGGTGGGGCCCAAAAGAGAGAGAAAAACTGTATTGAGGCAGAGACCCAGAACAGACCACAGGAGAAAGGAGATGGGGGTGGGGGGTGCGCAGAGCACCCAGTAGGGGAAACGGAGTCACAAACAGAGGGACCCCCCGGGGCAGAAGATGGGAGGAAAGAGTGGGAAAAAACACCAAGTGACCGAAAAAGACCTGCGGACACTGCCTAAGGGGACACGGGTCAGATGGCCCCCCACCCCCACCCTCCAGCCCCGTGGAGCTGAGGCCCTGTGGACGGAGGAGAGGAGGGGCCTAGGCCCAGGCACCCAGTTGGGAGTACTCACTGTCGGCATCCTGGCTGAGATGGGTGAGGGGTGCCAGGCGTGGAGGAAGCGAGGGCTTCCCTGGGGAGGGGCAGAGACCAGCTGGAGAGCTCAAGATTCAAGCCAGGCTGGGGGCCCAGGGGCCATGACTATAGCTTCCAGCCTGGACCAGGTGGAGGCGACAGTCGGGCGGGCTCCCCCAAACCCCCAGGGGTTGTGGGGGGCCCAAGGGCTGGATCCCCAAGCCCCTTAGGGGAGGTGGTCTTTCCCTGGGAGAGTTCCTTAGCATGGAGCCTGGCTGCGCCGTCATCCCCAAAGGGAAACAGAGGCACAGGGCAGGCTCAGAGTGAGTGGCCAGGGGCTGGCTCAGGCCCCAGCAGCCCACACTGGGGGCGCTTGGAGCCACTAAACGGAGCCTGGTTCTTCCTCTTTTCTGGTAAAGTAGGCAGGGGTACATGAGGAAACAGAGGATGATTCAAGGTCATTCCCAAGAATCTCTGACCCTGGCGGGGGTGAGGCCCGGCAGTGCCGCCCTGCTGGGCTCCTCTGGCTGCCGGCTGGGTCTCTGATCTGACTCCCCCCCACACCGCTCCCCCCTACTCCCCAACCGAGGACAGAGGACAGAAACAAAGTCCCGCACAGTTGCTGGGGTGGGGGCATTTCTGTCCTCTGCTTTCCCCACGGATCCCACCAGGTGGCGAGAGCAGTGGGACAGGTGGGGAGGAGTGAGTCTCCACCCTAGAAATCCCCAGCCCTCTGTGTACTCACACGCATACTGATCCATGTACACACGAGAACACACAGAAACACACAGGGCTTGGACACAGGTGGACACAGGCACGCGGGTATGCAAGCAAAAGCAGTTTCTCCTAGAGACAGTTGTGCACACACGTCTCACGTGTGAACACACGCACAGACATTCGGAAACGTGTGTGCCGCCCCCCCCAACCCACACTTGAACACCTGGGCGCCACACGCTGGGCCACCCGGGCACGCAGGGCTACACGCAGGGCCGCGCACACGCAGCGCAGAGACACGCGCGCACATCCCTCCACGTGGACGCGCGGATACACACACCCAGGGGTTGCAGACGCGCATACCCGCACCCACAAAAATACCACCCCACCCGACTCCTGGGCGCATCCAACCATACCCGCCCCAGCCGCGTACCGGCCGCACGCCCCGGACGCGGGCGCTCGCACACTGGCCCCTCCCTCGTTCGCCCAGCATCCCCCTACCCGCTGGCCCTTGGGGCCCCCCCCACTGTCCTACGGTCTTTCCCCACTATCCCCTCCGGCGCCCTCACCTGTTCAGGGGTCGCCCCTGGGCCGCACTCCGTGTCCGCCCCCAGGAGGGCCCCCGCGCGCCGGCTGCGCACCCCGAGGCGGCCCCGGCTGCACAACTTGGAGCAAGTTGCTGCGTTTCCTCATTTTGGGGGGGAAGGGCTGGAATCGGGGTGGGGGGAGCGGGAGGCGCGGCAGCTTGAGCGGCCCCCGCGGGTCCTAGCGCCGGCCGCACTGCGGTCTGCTCCGCGCGCCGCCGCCACCGGCGGCCCCTCCCCGCCCCGCCTCCGGGGCCCCCGGCGCCTCCCGCGCGGCGCTGTCGAGATCCACGCCACTTCCCGGCCTGGCGCCGCGGGGCGCGCAACCCGCGCGTTCCGGGAATCCACGCCTCCCGGAGAGAGGACAGCGCTGGCACAGGGAGGGGAAGGAGAGAGCTTCCCGTCTGGGCAGGTAAGTAAGTCTCAGAGTCCAGACAACTCAGTGGACCCTTCTGACTCCAACGCCCTTAGCCAACTATAACAAGAGTCTTATTTCAGTACCTGGCCCTAGGAAAGAGCTGTTGGTGCCTGGCACAAAGAAAGCCCTCAAAATGTCAACCACCATGAATATTATCATCATCCTTGAAATTAAGGGAGAATTGAGACTAAAGGGGAAAACATCACCTGGAACTGGAAGCCTCCTGGCAGAGCAACACTGGGCCTCCCCAAGGCCAACCCAGCTCGAGCCTCGGTTTCCTCCTCTGTAGGGTCAGGCAGCACCAGCTTCCAGCTCAGAAGGGAGTTCCGTGAGCATCTGAAGGCCTGGGGGCCCAGCCCTTGCCTTTCCTCTGTGAGCTCACTTCAAATACTTTCTAATGGATGAATGAATGAGTCTGTGAGGACAAGGATGAAGCTGACCTTGGGAGGGTGATGCACCAAGATGCCCAGAATTTAATTTTCTGGTACCCCCAAAGTCTAAGTGTCTGTGCACCAAGATGTCGTGTGATTTCTGGGAATAGAGACCAATGAGAAGAATCAGGGGCTTCCCCAGTGGCTCAGAGGATAAATAATCTGCCTGCAAAGCGGGAGACACAGGAGAAGTGGGTTCAATACCTGGGTCAGGAAGATTCCCTGGAGGAAGAAATAGCAACCCCCTCCAGTATTCTTGCCTGAAAAATCCCACGGACAGAGGAGCCTGATGGGCTACAGTTCATGGGGTGGCAAAGAGTTGGATACGACGAGCAGCTAAGTGCAAGACAAGAATTAAAGATATTCAATATCGTGCAATATTATGCACCAAAAACTAGGAAACTGTGTATAAGAAAATGCTAAAGTCTCTAGTTGTCAGAAACAACCACCACTTACCAGAATGTGATAGAAAACACACTGTGTGATCCCATACAGGTTGTACAGGAAGCAGCGTGTCCAAGGGGAACAGTCCAGCAGGGGCCCCTTGAACCTGCAAAAGGTTATTCCCAGTGAAGGAAACAGGCAGGAGGGGAGCAAGAGAGGGGGCGTCTTTCTCTGTGGTGGTGTAATGTACTAATACTGGCAGTGTTTGCCGGGAGGTTTCCTGCTCATCCGGCTCTCTGGGCTCATCTGGGCTCCGTGGATCTGGCTGTGGGATTGTCCCATGTGCCCCCCCGCCCCGCCCCAACTTCCCAGCCACGGGCACTGCTCTGGACCAAGGGGCTGGGGACCCTGCAGCTAGCATTCAGCAGGGTCACTGGGGGCCAACCATATATGGCAAACCATCATCACTTGCCCAAAATAGCAGCACAGCGTCAAAGTGGCCACAGCGGAAAACCAGCAGCCCTGTTGGAGTCGCACCAGCCACTGTGGCAGGCCCAGGCGCACGAGGGAGGGCTGCCTGCTCTCCTCAGCACGGCCTGTGCTTATGACTTCCCTGGTGCCCTGGCACCCCACCGAGCCTTTCTCCTTGATGCCACAAGAGAGATGGGAGGAGGTTGAATGGGTCTGCTATCTCCCTCTGCAAAACTGTGACACTTTGTGTCTGAGAAACATCTCCACCCTCCCCTGGACAGGGTCCTTGTCCCACGCTCTGTGAGATGGCCCTACCAGAGAAACCAGAGTTGCTGAGACTGGAGGAGAGTCTTGAGCAAACAGCATCAAGTGCCCTTATCAACAAGGGCTGGCCTGGGAAGGGGAGGCCCCCATGGCATGGGCATGGGGCACGGGGCAGTGCCTGACTCTAGGGGGACAGATTTGAGTCCATGGTTTATGTGGGTCAGAGCTACATAAGGGGTGAGCTCCCTGTCCCTGGAGGCATTCAAGAATTGACCACTTTGAATCACAGAGATGTTCTTCCAGTCCGCAGGGTGGCCATACCAGTGTTTCCTGCCTCCTGCCTTCTACCTGCCTGAAGCCAGTGGGTAGCCACATCACGGATCACACCCCAGACATCCCCAGTCGCGGGCTCCTCACCCTCCAGGTTCCAGTCTTGTCGACTTGATTCCAGAAATTCTCTGGCCTCCCTCCCCCACCCAGGCAAGCCGTGTGGTGCAGGCTGGCGACACAGAAGCCCCCTCACTGCCCCTTTGGCTGCTCCAGGTTTCCTCCTTGTAGTCCTCCACCTTCTACTGCACAGACAACGGATGGACATGTGACTGTGGCCCTCCTTTGCTCCATACCCCTCTGGAACCCCCCATTGTCTGAGGGCAGAGCCTAAAGCACTCAATCTGGTGTTCAGGGCTCTTGTGTTCAACCTCCAGCTGACCTCCCAGGTCTCACCTTCTCCCACCAAGTACCCAGCAGTCTGGCAGCCCTGAACCGCAGGAGTTTGCAAGCGTCTGTCCCTGCTGTCCTCTGCCTGGAATGTCCTTGCCCTTGTCTGGCTGGCACCCCCAGTTCTCTCCATCTTTACAATGCCCTCTTAGATGTCCCCACTTGTCTCAGAGCAAGACCCCAACCCACTTCCATGCCCTGGAAGCACTAAGCACTAGCCCTCTCTTCTCGCTGTGTGATGGGCGTGGACCTGACCGTGGTGACTGAACCCATCAGCCTGCCTGAGAAGGAACCAGCCCAGGGGAAGCAGAGAGAGGGACTGGCTTCCTCAGGAAGAATTAAAATGCTTGGATCCAGCCATGCCTGGAGTTTATGCTCTGCCTCATGTTGGAAGCTGGTCTTTGCTTTTTGGAGGCTTCAGACTGACTCAATGGTCTGAGCAAACTTTGGGAGACAGTGAAGGACAGGCAAGCCGGACGTGCTGCAGTCCATGGGGTTGCAAAGAGTCAGGCATGAGCGACTGAACAACAACAAATATGGAAAATGGGACCAGAAGTTGGGTGTTGAGATGAATGGATTCTATGATGTGGAACTGGTGAGTCAGGTTGAGTTGCCTTAAACCCAGCTAGAGAAGAAGGAACTCTTGGGTGTTCCCTTCTATGAGCTGCTAAATATACCTTCCACCCACCGCATCAGGTGATGCTGACTTTGCTTGCTCGCCACAGAGAAGCCCTGATGGACCCACCCTGTCCCCCTCCGAAGGCTTTTCTTTTCCTCGTCCAAATATCACTGTTCTCCACCTTCCTCTTCTCTCTATTTTCACTGTTGTAGTTTGGCTACCCCTCCCATCAACAACCTCAGATATGCAGGTTATACCACTCTAAAGGCAGAAAGTGGAGAGGAGCCTCTTGATGAGGGTGAAGGAGGAGAGTGAAGAAGCTGGCTTAAAACACAACATTAAAAAACTAAGATGATGGCATCTGGTCCCATCACTTCATGGCAAATAGATGGGGAAACAATGGAAACAGCGATAGACTCTATTTTCTTGGGCTCCAAAATCACTGCAGATGGTGACTGCAGCCATAAAATTAGAAGACGCTTGCTCCTTGGAAGAAAAACTATGACAAACCTAGACCTGTATTAAAAAGCAGAGACATCACTTTGCTGACAAGCGTCTGTCTAGTCAAAACTATGGTTGTTCCAGTAGTCATGTACAGATGTGAGAGTTGGACCATAAAGAAGGCTGAGCGCTGAAAAGCTGATGCTTTCAAATTGTGGTGCTGGAGAAGACTCTTGAGAGGCCCTTGGACTGCAAGGAGAGCAAACCAGTCAATCCTAAAGGAAATCAATCCTGAATATTCATTGGAAGGACCGATGCTGCAGCTCCAATACTTTGGCCACCTGATAAGAGCCGACTCATTGGAAAAGACCCTGATGCTGGGAAAGATTGAGGGCAGGAGAAGGGGAGACAGAGGATGGGATGGTTGGATATCACAGACTGAATGGACATGACTTTGAAAGCACTCCAGGAGACGGTGAAGGACAGGGAAGCCTGGCGTGAGGCAGTCCATGGGGTTGCAAAGAGTCAGACATGACTGAGCAACTGAACAACAACAATAATAATGACCGCTGTGTGTCATTTGACAGGCACTTCCTGTTACACACCAGTTGGGACTGCGATCAGCTCCACCAAGGTGAGGCACCGGTCTCCTCTTCCTCAAAGCTCCCAGGCTTGCTCCCACCTCTGGGCCTTTGCATTCCTGGGCCTCCTGCCTGGGACACTTCTGCAGGTGTACTCCACCTTCCAGAACCCCACAGAAGATTTCAGCCCGCTGACACTTCACACCCCCTTCCCCTGAAGCCCTGTAGAACCACCGCGGGCAGAAGGAACACAGACCCTACTGCGTCTAGTTTACTGGCTGCGTCTTCTCTAGAACATCAGCCCCCTGAGGGCAGAGCTGTTAGCCGATATCCTGCACTGCTGTGGCCTCAGTGCTTGATTCAGAGGAGGTGCTCAGAACACACTTACCAAAATATTTGATTATTTTTGGCTGTGCTGGGTCTTTGATGCTGCGTGTGGGCTTTCTCTGGTTGCAGCCAGCGGGGCTACTCTTTGTTGTAGTGCGAAGCCTTCTCACTGAGGTGCCTTCTCTTGTTGCGGAGCACAGGCTCTAGGGTGCCCGGGCTTCAGTAGTTGTGGCGCACGGGCTTAGTTGCTCCACACCATGTGGGAACTTCCCAGATCAGGGATCGGACCAGTGTCCCCTGCATTGGTAGGCAGATTCTTAATGACTAGACCACCAGGGAAGTCCCAAAATGTACTTTTAAAGCCAGTGAATACTGGGAGAGACGAGCTAGTGAGCAGTGCCTGTTACTTGTAAGGTGAGTGCTCTTATCGGACCCATTTTGCAGACAAGAAAGGTGAGGCTCAGAGGGGTCAGACTCAGTCATGTCACACTCTTTGCGACCCCATGGACTGTAGCCTGCTAGGCTCCCCTGTCCATGGGATTCTCTAGGCAAGACTACTGGAGTGGGTTGCCATGCTCTTCTCCAAGAGATCTTCCCCACCCACATCTCCTATGTATTCTGCATTGCAGGTGGATTCTTTACCCACTCAGCCACCTGGGAAGCCCATCCTTGGACATAGGAGCTTTGAACCCAGGCCAATCCAGCTCCAGGACCCACACACTGACTGCCCAGCAAGGTGTGGGGCACATGGTAGATCCCCCAAATAGAATGAACCTATAAGAGCTCCCTGGATGTGGAGGGCCAGCTGCTGCCAGCTGTGGGGACGGCTGAGTTGCTGAGTCCCCAGCTGATCTGCAGCTGGAGCACACACTGGCTCAAACTGCCCCAGTTAGCACACCTTTAAATTTAGCTTTCTCTCCCTGCCAGGGGACATGGGGATTCAGCACGGGAACACTCCCTTCTTTCGAGGAAAAATGCTTTGCAACTGGAGTGTGGGCCACTGGGCTACTCCTGCCTGGTCCAAGGAAGGGCCTCTCAGGCAGTGTACTGTGGGTGCCAGGGTGAGCTTTAGGTGGATCTGCCTTTAACGGGAGAGGTTCCCTGCTCTTCCCCAGTCCCGTGTCCTGTCTTCCTGGTACCAGAGGTGGAGCCAGGTGCCTCATTTCCCAGCCATGCTTATGGGTTCAATATGGCCTGGGCCCATATCACTTCCTGGCTTAACATCTCCCTTGGGGATGTCCCTGGTGTCCAGTGGTTAAGAACCTGCCTTGCAGTGGAGGAGATGCAGGTTTGATCCCTGGTTGGGGAACTAAGAGCCCACATGCCATGGAACAACTAACCCCTCCCTTGTACTGCAACCACTGAGCTTGCTTGTCACAACTAGAGAGTCCATGCACCGCAACAAAGATATCTGCATGACGCAGTGAAGATCCCACATGTCACAGCTAAGACCCAATGCAACCAAACAAACCAAAAACCTCCCTGGGTGCCAGCTGTGCTCATAAAACCCAGCTCCTGGCTACGGCTTGGTGGGGCCGCTCTCACCTCTGCTCGCTTCTCTCTCCTGTTCCCAGATGAGCCGGCACTGTCCAGCCCCAGGGCCTTTGCACATGCCACTTTCTCCTCCTAGCACGTGCTCCCCCAAGCTCTTCGCAAGGGCAGGATCCTTCTTAGCACTTCCGACAATGCCTCCGAGACCCTTCCCGACCACCCAGAGGGGCCGCCCACCAGCCAAGCCTGATTACTGCCTGTTACCCTGTCTCACTCGCTCTTGTCAGTTACCTGGGATCTGCCTTGCTCTCCTTGATGGAGCGTAGGCTCCATGAGCAAGGGCAGAGGCTGGGTGTGGCCTGGGCAATCATTTATCTCTGGAGCTTGGCATGGGGGAGGCTCTCCCAGCACAAAAGAACACAGAATCATGTGAGAGGGTAAACTTAGAGGAAGAGCAGGTGACCCACAAAGTGCCCGGAGACTTGCCCCTGCTCCAGGATCCCACCTTGATCCTCCCCATCCTGTCCCACACCCTCGTGCTCTAACGCAGGAGGCAGCAAACTCTCCATCAAGGGCCACGTGTCTTTTCTTCTTTTTCACTATGTATATATTTTTGGTTGCACTGGGTCTTAGTTGCAGCCTGTGGGATCTAGTTCCCTGACCAGGGTTCAAACCTGGGCCCCCTGCACTGGGAGCCCTGAGTCTTAGCCACTGGACCACCAGGGAAACCCCAAGAGCCGCAAGTCTCAACTACTCAGTTCTGCTGCGGTGGCACAGAAACTGCTGTAGAGAGAGAGAACACAAGGGAAAGAGAACAGGTATGGCTGCCTTCCAATGAAATGTTACTTATGTACGCTGAAATTTCAGCTTCATGTACTATTCACGTGTCATGCAATATGGCTTTCTCCCCAGCCATTTAAAAATGTAAAGAACCATTTTTAGCTCCCGGGATGCACAAAATCAGACGATGCATGCTAGATGGTCGGTAAGTGGGCTTGGTTTGCTGACCTGTGGTCTCTCTCTGTCTTTATTTTCTTATAATGTAGGCACATTTTCTAATTTATTTGATCCTATAAGTGCACTCCTCATCAATTAAATTGAATGTGGAGACTTTCCTGGTGGTCCAGTGGCTAAGACTTGGGGCTCACAATGCAGGGGGCCCAGGTTCCATCCCTGGTCGGGGAACTAGACCCCTTATGCCAGTAAAGTAATACTCCAGTGCAGCCAAGTAAATAAATATTTAAAAGAAAAAAATGAAATATGTTGCTGTTCATGGCACACAGGAAGTTCTCAAGTGCTTTCCAAACCACATAAAGCTCCTCGACTCAGCAATGGGCCCCTCGAGGGTATGTGTGTTTTCTTCTTGTCAAAATTAATAGTAGCAATATTTGTAGAACCTTTGGCTCTGTGCTGAAGACTGTACAAAGCTTAAGAAAAACTGTTTTAAACAAAGCACCGTGTGTCTCACTCCTCAGTGGTTTGCACATCTCTGGATTTATCATTGGAATGTTTGTTGTCCATTGATTTCAGGAACAGACTTAACTCTATGAGGTATATTTCTTTCTCCAAAGTTCTCAAACAAAGGTATCATGACTTTTGTTTAAATGAATATTCAGTGCTTATATTATATGAAACTTTTGTTCACAGTGCAACAGTGTCCACTAAGGAACACTTTTATTTTCTAAGACTTGCTCTTTGCTCTTCCTGGAGTTAGTGATTGCCTTTGTTTTGTATGTCTATGACTCTCTCTCTCCCCGAGCTCCTCGAGTGGAACTAACTACCCCAAACAGGAGCAGCTGTTGCCTGGTTGTGCTTCTGACCCCTCTTTCTTTAGCACCCAGGATTCCTGAGATGTAGCTCCAGTTTCTTGGGTCCAAGTCTCCTGTTTATTGGTTTGTGCCTTTGTTTTAGGAATTCATACTCCCCGGGCATTCCCAGAGAAGGTGTTTCCTTCACTCTCCTGTGTGATTGGTGGTGTGACTGAGGACAAGTGCTTTGGGTAGCAGAGTGCCCTGGGTACACAGTCCCTTGCCTCAGGCCTTCCAGCTTCCAGTCTTGGACAGCTAAATAATCTGAACTGTTCTGCTTCCTCATTTTCTGCTTGTCACTTTTCTTTCCCCTCCTCGTCTCTCTTTGGAAGCTTGTAGAATCTTCTCTGTCTCCTTTCGTTTTTGTTGTTCAGTCGCTCAGTTGTGTCTGACTCTTTGTGACCCCATGGACTACAGCACGCCAGCCTTCCCTGTCCTTCACCAATTTCTGGAGTTTGCTCAGACTCACGTCCACTGAGTTGGTGATGCCATCCAAGCATCTCGTCCTCTATCGCCCCTTCTCCTCCTGCCCTCAATCTTTCTCAGCATCAGGGTCTTTTCCAATGAGTTGGCTCTTCACATCATGTGGCCAAAGGATTGGAACTTCAGCTTCAGCATCAGTCCTTCCAATGAATACTCAGGGTTGGTTTCCTTTAGGATTGACTGGTTTGATCTCCTTGCTGTCCAGGGGACTCGAGAGTCTTCTCCGCATCACGGTTCAAAAATATCAGTTCTTTGGCCCTCAGCCTTTTTTATGGTTCAACCCTCACATCCATACATGACTACTGGAAAAACCATAGCCTTGACGGTACAGACCTTTGTTGGCAAAGTGATGTCTCTGCCCTCCCCACCCAAATTCTTGTTTACGTGGCTGCATCAGGTTTTAGTTGCAGCACGTAGAATCTTCACTGTGACATGCGGAATCTAGTTCCCTGACCAGGGATCAAACCCGGGCCTCCTGCATTGGGAGTGCAGAGTCTTGGCCACTGGACCACCAGGGAAGCCCCTCTGTCTTCTCTTTACTCTCCACATCCTGCCCTTTCACAGTGTGGGTTTGCTGTGGACCTATTTTCACCTGTGATGCTGTACATTTGGTGGGCTCAGTCATGTTTTCCATTGCTGGCAAACTTTTTGGATGACGTCACTGGTGATTTTCTCCACTTTTGATGTCCCTGGTCTGTCTCTGTGGAACTCTTCTTAGTCGCATATTGGGCTTCCTGAATTGGTCTAATTTTCTTGTCTACATTAGTTTTTCTTTCTGTCTTCTCTCTTTTTCTCGTCCAACCCTTCTGTTGCCATTTGAATTCCGATCATCAGGTTTTTTATTTCCAAGGGTTTTTTTTTCTGGTTCTTTGAACATTCCTCTTCAAAGGGCAAATTTAAGCTTGTTTCCTGGCTCGTGTACTTTCTACTTGTTCTCTGAGGATAGTGTATATACGTAAGTTTGGTTTTTTTCTTCTAGACTGCTTTCTTTTGTTCTACTTCTTTCCTCCCAAGTTGTGTGCTCACGCATGCTCAGTTGCTTCAGTCATGTCCAACTCTTTGCACCCCTATGCGGTGTAGCTTGCCAGGCTCCCCTGTTCATGGCGATTCTCCAGGCAAGAATACTGGAGTGGGTTGCCCTTGCTTCCTCCAGGTGATCTTCTCGACCCAGGGATCAAACCCACGCCTCTTATATCTCCTGCATTGGCAGACAGGTTCTTTACCACTGAGCCACCTTCGAAGCCCTCCTCCCAGTTTTTTCCAGCTTCTTTGATGGTTACACTCAAGAGGAGAGGGCTGCAGAGCTGACAGGAAGCTCCTCACTGTGGGAGTGGCTTCACTCTGGGGTAATTATGGGGGGACTGGCCACTACTGGGGAGTGCTCGAACATCAGCAGCACCTGTGGGGTTTTTCTCACTCACATGCATGTTCTGTGTGTGACTTCCATCTTAATCACCAGTGTTCGCCCTCCCCCCTACCCTCCACTGTGCCCATATCCCTGGGACTGAACACTTCTGGGCAGCAAGCATTTTTTAAAAATGCACTCTACGTCTGTGTCTCCATTGTTGCTGTTCTTCAGTTGCTCAGTCATGTCTGACTCTTTGCCACCCCAGGGACTGCAGCACGCCAGGCCTCCCTGTCCCTCACCATCTCCCGGAGTTTGCCCGAGTTCATGTTCATTGCATCGGTGATGCCATCCAGCCATCTCATCCTCTGATACCCTCTTCTGCTTCTGCCCTTGATCTTTCCCAGCATCAGGGACATTTTTGCTGCTCTGAAAATAGGTTCATCAGTACCATCTTTCTAGATTCCATATGTATGTGTTAATATACGATATTTGTTTTTCTGTTTCTAACTTCACTCCTATAATAGGGAGGTTCAAGAGGGAGGAGACATATGTACACCTATGGCTAATTCATGTTGATGTATGGCAGAAATGAAACCAACATTAGTAAAGCAATTATCCTTCAATTAAACATAAATAAAAAATTTTTTTAAACCGTGCTGCAACTAAGCCTGGTGCACCACCACTGCTGAGCCTGTGTTCCAGGGCCCATAGCTGCAACTACTGAGCCAGTGTGCCCTAGAGCCCGTGCTCTGAGACAAGAGAGGCCGCTGCGAGAAGCACGCATGAAGCAACAGAAACCCAATGTATTTTATTACTGAGCTCTCTCCACCGCCCTGCAAGGTTGGTGCTAATGAGTTTTAATCCAGTTTCATAAGAGGCTCTGGGAAGTGAAGTGAGCTCCTGACACCCCATGGCTAATATGTTAAAGGGCCACGGAGTCACCCTTTCTGAGTGAAGTGACTCTGGCTCCGCTTTGGGTTCTCCCAAGGAGGCGATGTTTGCAGATTGTTGTTGTTTGGCTACTAGGTCGTGTCTGACTCTCTGTGACCCCGTGGCCTGCAGCATGCCAGGCTTCCCTGTCCTTCACTGTCTCCTGTACTTTGCTCAAACTCATGTCCATTGAGTTGATTTGCTGAGTGAACATTGAATCAACCTCAGCATTCTCAGTCGGGGACAGAGAGAGGTCCCACGAGAAATGACCCATGGCACATGATAAGGTGTTCAATCAACACATGTTGCGTGAATGAGATGCTGATAGAACAGCAGCTGAATATCCAGGACACGGCAGAGGGAGACCTAACTGTTAAACGTATGTGCAGGAAAGTACCTTGGAAACTGAGAGGGCGTGGTCCTGACTTGGGGACTGGAGTCGGTCTCCTTAGTTTAAAGAGGGGGTGGGGTGGGGGGGGAAATTCACACAGCTCTGATGGAACGTGGTCTTGCGCATGGAAGTTTCAAATGCCTTAAAATGTTCATTCCTTTAAACATTCAGGAAGGTGTTTACCGAGGTGTAATTTGTAATCTGCAATCTAAACATCCAACAGTAAGAGAACAATTAAGCAAATTAGGGTAGGTTCATGCAGTGGAATGCTACACAGCTATTAAAAACTACATCTCTTCAAAGGAGAAACATCCCTTGTATGTGGAATCTAAAAAGAAATGATAGAAATGAACTTATAAAACAGAAAGAGACTCACAGACTTAGAGAAGGAATTTATGGTTGCCGAAAGGAAGGGGATAGTTAGGGAGCTTGGTATGGACATGTATACACTGCTGTATTTAAAACAGATAATCAACAAGGGCCTGCTGTATAGCACATGGAACTCTGTTCAATGTTACGTGGCAGCCTGAATGGGAGGGGGGTTGTGGTGGGAATGGATACATGTACATGTATGGCTGAGTCCCACATGTATGGCTGAGTCCCTTCACTCTCCACCTGAAACTATCACAACATTGTTAATTGGCTCTACCCAAGTACATAATAAGTTAAGGAGAAAAAAACAGACCAAAAAACTACATTTTTTCATAGTAGCCACAAAGTGGAAGTGACCCAAATTCATCAACTGGTGAATGGATCAAGTGTGGTCCATCCACACACATGTAGTCAAAGCTATGGTTTTTTCCTGTAGTCATTTGTGGATGTGAGAGTTGGACCATATTTCAGCACCTTGATAATAATGAAAAAGATTTGTCTCCAAAGGTCTCCAGAAGAATTAAATTAGAAAAACTATATCTAAGCACCTTGAAAACACAGCTGAGAAGTCAAAGTTGTTATAATGTCAAGCGAAGAAAAGGAGGAAAGAAAGTAGTATAAACAGCGCGCCGGTAACCGAGAGTCAAAAATGAGAAAACTGGAAGGAAACAGTGTTAATGATGGTTGATTTTATTTCCCTTCTCCCATTTTTTTCTGAGATTTCCAAGATTTTTGTAATTGGAAAAAGCCAGTGCATGAAAAGAGAATTTTATTGTGTTAAAATAGACGTGGTACCAGAGACAAATAAAATAGACAAAATACTATCGTAACCATCTTTAGAGGCACAGCTCAGTGGCATTAAGCGTATTCATATGGTTGCACAATCCCCACCAACATATGATGCAGTCATTCATATGATTCCCTACCATCATCTCCAGAACTTTCTCATCTTCCCAATCCGAAACTCTGCCCCCAAGAAACAGTGGCTTTCCCCTCCCGTCCCCAGCCGCCAGCCCCTGCCATCTCCTTCCTGTCTCTACAGATCTGACTCCTCCAGGACCTCCTGTGAGTGGAATGAGACAGTGTGTGTCCTTCTGTGTCTGGGTTATCTCACTGGGCATCACGTCCCCAAGGTTCATCCATGTTGTGGCAGGTGTCAGAACCTCCTTCCTTTTTAAGGCTGAGTAATATTCCACCACGTGAGTGACCATACTTGTTTATTCATCATCTGTAATGGACACTTGGCCTTTGGCTTTTTCTCACCATTTGGCTGCTGTGAATCCTACTGTTGTGAAAATGGGTGTTCCATAAACAGCAAATATCTGTTCTCTAGTATCTTTATTTTTCAGAGCTTGGGCAGATATACAGAGGGTGACACTCCCCATACCCAGCTGCCTACTCTGGGCTGCCTTCTCCATGAGTCCTCTGGCCTGTTCACTCCAAAGAGGCTTGAACCGCTTACCTGAAACATCTTCTTAGCCCTGGGAGCTGAACTAACAGGTGACCAGGGAGAGGATGGAACCAACATCTCTCCAAACAAGTTCAGACCAGCCAAGCCCAGAGATGCTTCCTGTACCCCTGAGCATGACTTATCTAGACCAGCGGCTGCAGCGCGTTTTCGTGGTTTTCATTCAGTGTTATTGGTGACTTAGCAGGTGGGGTTGCAGGCAGGTCTACCCTCTCATGTTTGTCTCTCCTGGACTGCCTGCCGGGTCTGGCTCTGGCCCTGCCCACACCACCCGCGTCATCCCTCCCACACGCAACACCATCTCCTAGCAACCGGGCTGGCCTCCAGCATCCCACAGGCTGAGGTCCTGCTTCGCTGCTGTCTCTGGCTGCTTTTCTCCCCCCGTCTCCCCACAGTGGTCTCAGTTCTCAAGTGCCTGGTCCTGAGTCTCCCTGCCAGCCGCCCGCCTGCTCTGGGGTCCTCTACCCTGCGGGAAGAGGGCTGGGAAGCAAAGCTGAGAAGCCACTGCTCTTCAGGCCTGCAGTAGGCACCACCGCCTGGGCGTTCCGTCCATCTGGACTGAGTACATCGTTCACCAGCTGTCTGAGTCTGTGGCTGTGTTGCCTAAACTCGGTGTCTCGCAGTTGCTAGGGGGGCAGATTTAACTCTCTGTCAGCTGGGCTGGTTTTAAACCATCTGATGGAGGAGGTCACACCTGTCTTCCCCAGGAGGCAGGGATGGGACAGTAAGCCATGGCTTGTGAGATTCTGGGAGCTGCCATGGCCAGGATGAGAGAGGCTCATGGTAGCGGGACACGGTTGCCGCTGTGACTGTCCACTACCCCCAAAAAATGCCAACCCGTTTTCCCTTCCCTCCATCCTCTCACCGCCTTAGCCAAAGGCCCCCACCCCGACTGGTACGGTAATCTGGGATAAGACCAGAACAAGAGGTGTCATTTCATCTGCTGGGAAAGGAATTCCTCCAACACAGAGACCCATCTTTGTGGCAGGGGCATGGCTTCAAGTATTAACAAACTTGCTACACTTGGTGTCTTCTAGACCCGGGGTACCATGGTGAGTAAAACAGATGCAGTTTCTGTCCAAAGACAATTCATAGCCCTGGGGGTGGCGGCGGGCAGGGGGGAAGGCAGATAACAAACTATTTTAATCGGTTCTGTGTGGGTCTGAAGGAAGTAGACAGAGTTATGTGACAGGCCGAAGAGGTCAAGAGCTTCCCTGGTGGCTCAGATGGTATATAATCTGCCTGCAATGCAGGAGACGTGGGTTTGATCCCTGGTTTGGGAAGATTCCCTGGAGAAGGGAATGGCAACCCACTCCAGTATTCCTACCTGGAGAATTCCATGGACAGAGGGGCCTGGTGGGATACAGTCATGGGGTCACAAAGAGTCAGATATGACTGAGTGACTAACACTTTCACTGAGGAGGTCTAGGAGGCCTCTCTGAGACCCAGAGGAGAAGAGCAGTGGCTGTACATACAGGTTGGGGAGGGGCTTACCAGGCAGTGGGAATAGCATGTGCAAAGGCCCTGGGGCAGCAGGACATGGGGCTGGTTCACTGAGGACCAGCAGAGACTAGTCGGTCTGGAGTGGAGACACTGAGGTGGAGGGTGGCCCCTGGGGTTCCTCTGGGGGCACTGTCAGAATCGGGGGTTTTATCTTGGGTGCAGTCCCGAGTTTTACCCAGAGCCCCAGCTGCCGGAGGACTAAAGCTGTGAGTGGAGCAGCAGGCAGGAGACCAACAGCACTTCTTATTGACTTGGCCCAGAGGAGCCCAGGAGGTCTCCCCAGTAGCGGTGGCGGTGGTAGCCTGGGCAGCTGGGTGAACAGCAGGGCTGTGGATGGAGATGCAGAGGGGGAGGGGTATGTGGGCAAGGCTGCCCTGCCTGAGTGGACGGTGACCACAGCCAAGACCTGCTCAGGGGCTGCTCTGTCTCCTGGTGTTGTTGGGATGCCACTCCCCCAGGAAGGGCCTGGAAGCGGAGGAGAGCAGCCTACCATCCCAGGGAGGTCAAGTGGTCAGGCACCAGCTGGCCACTTCCTGTTTCTGGTAGCTACTGCTCCAGCTAGAACCAGACTCAGCTCTGAACGCACCAGAGGGCTGATGCTCCCCTGGCCCAGCTCTGAGCAGCAGGTACTGGCCATCTCCCTGCCCGGGTCTGTGCTCACGGGCGTGTGCTACTGCCACCAGGGGCCACACAACCTTCCCCGCCTCCTACCCCTCTGGCCTCCCAACCACTGCCTGGGGATGACCCTGGGCATGCCCCTGGGCACTGGAAGCTGTCAAGGGCTCAGCTGTGACAGGTCTCCTTATCTGGACCCCCTCCCACTGCCCCAAGGTTTGCAATGAGGACCTGGGGAAACAGCAGGGGAGCTCTTGGTAGGGGCCTGTGGAGGCAGAGCCACCACTCAGCTTGGTTGCCCTCTCTTGCAGGAAGCCTTCTGGGTCCCACCTCCTGCTGACAGCCTGCCGATAAGAGTACCTCCTGGACCAGGCCAGGCTGGCTTCCTGGAGTGGCTGTGGATGTGTGTGAGATGAGTGCTGCGGGTGTTGGATCCCTGGTGTTGGGGTGGGGGTCTGCAGAGCCTTGGGGAGATGTCCTGGCCGCTCAGGGTCCTGCCTGGAGCCTAGCAGGGTCACTGCGTCCCGAGGAAGGACTGTGTGGGCCACAGCAAGACACAAGCACACCTCATTTACTCCCCACCCCCCAAGCTTCCAGGTGGTTCTACGAAGACACTAGATGTGAAGCTGCACACAGGCTGTCCCTCAGATGCAGAGGTAAACTGGAAACAGTCAGGTGACCAGGAGAGATGGTGTCCGCCCAGAGATGGACACGTCCCCTTCAGCACCGCTGGGCAGCCAGACGAGAGAAGTAGCAAAGAGGGGAGAGTGGACAGAGGGGGCGGGGACTGGGTGGGGGTGCTTCCAGGCCCACCTCCCGGGGCAGGGGGCGCCTGATCTTATGCCCCACCCTGGGCGGAGCCCCCAGACCCTGCCGCCGAGGGGCAGGCCCCGGACCCATGTTGGCTGCACCTATGCGAGGAGGACGGGAGAAAGAGGAGGCAAACCAGCCCCAAATGAGGCGCACAGAGGGGCTCCTCACAGTGCAGAAGGCACGCAGCGGCACAGCATGCAGACCAGGGGGGCCACTCATGTTCCCAGGGTCAGGGGCCCGTCCAGCCTGCACCCTCACCACCCAGGGGCTCTGCGGCCCCCTCCATGGCGGGCGGGGGTGAGCCCAGCTCAGACCCTGCAAACCTCTGGCCAAGCCTCCAGCCTGGGGAACTGTCACAGGTGGTGTGTTTGGAACCAGCTGGGCTTGGGGATGGGGGACCCCAGCTTGGGCACACTCCCAGGCTTGGCCAACACCCCCTTCCAACCTGTTTCCAGGGCAGGCTTCCTGATGTGGGGCCCTCAGTGGGCTTGCCCATGTTGAGTTGAATCCATGTGTGCTGGGCGCATCCACACGAGGTCATTAAAAACCCACACCCTTCGCAGGCCACAGGGTGACTTTAAAGCTAGCAAGAAATGCCAGGGTTTACGGTTGTGCTGCCCCTTCTCACCCCAGGGTGAAGGGAGGTCTTGGGTGCTGCGCCCAAATCCCACAGCTCAAATTGCCAGATGAAGAGAGCTCACTAATGGTTTAAGCACAGGTGTGTTTAAAGGAAACTACAGAACGTTACTGCAACGGGAGACGTGGGCTGTCGGTGTCAGGGGTGAGGCGGCCGCTCAGCGGCAGCGGGTCAGGTCCCGTTGGGGAGGCGAGGCCGCTTTCTCTGGTCGCTGCCCACCTTGGCCTCCAGCTCGCCTGCCTCCTGTGGCCTCTTCCGGAAGCGTGCCCCCAGCCTGATTCTGGGGGGCGGCAGTGGGTCGATGCCCAGGATCTTGTGGATCTGCCGGAACGCCAACATGCGCAGGGCGTGCTGGGGGCAGACCAGCTGTCAGGACCCGCCTGCCCGCGCCCGCTGGCCCGCCTCACACAGCCTGCGCAGACTCAGGCATCCTCGCACCCTCCCAGCAATGGCCAAGCTCGAAGCACCTCTGGGCGCGAGGAACTGTGCTGGGAGCTGTTCATACCCGCTGGTGCCAAGGACGCTGCCCGGAAGCCCGGCAACCTCAGCTCTTCCTCGTCTGCTAAGGGGACCCCAGATCCTGCTTCTCCCAGTTGGGCTCTGATTAACAGCAATTTGACTCTTTCCACTTAAGACCCTTCATGATGTCATGCCCAATGTGAAGTCTGCTGAAGAGACTTGCTCATTAATAGAAATTTGCAAATGAAAGGGAAGCCAGAGATGGGGTGGTGGGGGTGGGGGTGGGTAATGCTTTGGTTCTTGAAGCTGTTGAGGCGCAGCAGGAGGCCTGGCTAGGTGTGTGCAGACCTGGGGCATTGGGGTACCCCCAGGACGATGAGGCCCCAAGTCTGCACCTCATCATGGCCTCAGTTCTGGGCTGGGCTGGCCCTACCCCTGGAAGCAGTCCTGTCACCCACAGGCCACCTGATTCTGCAGGGAAGAGGACGGGAAGTGGGCCCAGACCGTTTCCTGTGATGCAGCAGAGATGTGCACAGGGGCTGGGAGCCGGGCTTCCTGCAGCCGGCTCATGTGGGCCCAAGTTGGGCTGGCCTCCTACCTGGGCGCTGGCTGTGATATCTTCTCGTTCCTGGAGGGTCATGGAGCTGAGGGCATCCATCTGGTCTCTCTCACAGGGATCCTGGAGCCCGGGCCCATCTGGACGAGGGGTGGGGGGTCAGTGGGAGCGGCAGAGAAGCAGATGCACCCTTGTGAAGGCTGCCACCACGGCTCTGCGATGTTGGAAGTCTGCGCCTGGACCTCCACGGGCCCACGGACCACAACTGGGCCTCTCCCCGCCAGTCCCCCTCCAGCCCCCCACGCATTCAGCAGAGCTCCTTGCAGCCTGTGTGTGTGTGTGTGCACATGTGCACACGCGTGGGTAAGTGTGCAGTTACATAAAAGGCTCACACCGCAGGCCCGAGTATCACGCTCTTCTTCCATGAAACACACTATCATCCAAGTCACCAAAACAACTGGGAAACACCGACTGCATCTAACACGCCACGTGGGCTGCCTGCCTGGTCTCTTCCTGCCGCTACCACTCAGGACGCCGTGAACAGCTCCGTGCCCGGCCCACGATGCACCTCCTGTCGTTTCCTTCAGAAGCAGCCCTCGGGCTATCCCTGGCTCCCCAGGAAGGATGGATGTGGCATCAGAGGACCCGGTGGAACCCCCTCCAGCCTGCACCCGCCTCTCCTTCCACCCGTCCACGCCTCCTCATGGCTCCCTTGGGTGAGTGACACACGTGTGTGTCTGTGTCTGTGTCCGATGTCCTGCCTAGGCTGGATGGAACTTAGGGGTGTTCCTAAGAGGCTCCTCTGTCCACCTGCCCGGCTCCCCCATAGTCCTTGGTGTCTGCCAAGTGCTCTAGGGTCTGAGCTGCTGGCCAACGGGGACTGACCTGTGAGGAGCGTCCCTGAGGCCACGCACTCCAGGACTCGGCGCACAGCATCCCCGGGGCTCAGGGGCCCCTTGGTGCTGCTCAGGGCCTTCTCCACCAGCAGCTCCATGGCCTGGGCCGGGACAGAAAAGGAGACCCAGGCCTTTGAGGGGACAGTGGTTTTGCGGGCAGCCGGGTCTCCAGAGGAAACGGAACTGAAGGCTCCTGCCCAGTGGCCCCTCACGCCCACCCAGCCCCCCACCCAGGGGGTCACCAGACCTCACTGCCCTGGCGTGGCCGTGGGCGGGTTTCATCACCCTCCGTTTTTAGTTTCGTCATTAGCAAAATACCATCAATGGTAATGTGGCAAACTAGTGTCACGTGGGTTCAGAGATTTGTTCTCTGTGACCTGAGGGCCCCTGAGGGTCACAGGATCCTGGGGCCTAGTTCAGGCACGTTTCTTCCTCCAGGAGCCACCTGCCTGGAGGGCCCAGGGACAGGGTTGGGGGTGTGAGTTGTCGTGGGGGCATGTCTACACTTAAAGGGAAACGGGCTCCAAGAAATGCGCGACCTGTCCCACCCCCCCACCAACCGCCGCAAACATCTGAGCGAACCTCTCTGGTCACTCAGCACAGGGCAGCCACTGTGCCACCCACCTGGGGTGGAGCTGAGAGTGGACGTCTCCTCAGACCACAGGCAGGAAGCCAAGGTCCGGGGGGCACCAGAGCCCCTGGTTTTGGAGACAGCTCCCCTGAGTACAGCCAAGAGCAGCCTGGGTTGGGGTGTGGGGAACGTCTAGGAGCCCGCCTATGGGCATGGAGCTGATGGACTGGCTACAGATGGCTGCAGAGAAGAGGCACGCATTCCTCCAAGTTCAGGGCCAAATACCCAAGGATAAGGTCAAAGGTGAAAACCTTAAAAACCTACAAGTTGCTGTGGCCTGGCAGAGTTTGGGGCTTCCTAAAGCAAGGCTGGCCCCTTGGCGCTGTCTTACCCAGTCCGGCAGGGCCCCCCAGGTGGGCACGCGCTGGCAGAGGTCCCGGAAGACCCTGATGACAATCACACAGGGCTGCAGGCCGCTGGCTCTTGCCTTTGGGGGAAGAAGCACATGGGAAGCCCCAGGAAGCTCTGAGCACATGGCTAGGGTGGGACAGGGAGCTATGCACGGGGCCAAGGGAGCAAGACTGAGCCGGGGCAGTGAGCCTGGCTGGCGGTCCCATGCTGGCAGTGGAGGCATTGAGGGACTCCAGTGGGATCAGGCCAGCCTCCTGGGCTGTGGGAGGCAACCGGAAGCAGATTCCACTCCCAAATGGCCCAGTCTAAGCCCTAGTGCCAGCCAGCGGGGCCAGAGCGGTGGTCACCCCTTTCAAGCTCCCAACCCAATTGGCCAAGAAGTGACTTCCATCATGATGGTGAGTGCAGGGCGAGGACCCAGAGCCACCCCACCCATGTTGACCCCTGGCCTCTCCTGGGAGCCCGCCCGCCGCTAACCTGGAACCACTTGGCATGGCGGAGAGCAGCCAGTGCCTGCAGGCACTTCTCTGGGCTCAGGACATCTCCTGGGTCCGGCGGAGGTACCTCAGTTCCTTCTGGAAGAGAAGGGCAGATAGGCCAGCCATCCCTCCCCGTTCCCACCTCCTGGGCCCTCAGGTCCCTGAGCCTCGCTGCGTGCATCTGTTCATCAGGAAGACACGCAGCTCAGCTCGCTGGCCCCGCCTCCAGACACTGCCACGGGGACACAGAGCTCCCCTCTTGAAATGCCATCCCTCTCCGAGACTCTGTGGTCCCTTTCCCCCAAGAGGTCCACATTCAGGGGGAAAACTAGGAATGAAGCTGGATTTCCAGAAACTTCCATGTGCGTGTGTGATTAGGATCAGGTTTGAGCACATGCCATCACAGATGACCAGGGCCCCATGTTGGGGGAAATGTCCATTTCTTCTTATTTCTGCTTGCTTTAGGAAGATTCTTCTCCCCTCATCCCGTGAGGCTCTGGTGTCCAGGTCGCAAGAGGGAGCACGGTTCTCCCCCCGGCCCCTCAGGCCTGGGTCAGTTCCTGGGGGCTGAGAGCCAGCACAGAAACAGCTGAACGCCACCCCCTCCCACCCAGCAGCGGCCAGCAGGGTGTGGACCCAAGCAGCTCTAGGGGTCCAGGGTGCCTGCAGAGGGGCTTCCTGCTCTCTGGACCCCTCCAGCCCACCCCCTCCCCGACATTCCCAGTTCCCACTTGTTGGCAGGGGAGCGAGCTGGAGCAGGCCTGAAGCTGGGGTCGAAGGGTGGGCGTCACTGTTTCTTCCCACTGCATCTACTTTCAGATGACACGTGGCACTCCCCTGATAATGGCTTTCCACTCACAGTTCAAAGGCTCTCTTCTTTAAAAGTGGAAGAGCCAAAAAGGACTTGAAAGAGAAAGCAGCAATGGTTCGTGGCCCTTAGTCAAGGCAATGATCCGGAAGGGAGTCTGAGAAAGGCTGGAGTTTGGGAGAGTCCCAGGGGCTGTCCCAGGGGTTCCCTACTCCTGGGCATGAGACCTGGGGTGCCCTCCGGCCTGGCCCGCACCCTCCGTGTTGCCTGCCCTCTGGCCTCGGCCTGCACTCCTCCCACTTGCCCAGGCAGCAGTGCCATATGTCTCAGGTCCCCAGAGCCCCTGCTTGGCTGGGGGACCCCACACACTGGGTCTCCTCGGGGCGGGGAGCAGGTGCCTGCATAGCCTGAAGGCTCAGGGGGAAGGGCCTCGAGCACGCCTGCCGCAGCCAGTTCTGAGCCACTTGACACTTGTCCCAGCTCCCCTCCTGCCTTCCTCTGCTACCCCAAGGCCTGGCCCTTATCTGACCAGGGCATCCAGGCTTGACAGAAGCACGGGAAGGTGGTGGTGGCACCCCTCCCCCTAAACCAGAGCAGAAGTGGGTGCTGCCTTAGGCCGCCAGGTATGTGGGAAGAGGGGGCTGAACAGAAGGGCCCAGCCGCACCTTGGTCTTTGGAGGGGTCCTCCCGCATTAGGGGTGAGGTGATGGACACAGCGACCTGTATCCGGGGCTCCTCGCAGGAGGAGATGACAATGCTGGCGTCCAGGTCAGAAGAGACCTCGTACTTGTCGTCTGTTACCACCTGCGAGGCACACATACAGCATGAGGCCTCAGGACTCCACCTGAGAGGTGGGACACAGCCGGGTGCCCAGCCCCACACCTTCTGGGACCTCCTAAGGACCTTGCCCTCCAGAAGTGCACATGTAGAAATACCAAGGTGCCTTCATATGTAAAAAACACCTGGAGCTCAATAACAACCAGATCAGCAACCCAACAACAAAACTGGCATGTGATAGTTTGCAGAGAAAGAAACCAAAGTGACCCTTTTCACACAATGACAAAAAAAAAGAGCCCCATGGTAAGGAAGACTCATATTAAAACTAGAATGACATGCCATGGCCACCTGTAAGAAGGGCAAAATTTGAGGAATCTGAGGAGCAGCTGGGCTGGCGTGTGCATGCTTAGTCACTTCAGTCGTGTCTGCAGCTCACCAGGCTCCACCATCCATGGGATTCCCCAGGCAAGAATACTGGAGTGGGTTGCCATGTCCTTCTCCAAGGGATCTTCTGGACCCAGGGATCGAACCTGAGTCTCCTGCACTGCAGGCAGATTCTTTACCATCTGAGACACCAGGGAAGCCCTTGGCCGGCAGATCCGTGCATCTCTAAACTGCTGGTGGAGGCTGACCTGGCGACACTCACCAGGAGCATCCAGGCTCGTGCCTTGGACCCAGAGACTCTGCCCCAGGAAGTGCTCCCACGCGTGTGGAGCAGTGTGTGTACAAGCTTATTCACTCTCTGCAGCTTCGCTGGTGACCCGGAACACGACACAACCTAAATGTCCAATTACATGGCAGGACCCAGCCAGCTACGGACATGTGGAAACAGGACACCCTCCGGCCACAAGAAAGAGTGAGGCTCCCTACACATGAGTGCGGAATATGGGCTGACAGATCCACAATTATTCAGTGAAAACCACACAGTCCTTCAGCTGGCCTACCAGGACGCCCTTGGGAGGATGAGGGCAGACCACCGTCTCTCGGAATGCAGGACAGGGGGTGCCTCCAGGCAAGGTCTGAGGCCCCTTGGCTCTGGTCCCCACCCGACCCCTGCCACGGGGCCCAGGGTTCAGTCTTGCCCCAACATGGGCACCTTATGGCCCCAACAGCCCCGGCCCCCTCACCCAGGGCTGCCCAGAGGGTCAGTCCTCTGCAAGCAGAGGCTCCAGGCAGCCCCGCCCTCTTAGCGGGCCCCCTCCTCTCCAGACCTCGTTCCAGTCAGTCTCTCACAGGGGGAGCTTCGGGAGCAGGGGCCCTCGCTCATGGCTTTAGAACTCCGACTGCTGCCCCCTGGGAGACAGCACAACGAAGGTGGGTTTGATGCAGTGACCTAGTGCCTGGAGGCAGTTTACTGTGTCCCTCATGTTGCTCTGGAGTTCCCGAGTCACCTGGCCAGGTGATGGCTAAGAGGGTCTGTCTATCTCTCTGGAGGCTGGGCACCCAGCTCGCCCATGGCCTCTGCTATCTGCCCTCCCGCCTCATCCATCTTCATGGCCCTGGGTTGCCAGATTCCGGAGGACAGGGCCTGCATCTGAGCCATCTTTGCATCCCTTGCAGTATTTAGCAAAAAACCGCTATGTCGTGGGGTGATAAATGAGTGAGGAAAAATGAGTGATTACTGGTGAAGTTGGAACATGTCACTCCCCTGCTTAAAGCCCTCCAGTCTCCCCATTGCCCTGAGGAGGCAGTCACACCTCCCCACACGGCCTTCCCAGGTGGCACTAGTGGTAAAGAATCTGCCTGCCAGTGCAGGAGACATAAGAGACACGGATTTGATCCCTGGGTCAGGAAGACCTCCTGGAGGAGGGCATGGCAACCCGCTCCAGTCTTCTTGCTTGGGGAATCCCATGGACAGAGGAGCCTGGTGGGTTGCACAGAGTTGGAGACAACTAAAGTGACTTAGCGCTCACATGGCCTTCAGGCCTGGCTTGATCTAGGCCCTCGTCCACTCAGGCTCACCTCTCCGTGGGCCTCCTGCCTCTTGGCCTCTGCAGGTTCCCGTTCCTCTAGGGGAACGCTGCCCACCCCCATCTGTCAAGGCTTCTCCTCATCTCTCAGCTCACCTACTCCATCTTCTGTTGAGATGCCCACCTCCCACGGTCCTGTCTGCAGTGGACCCTGCTCTCCCTGAGTGCTCCTGACCTGGCACCAGGCTTGAACTGCTCTACAGAAGATACATCAGAAGTCAGCCTTCTCTGTGTTTGTTTATTGTGTCTGCCGACCAGACTGGGAGCCCCAGAGAAGGACTAGGAGGGACGAAGCTGAGTCCCCTCGGGAAGGGTGGCAGACAGGAAGGAGAAAGCACCCTGGGAAGTGATCGTTTTAACTGCAGATGATCAATTGACATCATGACATGCCCTCCCTCTTCTCCCAGTTATTATCTCGGGTGAGCAAAGCTCTATGACAACGATGGGAACTGTGCTGGGAGAGAAAGTCCGGCCACGCCTCCAGCCCCGCGCCTCCCTAGTGCTTTCCCTGCAGATCGTCCTCATGCCAGCTGGCTGGGCTCTGTGTGGGTATGACAGAAGTGACTGTCCTCGTGAGCCAGATGTTAGACTGTTTCAAGCCCTACTGTGAACCCCCTGATAAGGGAACCCTCAAGTTCCACCAGTGGATCCCTGTGCCTGTTTCTAAAAGCAGACCGGACCGTGTCTCACCCAGGCAGACCCCACACAGCGTGGCAGGCACCTCACCGGGAGCTGGAGGGGCAGCTGCTCGGCGACTCTGCGCTGCAAGGCGTGGGTGGGCTTCTGGGAGCAGAGCAGGATCAGCTGTACCGCCCGATCTCCCCGCAGGAGTAGCCCCTTCGCCAGGAGGCCAACCCGCATCACGCCTTTCAGGATCCGGGCTGAGGGGCTGGGGCCGCTGCTGAGACAAACCCATGGACCAGTGAACAGGCGGCGGGGAGGAAGGACCCCCACTCCCGACCCAGGGGCATGGGTTTCCTTGCCAGGCGCCTGCACCTCCATGTCTTCATCTGTGAAGTAGGAGTATGGCCCTTCCCAGAGGGCACCTGATCCGAGAGACACCGGGATAACTGGGAGAACAGGGAGAGTTCTCGGACCTGAGGATGGGAACCTGTGCTGCTCGGTGGGGCTGGCAGCTGGCACCCTCTGCTGGTAAACTGCATGCTGGGGGGAAAAGGTTGCCCGACCCCAGCCAGCCTCGTCGGCCCCTGGCTTCTGAGCTGTCTCTGTGGCCACGTCACCCCGACCTGGACTCCTCGGAGGAGGCCTGGCTGGCAGTTCCCTGCCTGTACCCCCCTCCAGTCTGTGCATCTAGTCCCACCTCCCCTGCCCCCAACTCTGCCCTGGCCCGCCCACCACTGTCCCGGCCACTTTCTGCAGGCGACCCTCATGGCCGCATTGGCCCGGCAGCCACCCTCCTACTGCTGCCCCGCTGCAGGCCGGGGACACCCCAGCTTCTTCCTGGGGCGCCCACCTTGACCCCTGGCTGCTACACCACCACCCTCTCCTTCCACTCCCTCCCCACGAGGCTTGCCCACCCGGACCGTGGCCTGGGGTGCCCCCACGCCATGGCGGACCTCTCCACGCTGTCTCTCTCTCACACACACACGCACGGTCACCTCCTCGGAAGCTGCCACCCGCTCCCACCACTTCCCGACCACCACTTTGCTTCATGTCATGTCTCAGGACATGAGATAATCTTGTTCTGCGATGCATGTGGGTGTCTTTGTGGTCTGTCTCCAGACCACCAATGCTGGAGCCTGGGATGGTCCAGGGGGACCAGCCGCGCCTGAAATGTCTACAGGACAAGGATCAGACCCTTTAGGGGAAGGCAGAGCAGAAAGGTGGGAACCCACGGATCAAGAGACTTACCGCTTGTCAATTAATTGGGACCCTGATTCAACACAAACTGCAAAACAAAAAGACCTCCTAAACAAAAGGCTGAATTGTTGTTATCTATGGGACAACTGGACACTGCAGCACCGACTGGATGTTTGGTGTTGCTAAAGAATTATGGTTCATTTTTCTTTGAGGATGATCATGGTATTCTGGTTTTGTTAAATGAAAAAGAGTCTTGTTTAGAGACGTGCGCTGATGCACTGGCATACTCCAGCTGTGGGCTGGCACCCAACAGGGTGTCGGACAGGGTTTCCTTTAACCACTGTGGGCAAGGCGGGAGATGGGGAGAGAGCAAGTGAGTCACCCTCAGTTTAGGTATGGTCATCTTTTGTGTGTGTTAGAGAATTTCCATAATAAAAGTGAACAAAAAAACAAACCAACACTAATGCGCTCTTTGCGACAGTTACGTAAATAATGCAACATCCATAGGACAGTTTATCATGTTCCTATTAAACACACACACACACACACATTTCCACAGAGAAAAAGGCCACAAACAAGAGTGAGAAAGGGTATTCCCTGGCAGTCCAGTGGTTAGGACTTCACGCTCTCACTACCAAGGGCTCTGGGTTCAGTCGCTGGTCAGGGAACTAACATCCCACAAAGCTCAGCGTGATGAAGGAAAAAATAAGTTGTGAGGGAAAAAAAGCCACCAACACTTCTATGTTTTTGAAAAATAATGTAAAAAAAAAAAAGAAAAAGACAAAAAATAAAAATAAACAACAAAGAAAGCAAAATAATGTAAGGACAGACATGTAACATGACATCAATGTTATGTGAAGGCTTTAAAAGAGTGCAGTCGGATTTGCTTTAAAGCTGGGTTTGGGGGCTGTGGGAGTGTGGGGGCAGCAGGGCTCCTGTGCTGGTGGAGGCCCCGTGTCCTCAGTGCGGTGGGGCGTCTGCTCGGGGGCGAGCTGTCCTGCACCGGGAAGGCCTGAGCGGGGCCTGGGCCTCCCTGTGATGCCTGTGTGGATGCCCTGCCTTGACACCTGTGGGTCCACGCTGTGGAAGCTGGGGGAAGGTGGAGGGTCCTCTCCTTACTATGTTTGTGTTGAGTCCATAATCATTTCAAAATGAAAAATTAAACTAACAAAAATAAAACCTGAGAACGGGGAGAAAACGGGGAGGGAAGCCACGAAGCACCGAGTGAGGGCCCTTCTTCAGGAGGCGCGGGGGCGGAGGTTGAGGGCAGGCTGCCCTGTCTGGGGCCGCGCCTGCCTCCACGTCCAGGCAGTGAGCTTCCCCACCAGAGCTGGGGGCGGGGCGGCGCCCGTGTTCACACAGGGACGAGTGCGCTCAGCTGTGACACCTGGTGACCCATGCACGGCTCTCATGTTCTTCTCAGAGAGCAAACGCTCCGGCACAAAGAAGCTGCTGACTGGAATCAGCCTGACACAAAGGCTGCACGATTCCATTGACAGGAAACGTCCAGAACAGGCCACGCCATGGAGATGGGGGGTGGAAAGGTGGGTGCCGGGGGCTGGGGAGTTTTACGGGATGGATTTCTGCTTCAGATGATTAAAAAGTTCTGGAAACGGACAGCAGTGATGGCTGTACAAGCTTGTGAATGTGCCCACAATGGCCAATTTCCTGTTATGAGTATTTTACCACCAAAAAAAGAAAAAAAAAAACCTTAAAATAGTAAATGAGGGACTTCCCTGGAGGTCCAGTGGTTAGAACTGTGTGCTCACTGCTGAAGGTCCAGGTTCAATCCCTGGTCGGGGAACTAAGATTTTGCAAGCCATGCGGCACAACCAGAAAAAAACAAAACAAAACAAAAACAAAAACGGTAAATGAAAGGGAAGCTACCCAGAGATGGGGGACCTGGAAAAGCTAAGTCCTTTGGGATTCTCTAAACCGTGCAATGATTCACTATGAGGTGCCGGGACTTTCCGTTTTCTGATGGTCGGGCAGCTGGAAAGATGATTCACACACATGCTCAGTGCTTGGTGGCACCCCTGCTCAAGCCTCCCACTGGTCTCTGTGTCACAGGTGAGGACACAGAGGCGGCTAATCCTCTGCAAACCACATTTCTAGACTCGCCTTCTACAGGAAAGTGACTTCCGGTGTAAGAACAATTGCTCTCCTTGGCTGGGACTACTATAAACCCCTTTGATCTCCCAGCCTCCTGGCTAGCTCCTAGCCTCCTGGGGCGATATCTGAAGGGGGCTGGAAAGCCCAGGCCCCGAAGACACCAAGCCTCCTGGCACTGGAGCTGCCACTTCCTGCATGGACCCTGACCCCTGCCCACCCAGCCGGGGATCAGCAGCCTCTGGGCCCCTGGACAGGAGGGCGCCGTCCATCACCTGTGGTCCCCGCCCTCGGGCTCCGGGCTGGCAGAGTCCTCCTCAGCCAGTGTGTCAGACACCAGCTTGAGGGCACGCTCCGCATGGGAGACAGCCTTCTGGACGGCCAGGAGCTCCTCCTCCGTTGGGTAGATGGCCGCGTGCTTACACATGACATGCCGGTCGTCGCTGGACTCTGGCCGCCTTGTGGGCTGTGGGGAGAGGTGTGTGTGTCTTGTCACAGGCAGGCTGAGAGGTCCCGGGCACTCGGGAGCCGTGGGGGCCCTTGGAGCCTGGCTGGTGCGACTGGCGAGCAGTGGCCGGAGAGCCAGCCAGAGGAGTGACAGGGCCCAGGGGGAGGTGGAACAGGGAGGACCTCAGCCCCGACAGCCGTGGGGAGCTTGGGCCGAGTGGGAGACCACTGGGCTCCCTAGAGAACGCTCTCGAGTTTCAGAGCCAGAGGCTCCGGGGGCAGCTGGGGCCCCTCCCTCGGCAGGGCACCCTCAACGGTTTCCCCCCAGCCCGCCCAGTCCCCACAGATGGCAGTCAGACGCCTCCGTGCTTCCGAGGGATGTGGCCACTGAGGTCTCAGGAAGCTGAGGGGCCGCTGTGGCTGGCGGTGAGGCCCTCCGGTCCCTGCAGCGTCCGCCACTCCGAGGCATTCGGCCACCACCCACCAGAGGCTTGGCTGTGGGCGCCCCTGGCCGACTCCTGAGGGCAGGCAGGTGCTGGTCAGGCAGCGGGCGTCCTGCGTGTGCGTCTGGGACGGGCAGCCCCTCTTCCAGCCGCCTCCTGCACAAGTCGTAGCGCCTGTGGGACGAGAGGGACTCGGGGCCCTGAGGGGCGGCAGGACTGTGAGGTGGTCCCGTTGGGGCCCTGGGGAGCCCGTGGGGAGCCCTCCCACCGCGCAGGGCCCCGAGGCTGCACCTCGTCTCGTTGTGCCAGCGCCGCAGCTCCCCCAGCCGCCTCTTGGTCAGCTGCCGCTGCCTCCGCAGTGTCTCCTCCACGAGCTTGCGCACCCGTGTGCTGGGCTTGTCCGCGATCGGGAGGTCAGGGTTCACTTTTTTCTGCAAAGTTCGGGGACCTTCATTCAGATGAGAATGCTGGGAGGGGGGAAACTCGGGGCCTGGGGGACACCCATCTGACAACACCCTTCCACTGGATTTAGACAACGGTGAGTTTCAGTCCCGAAGTCTCAACACTCCTTGTCCCCCAAAAGCCATGGCAGAAAACCATGAGGACAAAACCATGGCTGACTCAAAGAGCAACAGACGTGACACCGAGCGAACCATGTGGACGTCTCATGGAGGAGCCAGAGGAAGAAGGTGCTGAGACACCTTGAAGCAAGGTGCCACCAGCGGTCACGCTGTTCTCAGAGGACTGGCCAGAGATGCTCGTCCCAAACAGAGTAATTCAGAAAACACCGTTTGTGTGAGATCCAGTGTATACTGTAAATAGAATTGTTAACTCACTCGCTGGGCTTCAATTTTAGCACTTAATTTCCTCACTCAGAGAGTGTGGTGGTGTCTAAGGATTAATCACCAGTGGAAACAACACACGTGTGCTTCAGTGGCGAAACACACACAATACGGTCCCCTCCACACACGGAGCAGCGCTCAGCCCCAAAAGGAGAGAAGCCCTGACCCTCGCTACCATGTGGACGGACCTTGAGAACATGCCACTCAGTGAGAGGAGCTGACACAGAAGGACACGCAGGGTGTGACTCCACTGACAGGAAACGTGCAGAGCAGGCAGGTCCGCAGACACAGAGAGTGGGTTCCTGTTGTCAAGGGCTGGGGAGGGGGTGGGGGTATGACTGACGATAGGGACTGGGGCTCCTGATGGACTGCTCCGGAATCAGATGGAGCTGCTGGCTGAATGTACACATTTGTGAATGCAGTTAAAGCCGCTTCACGTGCGCCGGCTGCGTGGCGTGTGATAGCTCAACAGGCTGCTTCAAAGAGAAAAATGCCCAGAAGCCACTGTCTCTCATGAGGGTCATAGCCTGTGCTGTGCACACACGCACTCAGGGTCACGTGTGTCTAAACACACTTGTGTGCATGCCTGCCCTGGCAAACCTGAGGCCTCGTGATGGCAACTGAGGGCCTCTCTGGTCGAGCCCGTGGTGCTGAAGGGCCCAGGGACTCAGACTCACAGAGGCACAGGGTGCGTTCCGAGACGTGGGCCAGGGCGTCCAGGGCACAGCTGCCCCCCTGCCCCCCTGTCGGGGCACACCTTGTACTGCAGCCGGTGCCGGCGTCCCCGCACGTGCATGTCCCTGGCGTTGGGGTCGTTGAAGCTGCACTCACACAGCTTGCAGCGGAAGCGGATCACCCGGCCCTCCTCGTTGCACACCTGAGACACAAGACCTGGCTGAGCACCACCTGCAACCCTCACGGCCCCTGCACTGCAGGTCTGGGCTCTAACAGGAGCCTCTGCCCCCAGGGCCTTCCGGGCCAGGCACTGGCTTCCTGTCTGTCCTGTGGTTAATGCTCTCAGAGGAGTGACCTTCACCAGCACATCCTGCCAGCCTGGCCCTTCTTGCCACCACCTCTGCCACCGTCATCCCATCCTCCTTCCCTGCCCCCACCAACCCCCTTCCTGGGGCTGCCACCAGGAAGCCTGCCTGGTGTGGCTGTTTTTCAGGGCACAAAACTGAAGTGCTGAGTGGACTGAACAAGAGCCTGAACTCCAGGACAGAAAAAGTGCCAACATGCACAAACCTAGAGGCAGGGACTGTGGGCATGGGGGCAGAGGGCTCAGAACCCGAGCTCCACAAGGAACCGCGTGTCTGGGCAGGTGCCTGGGGGGCACGTGGGCTCCAGTGCCCAAGAGTCACATGCCTGTGGATTTCCAGGGCACAGATCCCTCCTGCCACCTTCCTTCCTGCAGGAACTGGGGCTGCCTGGGAGCAGGAGATGCCTCCGTCCGTCTCAGACCTCCTTCCGGGATCTGAAGCCCCACACCCAGGGCTCCCAGTGAGATCCCAGTGACGCTGGCTTGCAGGGTTATTTGCCCAGGCGGGTGTGCGAGTCTCAAGGCATGGCCCCACCAGGCCTGGCCAGATGCGTGATGGTCATCCAGCTCTTACCTCCTCCACGTAGCCTGGGCCCACCGGCTGCCCCTCACAGCTGCTTCCAGAAGCTTCTGTAGAGCCTCCTCGGGTGGACGGCTCCCCGGGCCTCTCTGATCTGGGGGTTGCCGGTTTTCCGTGGGGGGCTCTGCAGTTGGTTGCTGGCAGCGCAGGAGGCCCTGGAGGGAAGAATTTCATGACTTGTAGCCTGCTCCAGCCAGAAACCATGGCCAGCTCCTGGCCCATCAACTGGAAGGATACAACACAAGGCCACCAGGTCCCCCGCCATCCCTCTCATCCCCTTGTGACGTCATCCTGTGGGGTCTGTGGTCCTGAGAACCTCACCCACCAGCTCGGGTCACACTGGAGAGCGGGGGTCCACAGGGAGGCCCGGGTTGTAGGCCTTTCACTGGAGGATACCCCCTCTCAACGGCACAGTCTGCAGCCCTTAGTCAACAGTGGACACCAGGTGGACCAGGGTCACGTTCACTGACCTTGGTTCACTGACCCCCAGAAGAGAGACTTTTTTTAAATAATGTGTTTTAAAAATAATTAGTTTATTTATGGCTGCACTGGGTCTTTGTTGCTGCCAGTGCTTTTCTTTAGTTGCGGAGAGTTGGGGCTAGCTACTCTGCTGTGGGGCACGGGTTTTTCAACTGGGGTGTCCTCTCTTGTTGCAGAATACAGGCTCTGGAGCACTGGTTCAGTAGTTGTGGCTCACAGGCTTAGTTGTCCTGTGGCATGTGGGATCTTCCTGGACCAATGATTGAACCCATGTCTCCAGCATTGTAAAGTGGGAGGTTATTTACCACTAAGCTACTAGGGAGACATTTCTTTGTCACCAAAACTGCTTTATATCTTCACTATCACATGACTGTTCAAACCTCAGTCCTGCTGAGGCTCAAAATAAAATAGCCCCTCATCCCTCAAATGTGGTGGTGGAGAGCAGAGACTGTCCCACACTGGGGTAGAACCCCACCTCCACTGCCAGGAGGCCCAGGGCCAAGTGCTTTGCCACACCTCAGCTCTTCCATCTGTAAAGTGGGACTGATGACAAATCTAAAGCATCGTGGGGGGAGAGTCAGGCCCTGCACACGACGCAGTCAGTGGAGCTCCTGACACGGAAGCCTATGTGCCCGTGCCATGCAGGGCCTCGGTCACAGCGACAGGTGCGGAGGGTGCACACCTGAGGGGAGGCGGGGTTGAGAGGAGCCCACCTTAATCTCCTGGTGCCCACCTAAGTAATCAGAACACCTGGGGGGCAGGGGGCTGCATCCAGCACATAGTCCAGGGCCATCGAGGGGCTACTCCAGGCCCAGGATAGGGCTCAGGAGTGTGACCAGCACCCGCTGGGTCCCAAGCTCCAGAGAGAAAATGGAAGCTGCTATCTCACTGCCCACACTTCCCCAGGTGGATTAAAGGTGCTAGAAGGCACCGCCTGGCCGGAATCCCGCAGAGAACCATCAGAGGTCCTGCCTCCTCAGAAGCTATGGCACACTGTGAATCGAATGGCCAGTCTCTGAAGCTCAGGCTCGCCTGGGGTGGCTGTGAGGCGCAGAGCCGTACCCACACGCGAGGCCTTCGAGGTGGCCGGTCTCCTGGGCGGTGGTGGCCTGCTCGGGGCACACACGCTGGGGCTGGCGGGGGCCGCGGGCTTGGCTGAGGCTGCGGGGGCGCTCTCTGCGGTGACGGTGACAGGGATGGAGGCCGGCTGGCTGGTGCTGGGGGCCTGGGCCAAGTGGGGGTTGGCCGGCGCAGGGTCTATGGTGGGGATGGGCTTCCCCAGTTTGGTGTGCAGCTTGAAGACCTGGAACAGACCAGCCCATCAGGGCCCCTCCCGCCTGACCAACCTCCTCAGGGGCGGGCGGAGCAGCTTGCGGGGGTGGGGAGCTGGCAGCCTGTGCAAGTGAGGGGGGTCTGTCACCGCCCCCTCCCCAGCACCCATTAAATGTCCCAGGGAGGGCCTTCCCAAGCTGTCTCCTACTAGGAGGTACCCACCAGTCATACACAGGTGGGACCTCAACACAACCCCAGACTCCACACTCTACACCTGTGCTGGTTTCTGCACTCCCAGCACCAGCCCAGGGCCAGCCCCAGGCACGTGTGGGTGAATGCGCTGAGGGGTCGGGGGCTCCAAGGTACCCGTGTGTACGCCCATAGCACAGGTCCACGCTCTGGGGGAACTCATACACCGAGGACATGGTCATAGCCCCTCCTTGGCCTGACCCCTCCAAGGCATTTAAGTGCTGAAGCTCCACTTGGCAAGGACGATCTGCACTGACGACCGTCTCAGACACGTTCATGGGCTCCAAGTCTCTGACGCTCACAGCTCAAACCTGCCCCCCACCCCACCCCCCACCCTGGGGCTTCCTGCAGGGCTTCCTGTCCCCAGAAGCAAGTTCCAGCCTGCAAACCGAGCTGTGACACCCGCAGCCCACCCCACCTGGGCCCCAGCTCTCCCCTTGCACACCTGTGACCATCAGGCCAGGGCCCCTTCTCCACACTCCCCTGCTCCTTCCTCTGTGGGGTTTGCGGGTTCACTCAGGCATTCAAGAGCCTGTCCCAGCTGGGCTGTGGGACGAGGCCCGTGGTGAGCTGGGGCAGGGGACAGGACGGGTGCTCAGGGTGGCCCAGCCTGCAGAGGGGGCTGGGGAAGGGCTGGCAAAGCCGCGTTGTTGGGGGGCGGGGGTGGTTCGAGGAAAGGCCCTGGGGCAGGATGGAGCACAGCAGGTGGGCTGGGGCAGCTGGAGGGGATTCTGTGGACAGGGCAGGGGCCTTCCCAACCCTCTTACTCTAAACCACTCAGGGCAGCACCAAGCAGGCCTCCTGCCAGGAATATTCTCCTCCTGCCCTCAGCGCACACGTGGAAGGCGAGCGTCACCTACCAGGTTCATGACACTGTTTGGGGGAGATTTGCTGATTTCCAAAAACCACCTCTGGGCCAAAAAAAGAGGCCCCAGGGAGGGGGACCCTACCTCCTCTCTGGTGGGGGACCCTGTTCACTTCCCATAAAATGACATACTACAAGCATTTCTAAGGCCATAAGAAAACGCTGATACTAAAATAGTAATAAATATAGCAAATGCTGATACTGCTGCTGCTGCTGCTGCTGCGTTGCTTCAGTCGTGTCCGACTCTAAGCCCACGAGGCTCCCCCGTCCCTGGGATACTAAATAATATCAATTAAATCTCGGATGTTCAAATATGAAAACTTACTACTTTAATTTGATTTTTAAATAAATAAGGACCCCCAAATGGACTATACCATTGGATCTCATCAACATACAGACTCTGGACTGCATAAACACACAAGACACCCCGAGGGCCTGGAGCAGTCTCCTCTTGGGCCAGGCATGGGGTCCAGCTCAATGCTTCTGCTCAGGGGCAGGTGTGACTCTTGTAACTGGGAGGAGGGGCTGGTTTCTGAGGAAAGAGGACATGCGGGCCTGAGGGGAGAGCTGCCTTTTGTGGATTGCTGTCTCCGTGCCCCCCCGCGTCAGCAGATGCCCCTCTGGGTCCCGAGTGGGCCTGGCTCCACGCAGGGTCCTACCTTCTGGTGCTTGGCCCCCCGGATGTGGGCAGCGTAGGCCTCTGCCCCGGTGCAGGACACGGCACAGAGGTCGCAGTGCAGCTGCGCCTGCACCCCCCGCGGGCTGCCGTTGGGCTGGACACCCATCTTCTGGGCTGCCTCTTTCTTCTTGTGCTTCTGCCCTTCCAGGTGCTCGCGGTATGTCTGCTGGCAGAGAGCGAGGGCGGCCTGATGGGGGTGTGCCCACCCAGCATCATGTCCCCACAGTTCCCAGGGGTCTGATGTCCCCAGCCCTCTGTTCACGGGCCTCCCAGAGGTTTGTGTACCACCTTTTAAAGCCCAGTCAGGACTTGCGGCCCAGTGGTTAAGAATGCACCTGCCAATGCAGGGGTCGCAGGTTCAATCGCTGATCCGGGAAGATCCCACATGTGGCAGAGCAACTAAGCCCGTGCGCCACAACTACTGAAGTCTGTGTCCTAGAGCCTGTGGTCTGCAACAAGAGAAGCCACTGCAACGAGTAGCCCTCTCACCGCAACTAGAGGGTAGCCCCCACTTGCCACAACTAGAGAAAAGCCTGCGTAGCAATGAAGACCCAGCACAGACAAAATAAATAAAATCTTAACAAAAATAATAAAGTCCAGGCAACAGACCTAGAAGCTCAGACTGAAAAACGTAAGTTTTCTTTCTTCTAAAAATCAGTGAGTTTCTGAAGCAAGCATCCTCAAAGGATGACACATTTAGTTTCGGAGGCTGCTTGAAAAAATATTCCAGCTTTTCAGAATCTGACCTCGGAAGCCAAGCAAGGACACATGTTACCAGAAAGACATGGGACACACTTCTTATTAGCGCACTGCTTCCTAACCGTGAATCCACGCCAGAGGGGACTTCGTGAGTCACAGACCCACGCTCCTGCCCCAGGGCACCTGAGATACCAGACACATGACCGAGTGTCCACAGGGCAGTCCTGACTCATCTCTTGGAAGGGGGCCTGCTAACACCATGTCCTCTACCCACACCAAGAGCCAATAACCCTCAGAGCAGAAAGGCCTCTGGGAAATACCAAAGGCACTGGTGATCTTGACTGGTTCTGAGGGCGGGTAAGGAGGCAGGGACAGGAGTAGGGGCAGTGCTCCTGGAACATAGGCATCTGTCTTTACCTAAGCCACAGGACACGCATACACACACGTGTGCATGCATGTGCGCACACACACATGCACACACATACATATATACGCATGCACACACATACACGCGTGAACGTCCACACACACACAAACACATACATGACATAACAGCCTATGGACAGAGACCAGCCTAGAAAGGGATACACCAAGGTGCCAATGGTAAACTACTTCAGAACACACCTCGCAGAAAGAGCATGTGTTCACGGCTTATGCCATCCCAATGCCCGACTTGGTGGTGGTGGTGGTGGTGACGGCGGCAGATGCGCAAGCCTGCCCAAGTGATGAGCTTGCACAGAGCAAACCATGTGCACGCACACACTCACGTGCAAAGGCACACACGGGTGCAACTGAGACTAGTAAAACTAGGGGCATCTGACTAAGCAGATGGGTTCAAGGCCAACAAACGTCAGCACTAGAGGCTCTGGAGAAGGGCTGGTGGGCCTCCCTGCAGTTTTTCTTACAACCACATGTGAACCCACTGCTAAGCGCTGCTAACATTAGCAAAAAGCTGGGAATAACAGGAGCTGACATTTCTATGTGCCAGATGCTATGTCGAGTGGTGATGTGCTTGGGCAAACCCAGTCCCATGGGAGACAAGGCTCAGAGAGACCTTGACACTGCTCGGGTGATGCTCACATGCCCACACCCCGTCCCATTCCCACATTCGAGGGGAGCGTCCCACGTTTGCTCAGTGTGATGCTGTGAAGGGTCTAGAATCACAGTGCAGACCTTGTGTTTGACTGGTGACCATACCCAAGAATCCTCACGATGCAAATTTAAAGTCACGCAGAGAAATAAAGAAAGGAACAGGGAAAGCCAATGTCTCACTAAGGGAGTGTCATGCAGTGGAAAGAAGCACAAGGAGTGGGGGTGCCCTGCACTCTGAGGAGGGAAGGACCACAGACAGCTGGGGGTCTTGGCGTCGAGGTCCTGAGTGTGAGGGACCTGGCCCTTGACCCTCAGCCAGGAAGTTGGGCTGGAGGAGACAGGCGTGGGTGCCTCCCAAGTCTCTGCAGTCCACAATGGGGAGTCTCTACAGGCCTCCAGGGGCAGCTTGACGAGCCCTAGTGTCTGATGACCTCTGCAGGGAGCAAGCTGGGTTACCTGCGATTGTGGCTTGGGAGGGCCTTTGCCTACAGAGCAGTACAGGCCCACTCACATGCACACACATGTGCTGCTCCTACCTGGCTGCAGGCCTGTTTACATGGCCCTTCCTACACAATCCTGCCTGTCCGGCCCTGCAGCAAAGTTCCACTGTGACCAGCTACATCCACTGGCCCTCATGTCCAGGAGGGGGCACAAGTGCCTCCCTGCTGCAGACAGCCTCAGAGTGCGAGACTACGCTGCTGCTGCCCACACCCAGAGCTGGGCTGGCTCTCATGTCTTCCACGAGAACATCAGGCAGTTTTAAGGCCATGCTGATGCCCACTTGATGATGCAAATTATTTACAAGCCTCTTCTGGGCAGGTAACAGCCCTGCCCTCTGGCCGGCTGCAAGGATGAGGAAGGGCTCCCCCACTATGGGGGCAGGGGGCTCCCCTGGGCCTCCCCACAGGGGCCAGAATGGGGGCCTGACCTGGGGGCCGGCACAGCTGATCTTGCAGATGTCACAGTAGTGAAGTGGGAGTGGCTGGGGGCCAGTCCGTGGTCTTGGCAGCTTGCTGGGAACTGGAAGCTTCTTGGCGATGCTGTGGGCACAGCTGGCACTGGGACTGCCTCCTGGGCCACCCCACTGGGATGAGTCCACAGGCTTTGGAGGTGGGGGTGGCGGCGGCGGTGGCTGCATCTGTGGGGTGAGTAGCGGTGGGTAGTAAGGACTGGCCACGGAGTAGGAGGACGCGTCATAGCTCGGGTAGCTTGGTCCTAAGAAGGAAGAGAAGAGCGAGAGGGTAAGATGGTTGGTTTTGAGAGAAGGACCACATGCATTTCAGCAGCAAGCAGTGGAGTGGCCTGTGCCCATGTGCTCACCCGTGTATGGGGCGGAGGCTGCGCTGAAGGACGATGAGGCCGGCAGGGCGGGGACGGAGGAGGCCATGGGCTGGGCGCTGCTGGCTGGGGCATAGGTGTAGCTGGAGCAAGCGACGCTGGCTGGCGGCCCTGCCTCGGCGGTGGGCATCTGTGGCAGGGGCTGTGCCTGGCCGTACCCACCGCCCCCGTAGGCTCCTTGGGTCCCTGGAGAGCAAGCATAGCCTCTGCAGAGTCAGCCCTGTGGCCCTGGGTCCCGGGAGTGGACAGTGAGAGCCACATAGGCGATGGTGTGGCTAGCTGGCCGTGAAGCCCAGGTGTCTGAGAGGTGCTGGAGGCCAGAGACCCCGGTTCTTCCATCTCTAAGTTCTCCATGAAACACACCTCTTTCCATCCTGGGAAAGCCTCCTGGGAAACCACTCCCAGCTCTACTTCAGTCTCTCTGCCTCCCCTCCCCACCCTCCCTTTGCATCCTCTGGCCCACTGACCTGCGGAGACCTGGGGGCATACCCACCCTACTCCCGCACTATGAATCCGGAGTTTGAAATGGGACTTTCCCAGGGTCCCTCCTGTATAAGCAAGGACACTGGCCCCTACCTGACCCACCTGGCGGGCAGAGCGTGGCCGTGGCTGGGAGCTGATGGCTGGCAGCAGGCGGAGGGTACTGTTTGGTCTCGTAGCCACTGGTGGCTGTCGACAGTCCGTAGCTGTAACTGTCCTGAGTGGGTTTCCACAGAGAACACAGGGCACGCTCAGGGCCCTGAGAATGGTGCTCAGGGCGGCGTGAGGCACCCTCCCTCAGCACCCGTCCCAGGCCCGCATCCATAGGATTCCTGAACTCCGGCCCTGTACCAAAGCTCTGCTCTGGGACCTGGGGATGAGGGACCAGGGAGAGGGCCGTGGCCTGCTCCCTCAGAACCTCATATCTGAGAGCAAAAGTCCCACAGGACATGGGCTGCTGGGGACGGCTCCTCGGAGGGGCAGTGACAAGGAGGCTGGTATGCAGCGACTCCAGGACAGAGCTCCTGGTCAGGTCAGTAGAGTCCAGAGGCCTTGGTGGGGGTCAGTGTGTAGGCTTGCAGAGAACCCAGAAGGTGGTCAGAGCAGAGGTCCAAGAGGGCCAGGAGAGGGGCTGGGTGGGCAAGTGGGCAGGGGCTGCGGGCAGGGGCTGCGGGCAGGATCTGGGATGGCAGGGAGCAGGGCTGGATTTTGGTTCACAGGGGGATTCCAGCCACGGGGTGGACCAGGGATGATATGGAGGCGAGAAGCTGGAGGAGGCCCTAGGAACAGGGCAGTAGCTCAGGATGGTGGGTTTGGAGAAGTCCCAGGGCTCTGGGAGAAGCAAAGGGGAGATAAGGAGGAAGGAGATGGAGCCAGATGGGTACGAGCTTGGCTGAGCAAGTCAGGAACCAGCTGTGGGTGACAGAGGCTGGGGGGTGGGGGGTGGGCCACATGGAGCGTGGGAACACAACTGCCCGATCTACAGGCCTGGGGCTCAGGGTCAGCACCGGGAGGGCCCAGCCAGGAGGAGCCCATTCTCCATGCCCTCTATGGGCAGAGGCGGGGGCATTAGGAGTGGGGACCTGTCCCCGACTGTGTTCTCAAGGAAGGGCCATGCTGGGCAGAGACAAGTGGCTGATACCTGGTAGGAGGGTGCTGTGGTGGCAGCTGGCATAGGCTCCTGGGGCTGGGTGCTATAACCGAGGTCCTGACCGGAGTGGGGCTGGTACCCACTGTATCCTGGCCCGGGGGGCTGGGCGGCCTCCGGAAATGGGATCAGGGCTGGGCCCAGTCCAGGAGCAGGCTGTGTGGGCAAGCTGGCTCCAGCAGCAGGGAGGGGGAAAGCTGACGGAGGCGGGACGCTGGAACCGCAGATGAACACAGCATTAGATCCCGGCCCAGTCCAGAAGGACCTGCACTGAGCCAAAAAATGCCTGTGACACCAGGCATAAGCTCTCTGGGTGCTCCCCGTCCAAGACCTTCCTGGGAGCGTGGGCACCATTGGAAGCACTCTTCACGAGTTAACGCAATCTCACAGCAAGCCTGCTAAGTTGGAGCCAGCCTGGTCCCCATTTCCAGGAAAATCATGGAAGGTCAATGAACACTAAACTAAGAATTCTTTACCTACAAGAACCAGCTCTTGTTCACAGTTTGCTCTGCAGGAAGCCGTGTGTGTGTGTGTTTCTGTTTAGTTGTGTCTGACTCTTTGTGACCCCATGGACTGTAACCTACCAGGCTCCTCTGTCCATGGGATTTCCCAGGCAAGAATACTGGAGTGGATAGTGATTCCCTTCTCCAGGGGATCTTCCCGACCCAAGGATCAGACCCACGTCTCCTGCATTGCAGGCAGATTCTTTACCATCTGAGCCACCAGGGAAGCCCGTAAGAAGCCCAGAGCCTAGGCTTCTTGTCTGCCTCACCTCATCCCACCTTTTGGCCCTTAGAGAAGGCACTGGCTGGCTGGCTGTCAGTCCACCTGTTGGTCTGTCGCTACTGTGTAGCTGAGGAGCTCTGAGGACAGGTGATGAGTGAGGTACTCTATTCGGACCCAGCCCTTACTCTGTTAAATATCAGCCAACCCGTAGAGAGTGCTCAAATTTAAAAGCCCACATATCGGGGAAGGGTATCAGCAAAGATTTTAGGCCAACTTCAATAAGAATCATGTAAGTCAGTTCTCGTGACCCTCTTGCACGGTTGGTGGGAATGCACACTGGTGCAGTCACTATGGAGAGCAGCGTGGACATTCCCTGAAAAATAAAAACAGAAGCAATCTCCTGGCAGCTCAGTGGCTAGAACTCCATACTCTCACTGCCAAGGGCCTGGGTTCAATCCTTGTGTGTGTGTGTGTGTTAGTCACTCAATCGTGTCCAACCCTTTGCAACACATTGGACTATAGCCCAGCAGGCTCCTCTGTCCGTGGAATTCTCCAGGTAAGAATACCGGAGTGTGTTGCCATTCCCTTCTCCAGGGGATCTTCCTGACCCAGGGATTGAACCCAGGTCTCCCACACTGCAGGCAGATTCTTTACCATCTGAGCCACCAGGGAAGCCCTGGGTTCAGTCCTTGGTTGGGAACTAAAATCCCACAATCTGTGCAATGCAGCCCCAAAATACAAACATAAAAACAAATAAATTCTTTAAAATAGAGCTACCATATGATCCAGCAACCCCACTCCTGGATATATATCCAGAAAAGACAAAATACTCTAATTCAAAAAGATACATGCACCTCAGTGTTCTCAGCAGCAGTGTTACAGCTGCTGAGACATGGAAACAACCTAAGTGTCCATTCACAGATTAATACACAACGATGTGGTATGCATATATATGTATATACACACACACAGTGGAGTATTACTCAGTCATAAAAAAGAATGAAATACTGCCATTTCCAACATGGATGGACCTAGAGGTTATCATATTAAGTGAAGTGAGTCAGAGAAAGACAAATATGTGCTATCATTTATATGTGGAATCTAAAAATAATAAATGAATTTATTCACAAAACAGAACCAGCCACACAGACACGGAAAACTTTACATTTACCAAAGGGGAGGGGAGTGAGGGATAAACTGGGAGTACGGGATTAACAGATATATACTATTATGTATTAAAGTAGATAGCATGGGGGACTATGTTCAACATCTTATTATATCATAATCTATAATGACAGGAAATCTGAAAATACTGAATCACTTTGCGGTGCACCTGAAACTAACACAATATTGTAGATCAACTATGCTTCAACTTTTGAAAGAAGAAAGTTCTCACAAACCCCGTAGGGGATGAGGCGACGTGTGTGCCCAGCCCGGGGCCAGGCAGACCCAGGGTGCGGAGGGACGACGGCCGGCAGCACCGGCCCACTGTGCCTTCACACACATTCTGGGCCGACACTAGGCTCACACAGGGCGCCCACAGTGCCATTCCTGCCCAGTGGGAGACCCATGGAGAAGTGAGGGCCACACTGGAGGTGTGTTATTCCGGCCATGCTGGGGGCGCGGAGGGCCAAGCAGAGCCCACTGCATTGCCCTGCCAGGACCCTGCCCAGCTCCTGGCCAGCAGCTCCTCATTCCTCCTGGCAGCCAAAAGGGTCCTCTTCAAGCACAGACCTGACTGGGTCACCGTCCTGCTCAGAGCTTCCCAAGGTCCTCGGCCCCATCCCCGCCCACACCGCTCACTCGCCTCCTCCTCCAGCCCTCCCTGAGCCCTTGGAGGAGAGCAGCGGTATCCTGGAACTCATCACCCTGCCCCCCGTCATCTGCTTCATTTTTCCTCCCAGCATTGCCTGATGTAATCCTTCCACCGCCACTTCTATCACTGTGGAGCCCCAGGAACTGCAGTGGGTCTCAGGCCATCTCCCGGCACCACAGGGGCACCTGGCACATGGCAGGCACTCAGGAAATATCAGCATGGGGAATGGTGGATGGAAGCGACCCGATAGGCAGTGTCCTGGCCCCCAGGCTGCTGGGGTCCTTCTCCCCACGTCCTGATATGGTCCCCCTGTATGAGTCTGTGTCTGTGTCCTAATCTCTCTCTTTTGACTTATTTGGCTGTGCAAGGTCTTAGCTGCAGCACATGGGATCTTCGACCTTCACTGTGGCATGCAGGTTATCTTTTAGTCTCAGCATGTGGGATCTAGTTCCCTGACCAGGGATCAAACCCTGGGCCCCCCGCGTTGGGAGCATGGAGTCTTGGCCACTGGACCAGCAGGGAGGTCCCCTAATCTCCTCCTCTTATAAGGACACTAGGCATATTGGATCAGGGCCATCCTAATAGCTCATTTATAGCTTCCCTGGTGGTTCAGTGGTAAAGAACGCACCTACTGATGCAGGAGACAAGTGTTCAATCCCTGGGTCGAAAGATCCAGGGAAGATCCCCTGGAGAAGGAAATGGCAACCCACTCCAGTACTCTTGCCTGGGAAATCCCATGGACGGAGGAGCCTGGAGGGCTACAGTCCATAAGGTCACAGAGTTGGATACGACCAAACACACACACACAATACCTCATTACACTGTAATTCTCTCTTCAAAAACCCTATCTTCTACAGTCACATTCTTTAGTTAGGACTGAAGTCCTGATGCCCCAAACCTAATGGCCAAATATGAATTTTATGCAACACAAGTCAGCCCACACCAGCTGCTTCAGGTCATTATTGTAACAAAACTCAAATGATGTGAAAATCTTGATTACACAAACATCATTCATACTGAAAAGAAAGCACCTAACATAAAGTTTACAGAATATATAATCATTTACGAATCAGTATGTTTTTATTTCAGACACCCAAACATCACCAACGCAGCACCAGGCACACTCAATAGTAACCTATGATGATTTGATAGCTATAAACCAATGTCACTTTTTTTTTCCTTGCTCATTAGAAAGGTATATTTGTTGAGGTAGGTGGGACAGGACATATGGTATCTAATTTTTGCCAGCTTGGTCCATAATGTTGAAATGTTAGGACATGGCATGCCAGCTTCCATTTGTGCTTTTGCCCTGGGCCTCTCAAACCATAAAGGCTATTCATTTGTTTGACTCTATCACAGTTCATTTGCCTATTTTACTATTGGATGGTATCTATATTATGTATCAGTTAGCTATCGGAGAGTTAAAAATTACCCCCGATAAACGTCAATTGGTGCAGCCACTATGGAAAACAGTTTGAAGGCGCCTCAAAAAGCTAAAAATAGAACTAACACATGATCCAACAATTTCATTTCTGGGTAATCTTCTAAGTGAAAAGATTATACAGCTCAGTGCTCACTGCAGCATTATTTACAATAACCAAGATATGGAATTGACCTAAGTGTCCATGGTAGATGAACAGATAAAGAAGATGTATGTATCTTTATCCACTCCTCTAACAACAGACACTTAAGTACACACACAGGCCTGTGTGTGCACGACAGAACATTACTCAGCTATAAGAAAGAATGAAACCTTGCTATTTTTGACAACAGAGTAGTATGCTGAGTGAAACAAGTCAGAGGAGGACAAACAACACGTGATCCCACTTACATGAGGAATCTATAAAACAGATGAAGGGACACGACAAAGCAGAAGCAGACTCGTATTTACAGAGAACAACCTGGTGGTAGCCAGAGGGAGGCGGGGCAGGCAGATGAGGGAAATAGGTAAGGGAGATGGAGGGAGACACTACCAGTCCTTAAATAAGCCACAGGAATGTAATATGCAGCATGGGGAATATAGTCAATAATACTGCAATAAAGACACATTTAATATTATTATTAATAAATATGTAATACTATATTTAACAGTAGTTATTAATATGGACATATTTATAAATAAATACAGTTGATAAATTTGCATGGTGGCAGACGATAACTAGACTTTATCCTGGTGACCATTCTGTAAAGCATAAAAATATATCAAATTTCTATGTTACATACCTGAAACTAACAGATTATTATAAGTGATTACACTTCAATTTAGAGAACTACCCCCAGCGATGTGGCTCCAAACAGTAGTTATCATCCATCTTCATAGTTTCTGTGGGTCAGAATTTGGGGGTTGTGTGGGTGGGCTCTGACTCAGGGTCTTCATGAAGTTGCCAAGCAGCCGCTGGCTGGGGCAGCATCGTCTGAAGGCTCGACTGGGGTAGTGGGCGCTGCTTCCAGCATGGCTCCTTTACGCGGTGGGGAGGTTGGTGATTCCCCAGTGCTGCTTGGGTGTTCTTACAACATGGCGACCTGCTTCCCCCAGAATGAGGGAGAGAGGGGAAGGACCAGACGGAAGCTATCCTTGTTATGACCCAGCTTTAGACATCGCATGGCATGACTTCCGCCACATTCTGTGTTAGAAGTGAACCACTGAGGGACTTCCCTGGTGGTCCAGAGGTTAAGACTCTGGGCTTCCAATGCAGGAGACATGGATTTGATCCCTGGCCAGAGAACTAGAGGGGCTTCCCAGGCGGTGCTCATGGTAAAGAACCTGCCTGCCAATGCAGGAGACATAAGAGACGTGGGTTTCATCCCTGGGTTGGGAAGATCCCCTGGAGGAGGGCATGGCAACCCGCTCCAGTATTCTTGCCTGGAGAACAGATGAGCCCGGAAGACCACAGTTCATAGGGACACAAAGAGTTGGACGTGACTGAAGCAACTTAGCATGCATGTGCACAATGAACTAGATCCCATATGCTAGGTGGCATGGCCAAGAAATTAAAAAAAAGAAAAAGAAGTGAACCACTGAATCCACCCCACCCTCAAGGGGATAGGATTAGGCCCCAACTTAGGAAGGAAGGAGTGAGCTTATTTATATGTTGAATATGAGAACTTATGGAAAATTTTTATTATCTTTTTAAAGATTCCTATTATATTTTTTAATTTTTGGCCACATCGTGAGACACGCCGGATCTCAGTTACCCGACCCAGGATTGATCCTGCTCCCCCGGCACCCCCTGCAGTGGAGTGTTTAACCACTGGACTCCCCAGGGAAGTCCCCATGGCTATGTTTTTAAACCACCACATGCTATTTGCAATTTTCTACCGTCACCTGCGTGCTGTGCATGTTCTATACATGTCTCCTTGTGCCAGCTTCCCCTCAGGGCTTGTTGTGCTGCCTGGGTCCCACCAGCTCCAACCAGGGCACGGTTGAGGACAATGGGGCAAAGGCGCCTGCTTCAGCTCCACCAGGATTTGTCGGGGAGCTGGGGCCACCTTCTCCTGACTCAGTCACATGGGACAGTCCTTGGGACAGGGGTGGTCCCAGCCCAAACCGGCAAGGAAAATGGAGGGCATGGACTTTGGGAGGATGATAAAAGGCTATGCTGTTGAAGCCACCCACAAGGCTCACCAAGGCGGTCTGAGCTGTCCAAGCTGCAAGGACAGAACTGGAGCTCTCTGGACTGAGCCCTGCTGCCTCTGCTGGGGAAGAGGCCATCAGCACGGCACACTGACACTTCCTTCTTCTTCTTTTTAAAAGATTTTTTTTTTTTTTTTTTTAGCTGCCCTAGGTCTTAGTGGCAGCTCAAGGGCTTTCTCTTGTTGCAGTGCACAGGCTCAGTAGTTACAGCATGTGGGCTTAGTTTCCCTGAGGCAGATGGGATCTTTGTTCCCCGACCAGGGGTGGAGCCCACATCCCCTGCATGTGAAAGCGGATTCTCAATCCCTGGATGGCCAGGGGAGTCGCAAGCTTCCCAGCATGCCACGGGCCCCCACCTCCATCCCTGAAGCCCAGTGCACTGAGTGGTGCCAGCTGAGGAGGCAGAGGCAAGTGTCTCCTGGGTGGAAGGGTGACTCTTGTCATCCCTTAGCTGAGGGCCCCAACGCAGAAGCCGAGACCGTTTTGGGGTGCTCTTCACTGGCTGCTGCAGTGGCCGAGCTCAGGTTAAAAGCTGTCTCCATCCAGTGGGGGCCCCATGCAGGGAACCACTGAGGAGGGCGGTTGTTGACCTTGCTCATGCCAGAAGATTCGATGGCCTGCTCTATTTAGGGCAGGGTTTATTGCTCCTGGTCCTGTTGACACTGTGACCCCCATCTCTCTCCGTGGGGGACCGTCCTGGGCACTTCAGGCTTTGGAACAGCGTCCCTGGCCTCCACCCACTCAGTGCCGGGAGCGCCCACAGTCGTGACAACCAGAGATACTCCCAAACACCGATTGAGAGCTACTGGTCTAAGACATGCCCAGTCCCAGGGCACCAGCTTTGAGACTCAGGCCGCGATGGGTGGCGTCACGTGATCAACTATGCCTGGTCTAGACCCGGTTTCGGATGGACCCCTGGGTCGCTGCGGGCTGCTGTCTGACTGGGTATCAGGCTCAAGACAGCACATCTGCAGGCACAAACTGAGAACTCAAGACACGTTTTGGTTGTGTACAACCCCAAGTAGTGATGATTACACACCCTGAGGTTTGAAGACTGCTTCCCAGGTGGTGCTAATGGTAAAGAACTCACATGCCAGTGTAGGAGACATAAAAGACATGGGTTTGATCCTTGGATCGGGAAGATCCCTTGGAGAAGGAAATGGCAACCCACTGCAGTATTGTTGCCTGGAGAATCCCATGGACAGAGAAGACTGTTGGGCTACAGTCCATGGGTTTGCAAAAGAGCTGGACATGACTGAAACGACTTAGCACAGGCTAAACCAAAGTCAAGGACAAGAGGAGCGTCTGCCCACAGATGGCCTTGATGTGACTCAGTGCTGGGAGACCTCAGGTGTTCCTGTGCCCTGCAGGGTGCTCCCATCAGGTTTATTATGAAGGCAGGCAAAGGTCACAGCTGTGAGAAGGCTGGTTGGCTGTGAGATGCACAGGGCTGAGTATACATCAGCTTTGAGGTTTGTTTTTTGGCTGCGCTGGGGCTTAGTTGCAGCACTCAGAATCTTCAGTTGCAGCATGTGGGATCTAGTTCCCTAACCAGGGAGCGAACCCGGGCCCCTGGCATTGGGAGCAAAGAGTCTCAGCCACTGGACCCCCAGGGGAGTCCCAGCTCTGAGTTTTATTTGGGATGGTGAAACACCCTTAACCTTACCAGCGGTCACTCTCCCATCTGCTCAGATGACAGGAGGAAGCACCTCTCCTGAGGGAATAGCTGAGATGCTGGGGTAGGGGCAGGGGAGATGGAAACATGCTGTTTGGGAGGATGGCTGTGCTGACAGCCGGGCGGGTGGCAAAAGCCTCCTCCTCCAACCCCGGACATGAAAGGCCTGATTATGGAGGTTTCTGGGGTTCCAGAGAGGGGTTCAGATGCAGCCCCCAGGCTGAGAGCAGGGCCTGGCACACATGTGGGGATGGGAGATGAACACGGAGGTTGGCAGAACAGCCCTGTGTGTGGAGGCATGGAGGAGCTGTGGGTGACAGGAGGCTGGGCAGTGGGCTCGGGGATGCCAGGCAGAATATGGGAGTCACTGAGGTTTCTTAGGATGAGATCTGTCCTGTTTCAGGGCACTAACGGGGTGCTATGCTCTGAATCGTGCCCTCCCCTAAGTTCACAAGAAGCCCTAACCCCAATGTGACTTGTTTGGAGATACAGTCCTTACAGAATTAAATGAAGCTATAAGGGTGGGGTCCTCATCCTGTGAGGCTGGGGTTCTTATGAGAAGACACACTGGGGATGCCTGCACAGAGGGAAGACCACACGAGGACGTGGGAAGAAGGCAGCCATCTGTGGGCCAAGGAGAGAGGCCTTGGGAGTAACCAACCCTGCCGGCACCTTGGTCTTGAACATGCAGCTTCCAGACTGTGAGCAATATATGCGTTGTTTAGGCTGCCCAGTCTGTGGTGCTCTGTTACCCAAGCGGACTGACTAGACAGGCAGTGAGGGCTGTGGATGGGAGAAGCTGAGGGTCCTTAAAGGACATGACACACATGGGCCTCAACCAGCCTGGTGGAAGTGGGGAGAAGACACACAAGATTTCAGGCCTCCTGCACAAAGTCCGGCCATGCTGGTGGCTGGTAGTCGAGAGCTTTGCAAACACCTAAATGGGGGCTTGCCAAGCAGTCAAGTAAATAAATGTTTGGTGACAATGATCAGAGCAGTAGCTGTGATCCCAAAGGGAACACTAGGCCCACCATATGCTAAGTCACTGCTCACAACAGCATGGCCTGGGAGGATCACGGGTGTCCTGGCATTTATTTAGCAGAGCAAGCTCTGTGAGGAAGCAGAGCACAGATGCCCTGAAGCTGTGGGGCGGGGGTGGTAGGGGATGTGCAGGTCCTATGGCCTCACACCCCTCTCAGGAGTGGCATGGTGGAGCCCCAGCTAGACCGGTAGAGAAACGGAAGGGATTTACAGCAAGGCTTGGACAGTGTGGCCACACCTGCCCACTGCCTGTTTTCGCACAGACCATGAGCAGAGAATGGATTTTGCATTTTTAAGTGGTTGGAGAGGGTTAAGAGAGTACGATTTCATGACACGTGAAAAGTATACGAAATTCACATCAGTGTCAAAATATAAGTTTTGATGGCCCACAGCCTCATCCGCTTGTTTACATCTCGTCTTCAGCTGCTTCCACCCTAGGGTGGCAGAGCTCTGTAGTGGCGACATGTATGGTACAGTCTGCTGCTGTGGGCTGAACGTCCGTGTCTCTGCAAAACTATTATGCTGAACCCCCTTCCCCTGAATATGTTAGGAGGTGGGGCCTTTAGGAGGTAATTTAGCATTAGATGAGGTCATGAGGGTGCGGCCCCTGAGATGGGATCAGTGACCTTATAAAAGTCATAGGACGAAAGTGAATCAGACGGAGGAGAAATATCGAATGACATCCCTTATATGTGGAATCTCAAAAGAAATAATACAAATGAACTCACTTACAAAATAGAAAAAGACTCACAGACTGAGAGAATTAATTTATGGGAATTTACGGTTGGTGGGGGGAAGGATGGGGGAAAAGGATAGTTAGGGAATTTGGGATGGGCACATACACACTGCTATGTTTAAAATGGATAACCAGCAAGAACCTATGTATAGCACAGGGAACTCTGCTCAATGTTATGCGGCAGCCTGGATGGGAGGGGAGTTTGGGGGAGAATGAATACATGTATATGTATGGCTGAGTCTCTTATCTGTTCAACTGAAACTATTACAACAATGTGAATCAGCTACACCCCAAAACAAAATAAAAAGTTAAAAAGTCACAGGAGGGCTTCCTCCATCCTCTGCGCTCCTTTATGTGAGGACAAACAGAAGTCAGTGTCTGCAGCCCGGAGAGGGTTCTCAGCAGAGCCCAGCCCTGTCTGTGCCCCGATGGCAGACCTCCAGCCATGAGAACTCAGAGGAATAAACTGTTACTTACAAGTCATCCAGTCTGTGGTGTTTGGTCACAGCAGACTGAACTAAGACACCCACAGAGTGGAAAATATTTACCCTCTGACCCTTTACAGACAAGGTTTGCTGACCCCTGGCTTAAAATAGCCATCATTGGGACTTCCCTGGTGGTCCAGTGGTTAAGACTTCAAGCTTCCAACGAATGGGGTGTGGGTTCAATCCCTGGTTGGGGAACTCAGATCTCACGGGCCATGTGGCTGAGCCAAAGACAAACAAACAAAACAGCTACCCATTACTTTGCTCTTCACCCTGTGGGCTGCACTGGGCTGGGCTGCAACTGAGGTCGGTGGCAGGCAGCTCTGCTCCTGGAGAGCAGGGCCTGCACCAAGGCCCTCCTCCCTGTGGCATCACCTCCTCCAGTGGGATCCAGTGTCTGCTGAAAGCCCGAGTCCTGGTTCAGAGATGGCTACCTTCTTGCAGTGTCTTCACATGGCACTTCACAAGGGATGAGAGGGCTCTCTGGGGTCCCTTTAAAAGGGCACTAATCCCATTCAAGAGGCACTGTCCTCATGACCTTATCACCACTCAAAAGGCACCACTTCCTAACACCATCAACTTACGGGTTAGGTTCAATATATAAATTTGAGGGGGGACATAAACCTTCCATATATGCACATATGGTGATATCACTTCCACTGCAATCTATGGGCCAAGGAGAGGCATGAGAAAGCCTGGCTCCAGGGCCAGGGAAATAGATGTATTTTCCCAATGGGAAGAGTGCAAGGTCCCAGTGGAAAGAATGTAAGAAGGAATTCCTTCCTGGTGGCTCAGTGGTGAAGAATCTACCTTCCAATGCAGGAGACTCAAGTTTGATCCCTGAGTCAGGAAGATCCCCTGGAGAAGGAAATGGCAATCTACTCCAATATTCTTGCCTTGGAAATCCCATGGACAGAGGAGACTGGCAGGCTACCGTTCATGGGGTCACAGAAGCTGACACAACTTAGCAACTAAACCAATACCGTAAGAAGGAAAGACATAAATGACAGGGGTGTTTTGGCCACAGATCTACCACATGGAGGTTTTAGGAGCTGGGAGTGCCAAAAAACAGTTCATGGGAAATCCTCCACAGGCTTGACCCGTATGGTTGTCAAAACCTAGGTAATCTAGATCAGCGTTCTCATCTGGGGTGATCATGCCCCAAGGGGACACAGGGTGATAGTGGGGACATTTTTGGTTACTTTGGGGGGCTCCTGGCATTGATAAGTGGGGGCCAGGGATGCTGCTCAACACCCCACAGTGCCCAGGATGGCCCCACAGGGAAAAATCTGGCCTGGACATCAGCAGGGCTGCTGCTGAAGAGATTCAGGTCTGCAAGGTCGGGGTGCCCAGGGGCGGGGGATTAGAGGCTAACGTCTGGGGGCGGTGGGGAGGGGAGCGGCAGGTAAGTTAGCAGTGGAGGCTGTCACTCCCGCCCAAGCTCCCTGCTCCAAGTTTGAAGGGGTAATCCCCACACCTCTTCTCTAGCTCCCCTTGGTGAGAAGTCAATTTCTAATTTTTTTGGCTGTGATACGTGGCATGCAGGATCTGAGTTCCCCAATCAGGGATCAAACCCACACCCCCTGCAGGGAAGTGTGGAGTCTTAACTGCTTGACCAGACAAGGGAAGTCCCGAGAGGTCAGTTTCTAATAGCCTTTTTCAGGATCCTTTTAAGAATGAGATGAAAGCTGTGACTTCCTGCCCTCTCAGATGCCCTGGACATGGCATAGTTTTGCCTGTAATTACCTGGGGCTTCACAGGCCCAGGTAATTTGGAAGGACATTGCTCTCCCATGGGGGAGAGGGTAAAAGGCAGTTTATTTGGCCCTGCATGACATGGCATATTCCCTTCTCTCGAAGTGGGGCTGGGGAGAGGAATGTAATCAATGTTCTTTCAAGGGCAAGACCGCCCCCTGTCGTCAGTCCCCTCAAGATGAAAACTGCACAGGAACAAATGAGATGTGCCCTGAGAGCAAGGCGGAAGGAAGCGGCTGAGGATCCAAGGGCTCTGCGTGAGGACTGAGGGCCAGGGACCAGGGAAAAGCTGATAGGGTTTCAAGCTAGGAACTGGGAGCGCTGCAACCTAGGGGCTGGGACAGCAGCCACACCACCTGGTTTCCAACCCTGTCTCTGCTCACTGTGGGGCCTTGAGCGAGTCACTTAGTCTTTCCTGACCTCAGTTTACTCACCTGAGAATGGAACGCCTACCTTTTGGGAGAGTGTGACAAACAAAAGCTCCTGTGCTACAGTGCCTCGCACCGGAGCTCACAAGGCCTCCCAGGACGGCCAGCTCTTCCCATTTTAAGCAATCCCCTAGAAATTTCTGAAAAGCCTCCCAGTATTGGCTCCAAATCTAAATATTTTTTTTGTACTCAGTCATGTCTGACTCTTTGCGACTCCACAGACTGTAGCCTGCCAGGCTCCTCTGTCCACAGAATTTTCCAGGCAAGAATAATACTGGAGTGGGTTTCCATTTCCTACTCCAATTCAAATATAGCAAGCAAAAAAAAAAACCCACTGCAGAGAGCAGGTATGAGAATCCAGCGTGGTCTGCAGGAGATTCCCGAGCAAGAGCAGGGCACTGGGAGGGAGTGTTGAGGAATGCAGTCATGAACTGACCCCAGGTGAAGCCTCCCCTAAGCCAGGGGCCCCGGCTGCGGCTGCTGCTGTGTGCTCATCTGCTGCTCACAGGGTGTGCCACTGCAACACAGCGCTCAGGACACGGTCCTTGTGACGAGGACCCAGCGGTTGCCACCTGCCCTGCCCTGCCTGGGAGCGGGGAGCTGAGGCAGGAAGCTGCAGGAAGGCGCCAGCACCTGTGGGCTCAGGAAGAGCAAGGCTGAAGCACGTCTGAGTGACAAAGACTCAAAGTCCTAGCTGGCGTCCTCATCTATGGGCCCCAGGTAAGTATCCTCTGATGGCTTTCTGGTCTAAATTCTGTTTCAGGGAGCCGGCTTTTTTGGGTGACTAAACATCTAGATAAAATTTTTAAAACTTGTTTTATTATTCTTATTGTATTTACTTGTTAATTTTTGTGTCACATGGCATGTGGGATCTTAATTCCTGGACCAAGGATCAAACTGGAGCGCCCTGCACTGGAAGTGCGGAGTCATAAAATTTTAGAATGGAGAGACCCATGGATGTCATTTTGTTCAGTGAGTCACCGAGCTGATGGGGACATGGAGGGGATACATCTGGGGAGGCTAGGTTTCCCGACCTGGGGGTCTCTCCCATGGGACACACTCTGGTTGCTCCCATAAGGCCAACCATGAAGGACATGTCGGATCTTGAGCACAGACCTCACTTCAGAAGGGCACACACCTGAGGGATCTACAGGCAGGTGAAATGTCCCAGGGACCGTCAGGAGGAACGAGAGGTCATTCCAGGTTTGCCGTAACAACTCTGCCGGAGACTGCTTTCCAAGAATCGTTCACAGTGAGAACACACACAGGATCAGAAACACGCAGAGTTTGGGGCAGAAAAAATCAAGTGGAAAAAAAAGATTTTCCTGGAAACACAGTGGTGAGAAACCTCACACAATAATTTCTTTTAAAATTGTGGACTTCCCACCTATTGTATAGCACATTGAACTTCTGCTCAATGTTATGTGCCAGCCTGGATGGAAGGGGAGCTGGGGGGAGAAAGGATATACATGTATATGTATGGCGGAGTCCCTTCGCTATTCGCCTTAAACCACCACCACGTCATTAATCAGCTATAGGTGTTAAAATAAATAAATAAATAAAATCACGGGCTTCCCTGGTGGTCCCGTGGCTAAGAGTCCACCTTCTAAAGCAGGGGCTGCAGGTTTGATCCCTGGTCAGGGAGCTCAGATCCTGCACACCTCACGGCCAAAAAATCAAGACATAATACAGAAGTTAACAGTTAACAGTTTACTATTTTAACAGTATTTGTTACAATACTGTAACAAATTCAATAAAGACTTTACAAAATGGTCCACATTTAAAAAAAAAAAAAAATCAAGGACTCTTCCCTCCAGGGCAGAGATCTTCACTCACTCATTTATTAGCCCTGCTCCTAACACTCCCCCTGCCCATCCTGTGGCTTAAACTAAACCAGACTGAGGGGTTAAACCTGAGTGCGGGACAGTTAGACATCTCAGCCTAGATGATCACAAACTCTGCAGGGCTATGGGGAGAAAACCCTGGCTTCGGCATCCTGACCCAGGTCAGCTCCCCAGGTGTGTCTGTGACTCCTCACATGGCTGAGGAACATTCAGGGGTTAGGGTTAGGGTAAGGCTAACATGCTCACTCAAGACATTCATCAGGGAGGAGGTGTTCAGATGTTTTATTGGCAATGAGATCACATCTGTTATTTTGTGTGTACACGCATATATACACACCCAGAGAGATGACCTCGTTTGGCACTTCAGTTGACAAGGGTTTTATGTCAAAACATATGACATACCGTACATTTATACCCGTAACAATTCTGATTTTTTCTAATGGATTTTTTTTTTTTTAACCACGAAAGCTATATGCATTCTCCATATGAAATGCCCATTTCGGATCCAGGGATGCCCAGAAAACGCCCTGGAAAGTTTTAGATTTGATGCACTAAATCCTTGGGCTCTTAGGAAGAGGACGGAGAATTTCATTCCTCTGCCCTCGTCTGCAACCTTCTTTGAAATGTAGTCAGGAGACCCCAGCTCCCCCGTCAGGGCCAGCCTGAGCCTCCACAAAGAGTCACAGGATGGCTGGACATTCCCGAGGCAGGGGTTTGAGACCGCTGATGGGAGCTTCCTAAGCCTCAAGGGTGAGCCACGTTGTTTGGCAGTGAAACTCCAAGAATCCTCTTCTGTTCTTCTGAAAAGGAATGTAGTTCTCACGTGGAGGGTGGCTGCATGGTTAACGCTGTGGGTCAGATGCTTAAGAACGCCGTCTTGTTGATACGTGCTGGTTAAGCTAAACAGAAAGTGTTATGTACACACACACACCGCCCCCCCGCCAAAGAAGTGCAGGTCAACCGGGATCAGTGTGGCTGCGCCTCTTTACTGCAATGAACCAAACCCTTAAAAGGCGGCTCTGGGCACACCGAGGGCTCATTCGTGGTTCCAGCCCTCTCCTGCTGTTTCAAGGGGCAGAAGAACCTCCACAGCCATGTTGGTGCTGGTCTAGCGCATGTGCCTCTTGCGTCAACCCAGGGAGCAGCCACTAGACAGCCAATCTGAGTTCCTCATGAGCAAATACAACATATGTTGAACCACCAACCCTGGATCCAACAAAGGACATTCAAAATTTAAAAGAAGCCACTGGCTTTTTAAAACATTCATTCCAAGAGTCTGAGAAGTTATGGTTCATTCTGCTCCCCATCAAGGAGATAATCTCAGTCTATGGAACTGATTTTCCAAACTACAAAGTGCTGCAGAACCAAAGCAAGGGATTTCTCAAATCTTATTTAGTCTCTAAGTCATGTCTGATTCTTCTGCAATCCCACGGACTGTACCCTGCCAGGCTCCTCTGTCCATGGGATTTCCTAGGCGAGAATACTGGAGTGGGTTGCCATTTCCTTCTCCAGGGGATGTTTCCAACCCAGGGATTGAACCTGTGCCTCCCGCACTGGCAGGCAAATTCTCTACCACTGAGCCACCATGGAAGCCTTCTCAATTCTTAGTCAACAGTTAATTGTAAAAGGCAAGTAAACAGTGATGTGCCATAAATGCAACTTACCTCTGGGGGCAGAAAACTGCCCAAAGCAGCAAAATACCTACCAAAAAAAAAAAAAAAAAAAAAGTCCCATTCCCCAAAATATTTACAAATGAAGTTTCTAATTTAAAAAGGTCTAGCAACCTTGCAAAAATCCTCTAACACAAGTGTAAGAAGAAAGACAGGCAGAGGTCAGTTCCCGGCTGATGGCAGATGCCTCAGTACAAGGCACAGAACAAGAAACAATCAGTCAAACAATGAGACCCTGGGTGGTACCAAAGCTTTTCCTACCAAGGTTCTACTAAAGAGCACCCTTCAGATTTAAGGTGTCACAGACATGCAAAAAACAAAAGAAACAAGAAAAAAATCTCTGTGCTTTGTCAAAGCTTCCTAATTCTGTTTTGAATTAGACATCATTCCTCACTTCAGATGAATAAGCTATCTAAAGAGCTCAGAGTCATGATGAAAACAAAAACTGTTGTTAATTTTTAATACACAGACACACACATAAACCCAGAACTTTCTTAAATAACTAAAACCAGTTGAAATGGAGGTCTGCCCCTTCTAGTTGAAATAGGTACTGTTCCTTTCAACTATTCAATGTAAACTATAATGTCTTCCTATCCTCCTGTCTTATTAAACATTGTTTAATTATCTTCCTGTACATTCTTGTATCCTCAAGAACATAAAGGAAGGTCAAAGAATGGAAACAGATGTCATCTGTCTCACACAGTATGAATTTGGTCCTGGTATTTAAAACTTGGGGGATTTCACACAGAACAGGGATTGTGGGTTCTCTGGGAAAGCAGGAAGACTCTAAGTTCAGTCCCATGAGTCAATGACAGGCGGGGGTGGGGTGTGCAGGCCCCGTTGTGATCCTCCCCCAATACACCCTCTATCCTCTTAGACTCCATTCATACACGTACGTGTATGCCCCTCACAAGGCCGTCTGCAATCCCTGATCTGAAGTTTCAGACTTTCAATCTATTAATATAAAACAAAGAGTGAATACAAGGTCTACGAATACCTTTCTACCTGTCTACCTTACTTTTTAGGACTCTTCAGTTATTCATCCAGGTCAATGGTCTTGGTCCTTACTTCCACAGCCACATAGAAGAACACCAATTACACTCAATGTGAAAAAACAATTTTAAAGGGTCATTTGAAAATGCTTTTAAATTTGATGTAGCTGTTTTGGTCATTTTAAATATATACACTGGTAGATCCAGACAAAACACAAAACTAAACTAAAAAACATTCAGAAACAGAATATGTTGAGAAAAAAAAAAATCTGTATTAGGAATTAACTTATACTCTGAGGTTGATGAGCTGACTTTTGGTTCTAGAATGTATAAAATGAAAATTCAAAATCCACACTTCAAAAACTTTCAATGTACCTCATGTACTTGTGATAGAAACACAGATAACACAGTCCTATCATTTGAAAGGTTTTCCTTAAAATACCCTGAAATCAGGTTTTGTCTGAAGTTGAGAGCTGCCACTCAAAGCTGGCTTCCAAGGGCCCCTCTCACTCAACCCCTAACAGGTATCTCAGCCTGACTGAGATGGGCCTTTAAAAAAATGATAGGAGTCACACTCTAACAGAACTCCTGTGCCCTGTGCTCCCAGGGTCCACTTCAGCTAATCCCATCAGGAGTGAACGAAGGTACTCCTGAGGAGCAGTCAGGTCATGTTCCTACCAGCCCCACCCCAGTCCCCGGGGCAATGACATCAGATTCTCCCTGGCAGCTTGTGCTCCTGGGACCTAAGTTCAGGGGACAGACAGGCCTTGGAGGGGAAGGTTTATTCTGGAATGGCCTGGAGACCAGAGCAGGGGCATGCTGGGGGGGTGGGTACAGGCAACAGAGGCTGGCAAGGGTACAATCTGGATGCTGCGCCCGCCCTGACAGGGCAAGGCTCCCACCTAGGTGTGTTAATGGGTGGTCTTCCTGTGCTGCTCCCTATGGTTGGCGTGGGCCCCAGTGCCTTTCCCAAGCTACCTGTTTTGACTGGGAGAGATAACAGATACGGCTTGGCTTACCACTACCATCCCCACCACCCTGGACTAGGTGCTTCCTCGGCTTCCCTGCTCCAGAGAAGGTCATTTCTCAAGATCTGAAGAACATGGCCCTAAACCACAATCTGACTAGGACCCAAACTAAAGGGGCAGGATCCAGGCAACACCTACAGAATGACAAAACCCAGTCTCTGCCAGCGGGCCCCACTGCTAAGCGGCTGTGTCACGCTTGGTCTGCTACCACCAGCACCTCGAAGACTCAGGTAAGCCCTACGAAAGGGCAAAGGCATGGCAGCCCGCATGCCTAGCCAGACCCCACTGCTTGTCACCCTGGGGATCCTACACCACTTACTGCACCCCAAGCCTCATTCCCTTATCAGCAAAACAGGCGTCAGAACACCTTGCTCACAGGATAACTGGGAGGACTGGAAGAGATGTCAAGTGCCTGAGACTTACTCAACACAGAGAGTCGGTAACCAGCACTCCTCAGTGTTAGTACCACTAATGGAGTTTGATGGGGTGTCACTCAGGCTTCCAACTTTCTGACAAGGTAAAGGAATCCAGCCATTAACATAAATGCCAAAAGCTTATCCAGCTCCTGATGGGAAATCAATTATTACACCAAAATCCAACAGCCGTCTTAGATTTAACAAGAATGCAAAGGTAGAGGACACCAACTACACTAGACGGGTGGTGTTCTGACAAAACTGCCTGGGTTCAGGCCCTGATCAGGGAGGATGATCCCACATGCCACAGCTAAAGATTCTGAGTGCTGCAACTAAGACCTGGAGCAGCCAAACTAAGAAATACTTAAAAAAAAAATCTGCAAGAAGAGGGAAATGTTCACAGTAGATCTGGCCTGCCTGTCATGTTCCACCAGTGTGAACATCCACCAGACAGCTCTGAGCTCTCAATACTTTCATTACCAACATGACTTAACTCACACAGGGCCCTGTCGGATTTCTTGAGCAGCTCTCAGCCTCACAACTGAAACTTGCATTCAGTGCAAATTAAACGCACTGTCAATTTTCCACATGGGACTAATCCTTAATTCTGAAAACTTACAGCGCTAACTCTAAAAAAGCCTTAAGAGATCTAAAAGACCACATAAGGTGAAATAAATGAAAACCACCATTATTAACAAGGAATTACAAACTTTTCTTATAGTTCAAGAGTGAATGTGCATTTGATCCTTTTCTTTCTTTCTTTTTTTAAAGTTTTTACTTTTTGGCTGCATCACGCAGCATGTGGGCTATTAGCTCCCGGACCAGGGATTGAATCTGTGCCCCCTACACTGGAAGCACGTGGTATTAATCACTGGACTGCCAGAGAAGTCCCCGTGGTTACCAGTTTTAAAAGCCAAGAAAATCTACACAAAATTCCTCTAAGAAATAAACTGCTGTCTTTGCTTTGGTAGTTCATGAAATGGGCTTTGTCAATACTGCTGTCCAAACACTACCACAAAGCAGGTACTCACAAAATGTTATCTGATCAGTTTTTCCATGGCACATTACACAAGAAATACATACTTTAAAAGCAGCTGAAGGTTTCAAGCAAAAGTCGTTTCCCCCAAAAGAGAATGTCTGGTTAACGTAAAACTATTCAGATAAGGCAGATTATCTTGTTTCAAGGTTTTGTGAGACTGAAATTTACTTTGCTATAATTCCTACGCTTCTGTTTTAGTTAAATCTACTTAAGGAATAACACACCTTCTTGCGGACAATTTTAAAGACACAGACAAATCTGACATTCAGTTCATGACAGTTTCACATCCTTAGTTACATGGATGTTTACTGTATGACTTAAGTTATCAGAATCCACACAATAGCTGCATCAAAATGTTCAAGTACCTTAATTCAAATGAATGACAAGAATCTGAAGTCCTGAGATTACCTGTTTTACCAGTGTCAATTCTCAGATTTCTCCTCTGGAAGATAATCTTAATAGAAAGCACAACATTCAAGTGATTTTCCACATCCGACTGAAGAATGCAATGGAGAAAGAAAAAAAAGAGAAATAGAGAAACAGAGAGAAAGAAAAGAAAGAAGCGGCAGCAAGCAGGCAGAGGGACACAGCATTTCCAAAAAAGGCCTTGGTCTCTGACAGCCTAGCCAAGTCCTGCTGCTGTAACTAAGCACTGGCGGTAAGACCACCAGCAAGGATGCTGAAAACAGGGAAAGAGCACATAAAAACGCAACACTCTGTTTCAGGAAACAGCAGGCTAGACATCCTTTCCCCGTCAGAAAATCTATGTCTAGTCAATGCTACACCTAGAGAATCCTCTGGGTACAGGAAACAGGAAGAACTCTGCAAGCCGCACAAGCCTTGGATCCAAGCCCTGACCTCGTTCCTTCCGACCCCACAGGAGCGAACATGGCAACATCACAACTGGGTAGACGAGGGCACTGACTTCCCACTAGCCTGACCTGTGTTCAACGTGCTGAAACAGAGCATGCAAGAAACAGGAGACACAGGCCCATCCTGCAAGCAGACACCAGTCTCTCAGTTACCTAAGGGGCAGTTCGAATCCAGTCTGTAAGCGACTGGCCCAGAAAGTTCTGCCAGGCTACCAGCTGGAACTAACCCTAGGGTGACACATGAAAATGATGTGAGGAGGGGGACCCTTTTCCCCAGGGGCACCAGCTCTGTCTACATCCCTGCCAGGGACCTGGTCTTGCGTGCCAGCTGAAAAACAGACCAAACAGAGGCTCCAAGGAGAAGCCATGGAAAACGGTGTGTGTGTTTACATTTGGGGTCCAGAGGCACTCCATGTGTCCCTACCCCTAGATATTTCCTTCCCGGGGCTGCTTCCTGTCCCTGCCCACCCCCACGCCCCCCCACCTCCCACCAGCTCTTCTCTCAGCTCCTTTCTCTCCCCTCCCAATGCTTGGGTCCCTGTCTGTTGTACTGCATTGCATTTTATTCACTAAGTCGTGTCTGACTCAGCTTCCCCAGGGACTGTAGCCCGCCAGGCTCCTCTGTCCATGGGATTTCCCAGGCAAGAAAACTGGGGTAGGTTGCCATTTCCTTCTCCAGGGGATTTTGCCGACCCAGAGATCGAACCTGTGTCTCCTGCACTGGCGGGCGGATTCTTTACCACTGAGCCATCAGGCAAGCCCTCCCAGTCTTACTGTTAGTCACTCAGTCGCGTCCAACTCTTTGCGACCCCATAGACTGTGGACGCCAGGATCCTCTGTCCATGGGATCCTCCAGGCAATAATTCCCTTCTCCGAGTTTGTTAAAACATCTCAAATACCCAATGGCCTCCTCCACTGACTTCCAGGATTCCAGGTCCCTCTACCCTTCCTATGGTTCCCGTCCCCCGAGGGATCTCAGGACTTCCCTCAGGTCCAGACTGCTACTCCCTTGAGTCTCGGCCCGCCCCTCCAGTCAGGCCTCTATCCCCCTCCCCCAGGCCTCTGTCTCTCCCTCCGGGTCTGTGTGTTCTCTAGCACCCCCTGGCCCCCCGCTAGGGTTCCTCTCTCCAAACTTAAAATCCCCCTGCCTGGTCAGGAACCCCTCCGAGGCTGTCCTGCCTCCCAACCAGGGGTCAGGTTCGCACCTCCACTCCCCTGCTCCCCGCCGAGGTCTCTCCGCTCCACCCCCTGCCCCGCCAGGTGCCCTCACAGGCCAGTCTTCTCCCTACTCGCCCTACCCCCGCCCTCTGTCCTTGGCCCTTGCCCCGCCCCTAACCCAGTCACGTACCGTCCCACGCCGGTCTTCTCTCCCCCACCTCAGGTGCTGCATCCTCCTAGGGCAGCCCCTTCCGTGGTCAGACCTCGGTGCCCGCTGAGGTACAATTCCCCCTCGGGCCCATCCCCGCGACAGGCCGAGAGCCCCCTCCCACGTCAGGAACCCCTCCGGCTCTCCCCGACAGAAACAACTCGGGGCCGTGGCCTCCCCGGGGCGGGGGTTGGGGTCGGACGGCGCCGGCGGCGCGGGGGCCGTTACCTGTACTGCGAGCTGACGCCTTGCGCAAAGCCATAATAGTTACTCGCCGCCATCTTGGCGTCTCCACCAAGCGCCCGCCGACCCGGAGGCGCGAAGGGGCGGGGCCGCCAGCGCATGACGTCATCTTGCCGGCGCCTGGGCCGCGTGCCTCTCGCGCCCCGCCACGCGCCACAGGCCCCGCCCCCCCTCGCGAAGCTCGCGCCTTCTCACTTACTAGTCTTCCAAGGGCGTATCTTTGCCTCGAACCCCTCCCCTCGCTGCAAACCCCTCCCCTTATTCGGAGTCCCCACTTTCCCTCTGCTCAGCATCAGGTCTTTGGCGCGACCCTCTTCCAGTTGAGTCCCAGACCCGACCCTCTTTGATTTGGTTCAAGCTCCGCCCCTCGCTGCAAGCCCCGCCCAATATTGGACTTCCCTTTAATCTCTCAGCTTGGGGATTTCGAGGCTGCATTGGAGAAGGAAATAGCAACCCACTCCAGTACTCTCGCCTGGAAAATCCCATGGACGGAGGAGCCTGGTGGGCTGCAGTCCATGGAGTCGCTAAGAGTCGGACATGACTGAGCGACTTCACTTTCACTTTTCACTTTGATGCATTGGAGAAGGAAATGGCAACCCACTCCAGTGTTCTTGCCTAGAGATCCCAGGGACGGGGGAGCCTGGTGGGCTGCCGTCTATGGGGCTGCCACAGAGTCGGACAGCTTCAGTGGTTTTTCCTTTTTGAGCGGGGTTTCGTTGCCCCGCTGACAGTTTCTGGCTGGGTGAATATGGCCCTGCTGATACCGCCAAGTCCTGCTGATCAGCACCCTGTTTGCCAGTCTTTCGTTAGAAGGCTCCAGTAGCTAAAATTCAGTGGATCTAAATTCGTGGTTCTCAACTGGAGTGTTTTGCCCCCAGAGGACAGTGGACAGTGTCCGGGGACATCTGTGGTTGTCATGCCTGGTGTGCTCCTGGCATCAAGTAGGTGGGGACCAGGGATGCTGCCCAACACCCAGCAGGGTGCAAGCAGGTGCCCCTTGACAGAGAAGAACCTGTCTCCAATATCGGCAGTGCCAAGGTGGAGAAACACTTTTCTAAGGGTAATTCATTTTGAGAGAGATTTCTTTACCCACTTACTATAGGCAGGGCCTTCTTGGAGGGTAACAGTGAGCTGCCCGACACCAGTCCTCAAGAACTTGGATTCAGGGAAGCAGATCATAACCAAACTATTATAGTTATGATACTCTTTGGTGAAGAACAGATTTATTGAGATATACTTCACATACCATACAATTCACCCACCTAAAGTGTGCAATTCAATGTTTTTTAGCATATCCATAAAGTTGTGGATGGCAGTTACAAACATTAATTCCAGAACATTTTCATCACTCCAAGAAGAAACCTTGTACCCCTTCACAGTTACTTGCCCACACCTCCCCCAGCCCCTGGCTACCACTAGTTTGCATTCTGTCTCTATGGATTTGCCAGTTCTGGACATTTCACATAAATGGAATGTTACTCTGCAGTAAGAAGGAATAAACTCTTGACACACACAACAACTTGGACAAAGCTCTAGAGAATTATGCTGAGCGGGAAAAGCTGATGTCAAGAGGTCACATATGATTCTATTTACATAAAATTCTTGAAAGATGAAAAATTATAGAAACGGAGAATGTATTTGTGATTTCCACCACTTTAGGGCATGGGGGTGGGGGAACAGGGAATGGAAGTAGCTATAAAAGGGCAACATGAGAGCTCCTAAGGTGATTGAAATGTTGTGTATCTTGACTGTATCAAAAGCAATAGTGCTATTGTACTATAATTTTCTAAGATGTTATTAATACCATTGGGTAACATGGTGGAAAAGGGTACATGGGATCTTTCTGTGTTACTTTTTACAAATGTGTGTGAATCTACAATTATTTCAATTTTTTAGATTAATTTTTTGGAACTTCCCTGGTGGTCCAGTGGCTAAGACTCCACACTCTCAATTCAGGAGGCCAGGATTCTATCCCTGGTCAGGGAACTAGATCCCACATGCTGCAGCTAAGAGTCTGCAGACTGCAGTGAAGGTCAAAGATTCCACATGCTGCAACTAAGACACCAAATAAATAAATATTTAATTTAAAAAAAATTTAAGCCCCCCCTCAAAAAGTGTCCATTTACTGATCATGCTGGAGTGGTGTTCTTTTGCCCCCCCTTTTAATCAGGCACAAGGCTAGTCAACCCTTGGACAGAAACCATGGCAAGCCCAGGGTGCCAAGGAAAGCCGTATGGGTGATTTAGTGGATGGCATTCTTCCATTTGTGTCTTAATGGCCATGTGTGGTCATTAAGGAACAATCCAGTGCGTCTGGCAAACGCAGCTCCCCCGCCATGCCCTGGCTGAAGGCCAGTGTGGTAATTACCCAGGACCTCATTCTGACTCCCTGAGGCTCTAACTAGCTAACCCATGCTGCATACCTTTTTGCAAAAGCAGGTCTGTTTTCTCTGGAGTGCATACTATCTTTTTTTCCTATTATTTGCTGTAAGTGTTAGTCACTCAGTTGTATCTGACTCTTTGCAACCCAATGGACTGTAACCCACCAGCCTCTTCTGTCCGTGGAATTCTCCAGGCAAGAATACTGGAGTGGGTTGCCCTTCCTTTCTCCAGGGGAATCTTTCTTACTCAGGGATTTAACCCAGGTCTCCTGCATTGCAGGTGGATTCTTCACCATCTGAGCCACCAGGAAAGCCCCTATTTGCTGTGAGCAGTGTGTAAAATGCTTTACATGCACAACGTTATCTAGTCCACACAATAGCCCTCAGAAGTAGATACAGTTGATTCTCGTTATTGGCAGCAGTTCTGCTCTATAATGTTGCAGCAAACACTGAAATGGCAAATACTGACCTTTTGCTCCTAGGGGAAATACAGACTTAGGTTATTGAGAGCCTCAGATCACATTTTCATTAGTCGATCAATACCTAAATGTGTGTGTATGTGTGTTTTATTTTGTTTAAGGGCATCTTGTTTAATATACATTGTAGATTGCTTTACATTGAACTCACAGTCCACAACACTATAACTCACAGTTGAATGAAGCTTATCTAACATGCTTATTTTCTCCATAAGGCACATCTTGATAGCTTACAGTGAACAATGTCAGATTTGTGATTTCCGAAGATTTAGCTTCAGGACCAGGGACTAGGTTTGATCACTCAAGAGCTTTTGTGTAGCAGAGTTTTATTAAAGTTTAAAATGGACAGAGAAAGCTTCTGACATAGACATCAGAAGGGGGAAGGAGAGTGCCCCCTCGCTAGTCTTTTCAAGGCCTTATATACTTTTACTAGACTCAGTCCTACAGCATACATCTTAAATTAACCAGATTAGAACTAACAATAGAAAGGTCTTACCAGACCTTGATGAAAGTGAAAGTGGAGAGTGAAAAAGTTGGCTTAAAGCTCAACATTCAGAAAACGAAGATCATGGCATCCAGTCCCATCACTTCATGGGAACTAGATAGGGAAACAGTGGAAACAGTGTCAGACCTTATTTTGGGGGGCTCCAAAATCACTGCAGATGGTGACTGCAGCCATGAAATTAAAAGACGCTTACTCCTTGGAAGAAAAGTTATGACCAACCTAGATAGCATATTCAAAAGCAGAGACATTACTTTGCCAACAAAGGTCTGTCTAGTCAAGGCTATGGTTTTTCCAGTGGTCATGTATGGATGTGAGAGTTGGACTGTGAAGAAATCTGAGTGCCGAAGAATTGATGCTTTTGAACTGTGGTGTTGGAGAAGACTCCTGAGAGTCCCTTGGACTGCAAGGAGATCCAACCAGTCCATTCTAAAGGAGATCAGCCATGGGTGTTCTTTGGAAGGAATGATGCTAAAGCTGAAATTCCAGTACTTTGGCCACCTCATGTGAAGAGTTGACTCATTGGAAAAGACTCTGATGCTGGGAGGGATTGGGGGCAGGAGGAGAAGGGGACGACAGAGGATGAGAATGCTGGATGGCATCACCGACTCGATGGACATGAGTTTGAGTGAACTCCGGGAGTTGGTGATGGACAGGGAGGCCTGGCATGCTGCGATTCATGAGGTCGCAAAGAGTCGGACACAACTGAGCGACTGAAGTGAATTGAACTGAGGGAAAACCACTAGACCATTCAGGTATGGCCTAAATCACATCCCTTACAATTATACAGTGGAAGTGGCAAATAGACTCAAGGGATTAGATCTGACAGAGTGCCTGAAGAACTATGGATGGAGGTTCATGACATTGTACAGGAGGCAGTGATCAAGACCATCCCTAAGAAAAAGAAATGCAAAAAGGCAAAATGGTTGTCTCAGGATGCCTTACAAATAGTTGAGAAAAGAAGAGAAGCTAAAGGCAAAGGAGAAAAGGAAAGATATACCCATCTGAATGCAGGGTTCCAAAGAATAGCACGGAGAGATAAGAAAGCCTTCCTCAGTGATCAATGCAAAGAAATAGAGGAAAACAATAGAATGGGAAAGACTAGAGATCTCTTCAGGAAAATTAGAGATACCAAGGGGACATTTCATGCAAAGATGGGCACAATAAAGGACAGAAACAGTATGGACCTAACGGAAGCAGAAGATATTAAGAAAAGGTGACAAGGCAAGGATACACAGAAGAACTATACCAAAAAAATCTTAATGACCCAGATAACCATGATAGTGTGATTGCTCACCTAGAACCAGACATCCTAGAGTGTGAAGTCAAGTGGGCCTTAGGAAGCATCACTACGATAAAAGTTAGTGGAGGTGATGAAATTCCAGTTGAGCTACTTCAAATCCTAAAAGATGATGCTGTGAAAGAGCTTCACTCAATATGCCAACAAATATGGAAAACTCAGCAGTGGCCACAGGACTGGAAAAGGTCAGTTTTCATTCCAATCCCAAAGAAAGGCAATGCCCAAGAATATTCAAACTATTGCACAATTACACTCATCTCACACACTAGCAAAATAATGTTCAAAATTCTCCAAGAATGTTCAAATTCTCCAAAATGTTCACAATTCTTCAACAGTACATGAACTGAGAACTTCCAGATGTTCAAACTGAAGATAGAAAAGGCAGAGGAACTGGAGAACTAATGGCCAACATCCATTGGATCATAGAAAAAGCAAGAGAATTCCAGAAAAATATCTACTTCTGATTTTGACTATGCCAAAATCTTTGACTGTGTGAATCACAATAAACTGTGGAAAATTCTTAAAGAGATGGGAATACCAGACCACCTTATCTGCCTCCTGAGAAATCTGTATGCATATCAAGAAGCAACTGTTAGAACTGGACATGGAACAACAGACTGGTTCCAAGTTGGGAAAGGAGTACGTCAAGGCTGTATATTCACCTACTGATTCAACTTATATGCAGAGTACATCATGCGAAATGCTGGGCTGGATGAAGCACAAGCTGGAATCAAGACTGGGGGGAGAAATATCAATAACCTCAGATATGCAGATGACATCCCTCTTATAGCAGAAAGCAAAGAAGAACTAAAGGGCCTCTTGATGAAAGTGAAAGAGGAGAGTGAAAAGGCTGGCTTAAAACTCAACATTCAGAAAACTGAAATCATGGCATTCGGTCCCATCACTTCATGACAAATAGATGGTAAAACAATGGAAACAGGGACAGACTATTTTGGGGGGCTCCAAAATCACTGCAGATGGTGACTACAGCCATGAAATTAAAAGACGCTTACTCCTTGGAAGAAAAGCTATTATTAACCTAGACAACATATTAGAATGCAGAGACATTACTTTGTTGACAAAGGTTCATCTAGTTAAAGCTATGGTTTTTCCAGTAGTCATGTATGGATGTAAGAGTTGGACCATAAAGAAATCTAAGCACCGAAGAACTGATGTTTTTGAACTGTGGTGTTGGAGAAGACTCTTGAGAGTCCCTTGGACTGCAAGGAGATCAAACCAGTCTATCCTAAAGGAAATCAGTCCTGAATTTTTCTTAGGAGGACAGATGCTGTAGCTGAAGCTCCAATACTTTGGCCACCTGATGCGAAGAACTGACTCATCTGAAAAGACCCTGATGCTGGGAAGGATTGAAGGCAGGAGGAGAAGGGGTCGACAAAGGATGAAATGGTCGGATGGCATCACTGACTCGATGGACATGAGTTTGAACAATCTCCGGGAGTTGGTGTTGGACAGGGAAGTCTGGCACCCTGCAGTCCATGGGGTCGCAAAGAATCGGACATGACTGAGTAACTGAACTGAACTGAACTGGACCCCTTCCTCCTTGAGGGCTCCAGACTCCTTATCAGCCTACCTAAATTAACTCTCAATTGCAGCCTTCTTGTGCTAACAAAAACTAGACAGCACTTCAGCACCATGCGTGGAGGCCATTATAAATAGCAAAATCACCAACAAATCCCCAAATGTTAAAAGTATGGCACTAAATAGACCCCCCCAAAGACAGTTGTTTACAGTCAAGGCTTGAACGAGCATCACCTGGTTCAGCCTCAGCTGGGAACACACGGACGGCCAGTACTCGATTTTTTTTACTTCTCTGTGTTGTCTACAAATGATCCTGAAAGCACCGTGAGTATTGAATTTGGGGGTTACACATAACGTTCAACAGGCAAATTTACAAATACAGAAACTGCAAATAATGAGAATCAAATGTATTTGTATGAATCACCTTTGCAAATGAAGAGAAGAAGATTCAAGGAGGTTTAGCCATTTCATTGCCTCAACAAATTTTATTGAGAACCAACTTCGTTTCAAGCCAAAGAATTGATGCTTTCAAACTGTGGTGTTGGAAAAGATTCTTGAGAGTCCCTTGGACTGCAAGGAGATCAAACCAGTCAATCCTAAAAGAAAACAATCCTGAATATTCATTGGAAGGACTCATGTTGAAGCTGAAGCTACAATACTTTGGCCACTTGATGTGAAGGGCTGACTCACTGGAAAAGACCCTGATGCTGGGAAACATTGAAAGCAGGAGGAGAAGGGGGCAACAGAGGAAGAAATGGTTGACAGAAGATGAGATGTTTGGATGGCATCGCCAACTCAGTGAACATGAGTTTGAGCAAGCTCCAGGAGATGGTGAAGGACAGACAAACCTGGTGTGTTTCAGTCCATGGTTTGCAGTCAGACATGAATGAACAACAACAGTTATCTTGGGAGGGGGGCTGTCCTGGGCATTGTAGAGTGTTGGGCAGTGTCGTTGGTCTTTACCTGCTCCGTGCCAGTATCAACTCCATCCCCTCCAGTCATGATAATCAAAAATATCCCTGACATCACCAAATGTCCCAAGATGGGTAAAAGTGCCCACAGGTTCTCAACCACTGATCTAAGGATTAAAAATACAGCAATGACAAAATGAAACATCTCTGACCTCAAGAAACTTAGGGGAATGGGAATGGGACATCAGTGTTCCATGGGGACAGAATTTCAGTTTGGGAAGATGAGAAAGTTCTAGAGATGGATGGTAGGGGGAGTGTCCAACAATATGAAGCCACTAAACTTTACATTTAAAAATTATTAGAATGAGGACTTCTCTAGTGGTTAAGACTTTGCCTTCCAATGCAAGGGGTGTGGTCAGGGAACTAAGATCCCACATGGCCAAAGAACCAAAACATAAAACAGAAACAATATTGTAAACAAATTCAATAAAGACTTTTAAAAAGGTCCACATCCAAAAGAACCCTTAGGGACTTCCTCGGTGGTGCAATGGGTAGGAAACCTCCTGCCAATGTAGGGGACACAGGTTCAATCCCTGGTCCAGGAGGATCCTACATGCCACAGAGCAACTGGGCCCGTGCACCACAGCTACAGAAGCCTGCTTGCTGCAACTGCTGTAGCCCACGTGCCTGGAGCCCTCATTGAAGCAGGAAAAGCCACTTCAGTGTGAAGCCCATGCACCCCAATTAGAGAGTAGCCTGCACTCACCCCAGCTAGAGAAAAGCCTGTACAGCAATGAAGACCGAGCACAGCTGAAATAATAAAAAATAAATAAGAAAGAAATAAAATTGTACAAAGAAGAAATGGTGGTGACTGTAGAGGGTTAAATGATTTTTGAAATCTTTAAACATTCAGTTCAGTCGCTCAGTTGTGTCCAGTTCTTTGTGATCCCATGGACTGCAGCACTCCAGGCCTCCCTGTCCATCACCAACTCCCAGAGATTGCTCAAACTCATGTCCATTGAGTCAGTGATACCATCCAACCAGCTCATCCTCTGTCGTCCCCTTCTCCTCCTGCCTTCAATCTTTCCCAGCATTAGAGTCTTTTCAGATGAGTCAGTTCTTCGCATCAGGTGGCCAAAGTATTGGAGTTTCAGCTTCAGCATCAGTCCTTCCAATGAATATTCCAGACTGGTTTCCTTTAGGATAGACTGGTTTCATCTCCTTGCAGTCCAAGGGACTCTCAAGAATCTTCTCCAACACCACAGTTCAAAAACATCAATTCTTCAGTGCTCAGATTTCTTTATGGTCCAACTCTCACATCCATACATCACCACTGGAAAAACCATAGCTTTGACTAGACGGACCTTTGTCAGCAAAGTAATGTCTCTGCATTCTAATATGCTGTCTAGGTTGATCATAGCTTTTCTTCCAAGGAGTAAGTATCTTTTAATTTCATGGCTGCAGTCACCATCTGCAGTGATTTTGGAGCCCCCCAAAAATAAAGTCTGTCCCTGTTTCCATTGTTTTACCATCTATTTGTCATGAAGTGATGCAACCGGATGCCATGATCTTAGTTTTCTGAATGTTGAGTTTTAAGCCAACTTTTTCACTCTCCTCTTTCACTTTCATCAAGAGGCTATTTAGTTCCTCTTCACTTTCTGCCATAAGGGTGGTGTCATCTGCATATCTGAGGTTATTGATATTTCTCCCGGCAATCTTGATTCCAGCTTGTGCTTCATTCAGCCCAGCATTTCTCATGATGTACTCTGCATATAAGTTAAATAAGCAGGGTGACAATATTCAGGCTTGATGTACTCCTTTCCCGACTTGGAACCAGTCTGTTGTTCTGTGTCCAGTTCTAACTGTTGCTTCCTGACCTGCATACAGATTTCTCAAGAGGCAGATAACAGTGGTCTGGTATTCCCATCTCTTTAAGAATTTTTCACAGTTTATGGTGATCCACACAAAGGCTTTGGCACAGTCAATAAAGCAGAAATAGATGTTATTCTGGAACTCTCTTGCTTTTTTAATAATCCAGTGGATGTTGGAAATTTGATTTCTGGTTCCTCTGCCTTTTCTAAAACCAGTTTGAATATCTGGAAGTTCACGGTTCATGTATTGCTAAAACTTGGCTTGGAGAATTTTGAGCATTACTTTACTAGTGTGTGAGATGAGTGCAATTGTGCGGTAGTTTGAGCATTCTTTGGCATTGGCTTTCTTTGGGATTGGAATGAAAACTGACCTTTTCCAGTCCTGTGGCCACTGTTGAGTTTTCCAAATTTGCTGGCATATTGAGTGCAGCACTTTCACAGCATCGTCTTTTAGGATTTGACTTAGCTCAACTGGAATTCCATCACCTCCACTAGCTTTAAACGTTATTAGATGGTAGATTTTATGTCCATGAGATTCTCCAGGCAAGACTACTGAAGTGAGTTGCCATTCCCTTCTCCAGGGGGATCTTCCTGACCCAGGGATCAAACCCGAGTCTCCTGCATTACAAGCAGATTCTTTGCCATCTGAGCCACCAGGGAAGCTCTCTCTATATATTTTAACCACAATTAAAAATAAACCCGACAAGAGCAAAATTTGTTTCGCGCAAGAGGCTTGGCGGCGGCGGCGGCGGCAGCACCACGGACAGCTCCCGGCAAGCTCCCAGGAAGGAGGGGCCGGGGCTTTACAGAAGCCCTGTCGCAAATTCTTTCCTTCTGCTCCTTCATCCATGCAACTCCTACTCACTCCTCAGGGCCCAATTCACATAATCACCTCCGCTGCCCAACTCTGAGAAATCTCCCCATGTCTCACAAAGCCACTCTACTCCAAAGATCTCTTTTTGCCGTTTTTTAGTCACTAAGTCGTGTCTGACTCTTTTGTGACCCCATGGACTGTAGCCTGCCAGGCTCCTCTATCCATGGAGTTTTGCAGGCAAGAATACTGGAGTGGGTTGCTATTTCCTTCTCCAGAGGATCTTCCCGACCCAGGGATCGAACCTGCGTCTCCTGCGTCTCCTCTTTGGCAGGTGGATTCTTTACCAGTGTGCCACCGGGGACTCTAAGTCAGCCCACACTGCCCTGCCCATTTGCTTCTCCGAGTAGGAGTTCTCTGAAAGCATAGTCTTATTCAGTTTTTGGACCCCAGTGTCCAGCACCAGAGCTAATCTGGATTCCCACTTAGTATCTCTCCCCAGAGCTCCACTGCCTCCAGCCAGGAAGTGCAGAATCCAGACTTTGTTCCAGAGGCTCTGGGCTCTCCTCTGGTGCTGTGGGGTGGTTGTCTTAACACCTTTGGCTCAGAAGGCCACAGCCACCGAACCAGTAAGAGGGGTGGCCACATGAATAGAGTGTTGTCTGAAACTACAAAGGGAGCCTGCATCTATGGTGTCTACCTGCATTTCCCAATATCTCCTTTGTGCTGGGTGCAGCTGCCATGGTACATTACAGTGTACAAAAGAAACCAAGTCTCATTTCTCTTCAAATTTCTATTCCAATAAGTGGAGGGAATAAACAAAGAAACAAGTAAATAATTTCAAACAATTGTGTTATGAAAAAAAAAAAAAAAGGACTTCCCTGGCAGTCCAGTGGTTAATTAAGACTCTGTGCTTCCAATTCAGGGGGCATGGGTTCAATCCCTGGTGGGGTAACTAAGATCCCACATGCCATGTGACATGGTCCCCCCCTCAAAAAAAAAACCCACTGTTTAAAATAATCTGTAATTTGGGGACTTAACTTGTGTTCCAGTGGTTAAGAACCTGCCTTGCAATGAGTGGATATGAGTTTGATCCCTGGCCAGGAAACTAAGATCCCGCATTCCACACACTCAAAAATTTAAAAATAAAATGCATCAGTCTTAAGCATAGAATTAACATATCATTCAGCAATGCCACTCTCAGGTATACACCCAAGTTCACTGAAAACAGGGATTCACACAAATCCAGGTACACCCACAACAGCCAAAATGTAGAAATTTTTTGTTTATCTACTGGTGGATGAATAAACAAACAAAAAAATGGCACAAGCATACATACAATGAAATATATGATTCAGCCAAGAAGATGAATGAGCACTGACACACACCACGATGCGGATGATCCTGGAAAAATGATGGTGAGTGAGAGAAGCCAGATACAGAAGATGGCATAGTAGATTATTCCATTGATATGAAATATCCTGAACAGGCAAACCCACAGAGACAGAAAGGGATTAGTGGTTGCCAGGGGCTGGGAAGGGGGAATTAAAGGATGGCTTAATGGGTGTGGGATTTAGGGTGATGAGAAGTTCTGGAACTAGACAGTGGCTATGGTGGCACAACAGCATGAGTGTACTTCATGTCACTGAACATACACTTTCAAATGGCTAAAGCGGTAAATTTTACATGATGCATACTTTGTACTTGTGTGCATGTGCTCAGTCATGTCCTAACTCTGTGACCTGATGGACTGCAGCCCGCCAGGCTCCTCTATATGGAACTTTCCAGACAAGAATACTGGAGTGGGTTGCCATGCCCTTTTCCAGGGGATCGTCCCAAGCCAGGGATCAAAGCAGTGTTTCCTACATCTCCTTCATTTGCAGGTGGACTCTCTACTGCTGAGCCACCTGGGAAGCTGACATGTATTTTACCACAGTGATTAAAAAAAAAATTGTACTGAAAAACAGACTAGGGAATGGGAGGAAGGATGATGGAGTAAGAGATAAAGGTGGGGGATGATCAGGGAGGGCCTCTCTGAGCTGGCACCTGAATAATGCAAACATCTGGGAGAAGGGAATTCCTGGCAGAGGGAACAGTTTGTGCAAAGGCCCTATGGTGGGAATGAGCATGATGTGTTCACAGAACAAGTGAAAAACCACCACAGTGATTAAGAGGCACAGGCGAGACAACAGGTATCCAACCCTGCTTGGGGTTATGTATTAAGTTTTCTTGTGGCTGCCATAAGAAAGTACCATACTAGGAGGCTCAAAACAATAAAAAATAGTTGTTGTTGTTGTTTTTATCGTGCTGCAAGGCATGTGTGATCTTAGTTCCCTGACCAGGGACTGAATCCGAGCCCCCTGCAATGGAAGCATGGAATCTTAACCACCGGACTGCCAGGGGAGTCCCAGGAAATTTTTTCTGTCCCAATTGTGGAGGCCAGAGTCTGAAGATAGTGGCAAGGTTGGAGCCTTCTGGGGGCTGTGAGGAGAATCCACTGACTGCTCCCCCAGCTTCTAGAGACCGCCAGCCATCCTTCATGTCCCCTGGCTTGCAGGTGCCTCGCACTGATCTCTGCCTCCATCTCACAGGGCGTCCCCCCTCCTCTTCTCTCATGAAGTAACTTGTCGTGGGATTTAGGGCTCATCTTTAATCCAGGATGATCTCATCTGGAGATCTTTAACTTAATTCCACCTGTAAAGACCCCTTTTCCCCCAATAAGGTTACATTCACAAGTTCCAGGGGCTAAAACATAGAGGTATCTTTTAGCGGGGGGAAGAAGGCACCACTCAACCTGCTACCAGTCTAAATATAAAATCAGTAATAGCAGGAAACCGCGCAGAACTCTTCTTATGCTGTGGTATGTGCCAAGCACCCAGCCCGGATCACCTCATTAAATGCTGAAACGCCAGAGGCCTAATGTTTCTTTTTCGCAAATGAGGAAACTAAGGTCCAACAAGTATGATCACTTACCCAGTCGAGTCCCCCAGCTCGTGGCTGAGCCAGTATTCAAACCGATTATGGTCTGATTTCAGAGAGTGCGCTCTTAACTCTATTCTATCGTCTTTCAGGGCGGGGCTACCGCACGCACACCTGCAGGGGGCGCCTTTCCCTCGGTGGCCCCGAGCGCGTGTGTCTAAGAATCTTTCTGCCTCCCCAGCACCCAGCCTGGTCTTCGGTACATGGATCATAGGAAGTGGCCAGCTGAGGGACCCACGAAGTGGGTACAGGAGGTTATTATTCCTTCTCTCATGTTCCAAGGAATGAGGCCATCGCTGCCATTTATATATTTATTTGTTCCTTGTTTTTGTTTTTAAATCTGTGATGCGCCATCAGGAATCATTTCCGCTTCTGCCCCCAGTGAGGCTCTTAGCACTGCTCCCCTCTCAGCCAATGGAGATCACCGATTCTGCCAGGGGGCTGTGCTTTTTGGTCAGCCCTGCCCCCACCCACCCACCCTGCACACAAAAGCAGCATAATTGACTGTCTTAAAGGAAGCCGAGCCTCTGCCAGCTACGAGCTGGCGAGAAGAAAATACCTCGGGAGGCACAAGCTGAGACAACGATGACCCAAGACGCAGCCGCGGCCGAGCAAGGGGGAGTCGACTGCTAACTGCAAGCCTTCCCTGCCCGCCGCCCCACCATCCCTGGACAAAAAGCGCCCGTCTGCGCCCGCCGCGTTGCTCTGGGTGACCTTCCTTGGATGCAGAGTTCGCGCTGAGCGCATCTTCCTCGGATGCTCTGAAGGCCGGGGGACCGCGCTCTGCAGGCGCCCGGGGCTCGTCTTTGTTTGCGCTCACCTGGGACAGGCCGCGGAGGTAGCCGGTACTCGCACGGAGGTGAGTCCACTTTCCCCCCGCCCTGTTGAGGAAGATCGTCCCCCATGTTTCTGGAGCTGCAAACCTGGCTTCTGGCAGATGGGCGGGTGGGAGCTGAGAGCCGGGGTACTTGGCGATTCTTGGAATGGCAACACCTCCATTTTTTCCCCACGCGGAGAAAACCATCCGCCGCGCGCGCGCACACACACACACACATACACACCCACAAGGTTCACCTCGCGTGCCCACCGTTCACCTGGAAGGCAGAGGATTGCACCATTTCCAGGCTGTGTCGGGAGATTAGGCGGCTCAAACCCTCAGCCCCTCTCTGGGACGCTTCCTGCGAGACCAAAATGTACAAGTCCCAACTCTGTGCGTTTCCTATTTATAACGCCGTGAGCGGATTTGGAAAAAGGATTTGACAGAAGTGCACGTAAAGGCTTGCCTATGGGGTGGGGAGGAAGGGAGATGGGTACAGACAAGAGATGCCTCCTCCTGTGTCTGAACTTGTATGCACGGGGCTGATAATTCAGCACCACGGCAGAAAGGACCGCTTCTAAGCTTCCGCTCGCTGCCTCCTTATTCGATGGTCCTTGAATGTGAAGTGGGGACCAGAGGGCGGGAGTGTCCAGGGCCCAGCGGGACCCACCCACATCCCGGCATTTAGAGGATCGTGGGGCAGACATGTGAGGCTCCAGGCTCGGCTGTAGATGGGGTAGGGGGGTGGCCCTTTTCAGGGGGCTGAGGCCACACTCAGCTCAGGAGAAGGAAGATAGACGCAAAGACCACTCCCTTCATAAAGAAAATGAATTCTACTGACGCGAACTTTCCCTTGCGGTAAGATTCTGGGTGGCGGTTGCCCATAGCATCAGGAAGAGATCTCTCTTCTCCCCCCGCCCCCCACCTTCCGTACTGCGTCTTACTGTCCCTCCTCCATGAATGAGTGACGACATCCAGGGCAGTGACAAAATCCAGTGAGAAACTCTCACTGAATGGGGGAGGGTCACATTTCAGACACCCCCTCTCTCCTGCCTGGCCCTCACCCTGCTCCCTCTGAGTCCTCCCTCTGAGCCCCAATCCCAAAGGCAGACCCACCATCCGCAGGGGTTTCCGTCCAGCGAGGGGCTTTGGAAGACACACCCAAATAGAGAGCCACCCACCAGCTTTAGAGAGGCAGCTGCGGCATGGGAGAGGGGGGAGGGCTGGACGCGGGACCTTAGGTGCTGGCAAGTGAAGATGACAACTTAATCTCAGCTCTATGGACGTTTGGGGCCGGATCACTTTTTATTAAGGGGGGACCATCCTGGACACTGTGAAGCACTGAGCAGCACCACTGTTCTCCACCCACTTGATGTCAGTAGCGCCTCCCCCCCCCCCCCACCCCCCACCCCGCATATGACAACTAAAAACACGCCTCCAAACATTACCAAGCGACTGGTGAGGCGGGAGGCGGCATCACCCCCAACTGAGAACCACTGGCTTAAAAGCACAGAACCTGTGTTATTCATTGAGTCATAAGATCTTGGGTGTAATTCCAAAAAGGATGTTAGAGGTTATTTCTGGATCCAGTCTTTCATTGATAGACCCAGAAAGTGAGGCAGGGGAAGTCTGCCATGCCCCAGGGCATGTTCATGTTCATGCCCCAAGTTCAGTCTCACTCAGCAGTTCTGACCACACTCCCAGACAGCCCAGCACTTAAGGCACCATCTAGAGCACTAACCCCACCCCATGCCTGCCCCCAGCTGGCTCCTCACAACGTTAAAAACAAAACTGGCGTTTTGTGGTTAGTGAGAAATTACGATCCTGATTTCCAACCCCAGGCACTTTCTCACTGTCTTTTTTAGTCCTAGGGTCAGGTTATCAGGACTTGCTTCTTCTTAGGGGCATGGGAGTAGCAGACAGAGGGGCAAGGGGAAGTGGGCCAGAGCAGATAGAGGTGGTTGGGGTTAACCAGGTCCTGTCTGAATGTCAGCCCTGGCAAGGAAACTTAATTATATCAGTCATTAGCACTTTAGTATAAATGACTTTAGTTGCATTTATGGTTTCCTAGTTGAAGTCCAAGGTAAGGGAGGGCAGGTGAGCCATGGGGAGGGTGGATTTCAGAGCTTCACTGGGAGGTAATTTATAACTGGAGGCTCAGCCCCTCCTTTAGGTTCCAATTCCTGACCCACCCACGTGGATTTTCAGCTTTCTGTGTCTCTGTTTTCTCACCTGTGACATGGAGAAGCCTCATGGGTCCAGGCAGTGATTCAGTAAGATGACAGACACAAGTGCTCTTTACAGATGGATCTCTGAAGTTCTGTGCATGGGTGGGGAATTGTCATTAGGATGAATCTCTAGTAAACCCTCCATCCACGGCTCTCTTTCAGGATTCACCCCTACTTTAAGTCGGCACCTCTTCCCAGCTCTCATGGGAACCACCGAAGCCACACTCCGGATGGAGAACATGGATGTGAAGGAAGAATGGCAGGACGAAGCTCTGCCCAGGTACAACTCCCCCGGCCTGTGTGTCAGCTGTGGAGGGAGTGCCTGGCCCGACACTTCTCCCAGGTGTGGCACAGACACCCCAGTTGACCCGGCCAAGTTCATAATTGGTATTTGCTAACTTAAGATGGATTTCCCACCTCTCCCCACCCACCTCTGCCAAAGTGCTAAAATAGCTCCCATTCCCACACTCTTGTAAGAATTCTAAACATTCTTCTATGAAGAAAACCATCTTATGGACTATTGGGCTTCCCTGGTGGCTCAGATGGTAAAGAATCTGCCTGCAGTATAGGAGACCCAGGTTCCATTCCTGGATCGGGAAGATCCCCTGGAGTAGGAAATGGCTAACCACTCCAGTATTCTTGTCTGGAGAATTCCATGGACTGAGGAGCCTGGTAGGCTACAGTCCATGAGGTCACAAAGGGGTGGACATGACTGAGCGACTGACACTTTCATGGGCTGTGACAATCTTCTTACCTGGGTTCCCAAAAATCCAGGTAATAGTGTGTTTTGATCTGCAGTGGCATATCCCCGCTTAAAATCGCTGGGTCAGATGCTCATTCCTTGGAAGCTCTGGGTTTCAGCCTCCACGCGCTCCTGCCGCTCTCCATCCTTCGTGCCCCTCGGCCCCTGCTGCTCCCTTCCTGTTCCTTCTGTGCTGGGCTGGCTCTGATGTTCTGACTGCACTGGCTGTTCCCTCTGCCAGGAGTGCTCTTCCCCAGACACCCGCCTCCCCTGCCTCCTTCAGATCTCTGCCCACTGGCCACCTTCTTAGAGAGGACCTCCTAGCCCTTTCATTACCCACCTCCCCCAGTTCTTAAATTGTTTCCTTCCTATATAACAGCCCTCCCAAAATATCCATGTCCTAATCCCTCCCTGGAGAATGTTCGTTAATGTGGCAAAAGGCACTTTGCAAATATGAGTGAGTTAAGGATCTCAAAATGGGGAGATGACAATCCTAGATTGTCGAGGGGGAGGTCCTTAATGTAATCACAGGATTCTGTAGAAGACAGTGGTCCCAAACCTGTTTGGCACCAGGGACAAGTTTCATGGAAGACAGTTTTTCCACAGACCTGGGGTGGGGGCAAGGGAATGGTTTTGGGATGATTCAAGTGCATGACATTTATTGTACACTTTATTTCTATTATGATTGCATCAGCTCCACCTCAGATCGTTAGGCATTAGATCCCAGAGTTTGAGGACCCCTAGTATAAGAGGATGGAAGGGGACTTCCCTGGCTGTCCAAAGGTTAGGACCCCAAGCTTCCAGCGAAGGGAGTGCAGGTTCAATCCCTGGTTGGGGAAGTAAAATCCTACATGCCTCAGGGCACAGTAAAAAAAAAAAAAAGGAAGGTTTGTCTACAGGTGTAGGAGCTGTGATGATGACAGTAACAACTTGGAGTCACGGGAGGAAGAGGCCACCGGCCAGGGATGTAGTGCTGGTTTCTCCAGGAAAAACCAGCCCCATGAAACTGACTTCAGACTTACTTCTGGTGTCTAGATCCATAAGAGAATACATCTGTGCTGTTTGAAGCCACTAGATTTGGAACAATTTGTTACAGCAGCCACAGGAGACTCATACAATCTAATATGCTGACTATTCCATACACTTGTTTACAATCTGTTCTCCGTGATGGATCCCATGAGAGCAGGGGCCTTCGGTGTGATCACAGGCATACAGTTGGTGCTCAGTAGGTATGGGTGAATGGATGACGGTCATTAGTAGGAATGAAAAATCCTGAGAAGGGAGCTGTGTGTGGCTGAGGTACTTGGCCTCTGTTTTCTCCTCCAGCAAGGCGTTAAGTAAGAGGAAATATCATCAGCACAGGCTCCCCCTGATTCAACTGCTCATCTCCTCCCCATTTTTTTTTCTTGGCCATGCTGCACGGCTTGCAGGATATTAGTTCCCCAAACATGGTTCGAAACCATGTCCCTTGCACTGCTATGTGGATTCTTAACCACTGAACCACCGGGAAGTCCCTCCCTCCCACTCTTTAAAAAATATTTATTTATTTAGTTGGCTGCATGGAGTCTTAGCTTCAGCACACAGACTCTCTAGTTGTGGCACGTGGACTTGGTTACCCCAAGGCATGTGGGATCTTAGTTCCCCGACCAAGGATCGAACCCATGTCCCCAGCATTGCAGGACATTCTTAACCGATGGATTGCCAGAGAAGTCCCTCCCTCCCACTTTAATGCAAGGAGTTTATCCCAGGGAAATGATGCCCAAGAGTTAGTTGCATAACCATCTGGGAAGAAAGGTCAACGAGACTGGGCACATTCACCCTGGAAAGGAGAACTTGGGTAGGAGTTCCAGCTCCAGAAGGTCTCAGTGGGTGAGGGTGCTGAGGGCAGCACTGGGCTGAGGGACAGGCATGAAAGGTTTGAGTCTAATCTAGGCTCTTTGGACTCAAATGGCCCCATATGTGCATAGTTTACACGCCCATCCTTTCAAAAGCAGAGCAGGCTGATGGGGGAGGTCTAGAGCTTCCTGTCAACCTGTCCCAGGAGAAGCCGTGATGTTAAGGGCATCACCCCCTCATTTGAGAATCTTGGGCTTCTTGGCAGTCTAGTCCTTTTCATCCAAATCCTTGTGGTTCATCTTCTTCTTTTTTTTTTTAATATTTATTTAATTTATTTATTTGGCTGCCCCAGGTCTTAGTTTAGGCATGCAGGATCTTTAGTTGTGGCATTCAAACTCTTAGTGGCATCATGTGGGATCTAGTTCCCTGACCAGGGAGCAAACTTAGGCCTCCTGCATTGGGAGCTCAGCATCTTAGCCACTGGACCACTAGGGAAGTCGCCCTTGTGGTTCTTAAAGCAATAGATGCCCCACACCAGAGTAACCAAGAATCTCTTGTCTGCCCAGTACCATTGTCTTCAGGAAGACTTAGTTTGAGAAGGAGATGGCAACTTCATTGGAGTCAAGCTCCTATTCATTCACTGTTAGAATGTTCTTTGTTCTACATTCCCCTGTGAAAGTCTTTCTCTTCAACTCAATACAAGGAGCACTGTTGCCTGGATGTGTAGAAAGGGGTTTCATGGGACTTCCTGGTGGTCCAGTGGTTAAGACTCTGCACTCCCAGTGAAGGGAATGCAGGTTTGATCCCTGGTTAGGGAACTAAGATCCCACATGCTGTGTAGTTTGGCCAAAAATTTTAAAAGGAAAGGGATCTCATGATACCTGGCAGTTTGGGTGAATTAAAGATCATTTTTCTAGCTTTTTATTTTGTATTGCGGTATAGCTGATTAACAACGTGGTGGCAGTTTCAGATGAACAGTGAGACTCAGCCGTACATGTTCACGTATCCGTTTTTCCCCCAACTCCCCTCCCATCGAGGCTGCTATATAACATTGAGCAGAGTTGCCTGTGCTATACAGTAAGTCCTTGTTGGTTTTCCATTTTAAATATAGCAGTGTGTACAAAAGTTTTGGCAGGGGCTCCTCCCATAGCTAGAAATGCCCCAGAGTGGGCAAGAGCCGGCCACCTTGAGGAGCTGTCCCTCATCTGTGAAAGGTCTGTTTTGTCCCACGGAAAATGCAGAATTAGATGGGGTGATCTCAGTGGGTTCCTTGTAGCACCAGGCACTCTGGGAGTTTAGAAACATCTCCAACCAGTCTCAGCATCGCTCACCCTGTGGTCCCATGAACTCTGACCTCCACTGAGACCAAAGCATTCCCAGGTCTAGACTTCAAAAACCTTCTGTTTCAACCCCACCTCCCCAGGAGGCAAACTCCAAGCCTTCCTAGACATTAAAAAAAAAAAAAAAAAAAAAAACCACCTTGCTCACGCTAGTTTTATTTCAAGCGACACAGCGGAAACAATACGGCACAAGCTGTGGAACCAGACACCAGGGGTTTCAGATTCCAGTTCTCTGATGGGCTTGTGCGGCCACCTCACACAGCTCTTTGAGCATCTTTGTGCCTCAGTTTTCCTACCTGTAGAATAGGGACAGTCATTCCTGGCTCAAATTGGTTTGAGAAGTTGATGCTGCCTGTAGCATCATTTTTCTTTTCCTTCTTTTTTATGTATTTATCTTTTGGTTGCACCACAGAGGTAGACGGGATCTTAGATCCCCAACCGCGCACCCCCTGCAGTGGAAGCTCAGAGTTATAACCACTGGACCATGAGGGAAGTCGCAACATTCTTCTTTTTTTTTTTTTTAAGTTTTCTTTGGTGTGGACCATTTTAAAGTCTTTATGGAATGTGTTACAATATTACTTCTGGTTTTGGTATTTTTATTATAAGGCTGGTGAGAGTCTAGCTCCCCGACCACAGGGATTGAACCCTCAGCGCCTGCACTGGGAGGCGAGGTCCTCGTCGCTGGACCCCCAGGGAAGTCCCAGCATCATTGTTATCAGCTTGTATCTCCTTCACTCTGGTGCCTTTTACCCATCCCCCACCCCCCATAAAAGAGACCCTCCTCTCCCAAGCCTCCTTGAGACAAAGTGGGGCTGACTGCAGCTGCACGTGTGAATTTCAAGTGAGTTTCCCCAGCTGCAGAGGGCTTCTCTCCCCCATTCAGTGGTTCAGTGTTCACAGGATAGTGGCTGGCTGTGCAGCCCCAGGTTGGGGACATGCCTTCGTTGAGGCGTGCTGTCCTCATTCCGGGAGGAGTGAGTAAAGCTCCTTATATAGCGTCCAGATGCAGCCCAACATAAGCACCTCTGTCTGAGTCAGACAACCCCTGATTCTATTCCTTCCAGCACAGCGATCCCTTCCTGGGGCCTCTCCCAGCTTCCCCCGCGTGTGTCCGGGCATGCACACTGTGCCTGTTTCCTGTGGTGTCTTTCCGCACTTCTGCAGATTCCTATGGACTATAGCTGAGGGCTGCCTGGAGACGACCCATTCACTGCCTCCTTTGCCCATCCATTCATCCTAGCAATGTGCACCAACTGTGCCAGGCCGTAGGTGAGACGCTGGGCACAGCTGGCAAACAGGAGAGCTGCCCTAATGGGGTGCTGGAAGAATAGGGCAGAGACAGGCAGTCCCTTATAACCTCACCAGCCAATGGAAAATTGAAGCTGGGTTCTTGGCACCTGGAGCAAGTCTGGGTGGGGTCTGACTGGGTTGGGGAGATTAGAGGAGGAGCTGACCTTGAGCTATGAAGGATGATGAGGGGGGAACAGGGAAGAGAGGCTGAGGGCAGCAATCAAGCATTCCAAGCAGAGAGCAGCATGTGCAAAGGCCCTGGGGCCAGTGGAAGCAGATTGAGGGACTGAAGGAAAGTTGGATGGGGAAACTGAGAACCTAGGTAGGTAAGGGTTTGGCTAGCATCTCACAGCTAAGGAGGTGGGTGCAGGATTAGGTGTCTCAGCCTGTGGGTTTTGTTTGTAAATTTTTTTTTCAGTGGGCTGTGCTAGGTCTTGCAGCATCCGAGCTCTTCATTGTGTTTGTAATTTTTTTTCCTTTCCTTTATTGGATTATAGTCAATGATACCAACCAACAGAGGATGAGATGGTTGGATCATCGACTCAATGGACATGAGTTTGAGCAAACTCTGGAAGATAGTGAGGGACAGAGAAGCCTGGCATGCAGCAGTTCATGGGATCGCAAAGAATCAAACATGACTTAGCAACTGAACAACAACAAATAGTTGATTAACAATGTTGTGTTAGTATCTGCTGTGCAGCGAAGTGTGTCAGTTATATGTATACATATATTCACTCTTTTTATAAATTCTATTCCCATATACAGAGAAGGCAATGGCGACCCCATTCCAGTACTGTTGCCTGGAAGGTCGCTAAGAGTCAGACATGACTGAGCGACTTCACTTTCACTTTTCACTTTCATGCATTGGAGAAGGAAATGGCAACCCACTCCAGTGTTCTTGCCTGGAGAATCCCAGGGCGGGGGGAGCTTGGTGGGCTGCCATCTATGGGGTCGCACAGAGTCAGACACGATTGAACTTAGCAGCAGCAGCATTCTCATATAGGTCATTACAGAGCATTCTAGAGAGTTTCCTGTGCTATACAGTAGGTCCTTATTAGTTATTTATTTTATATATGGTAGTGTGTATGGGCTTTTCCAGCGGCTCAGTGGCAAAAAAAAAAAAAAAAAAAAATCTGCCTGCAGTGCAGGAGACACGGATTCAATCCCTGGGTTGGGAAGATCCCTTGGAGGAGGGCATGGCAACCCAATCCAGTATTCTTGTCTGAAGAATCCCATGGACAGAGAAGCCTGGTGGGCTACAGTCCATAGGGTCACAGAGTCTGACATGACTGAAGTGATTGACCACACCCAGTATGTATATGTCAATCCCAATCTCCCGATTTATCCCTCTGCCCTGTAACTTTTTATTCTGACATAGTCCCAAGCTTAGAAAATAAAAATTATAAGAATGGTGTACGGAATATCTGTAAACTTTTACCCAGATTTGCTGACTTGAGATTTTGTCGATATCCCTTTACTGTCCTCCCTCTCCCTCCTCTCTCTGTCTCTCTCGGTGTCTGTCTGTCTGTCTGTCGTCTGTCTATCTAGCTATGCTCAGTCTCTGTCTACATGCTCCCATCCCTGCACAGGGCAGGCCAAGCATGCTCCCTCTCCGAGTTCAACACACACACAGCAGTGATTGCATGTTGTCCGGCTCAGCAGTCCTGGAAACTGTCAGGCAGGAGCCGTGGGTTTAGGGCAGGAAGTGACGGGGCGCCCTGAGCATCCACAGTCCCCCACCCACTCCAGCGTTTCTCTTTCCTGAACTCCGGCGACACTGGGCTGTCACAACAGAATACGACATGTGGGGCAGCTTCAACAGCAGGTGTTTATTCTCACACAGCTCTGGATGTTGGGTGTCTGAGATCATGGTACCAGCAAGGCTGGCTTCTGGTGAGGGCTCTCCTCCTGGCTTCTTGTGACCTGGCATTTCCTCTGTTCTCAGTGGTGGAGAGAGAGCCTTCTCATGGTTCTCCCTCCTCTTGTAAGGCCACAGTCATAAGGAATCAGGGCCCCACACATTTTTTTTTTTTGACTGCTCATGTGGGATCTTAGTTCCCCAACCAGGGATTGAACCCCCACTTCCTGCAGTGGAAGGGTGGAGTCCCAACCACTGGACCACCAGAGAGGTTCCAGGACTACACACTTTTGACCTCCTTCCATCTCAATTGCCTCCTAAAGACCCTGTCTCCAAACTCAGTCATACTGGGCATTGGGAGAACACAGTTAGGTCCAGAACATCCTGTCTGCATCCACTGAGCCAGCGTGACTGCCGGGGGTGAGGTGGGAGAATGGGGAGCGAGGGCTGGGAGGTCTGTGATTCTGCTCACAACCCCGGGCTTTCTTTTTAAAAAATATTTCTTTACCTTGCCAGGTCTTAGCTGTGGCTAGATCCCTAGTTGCAGCATGTGGGATCTAGTTCCCTGACCAAGGATTGAACACAGGCCTCCTGCATTGGGAGTGTGGGGTATTAGCCACTGGACCACCAGGAAAGTTTCCCCACAAGGCTTTCTGATCCAGCCAAGATGTGATGGTGCTGGGGAAGACCAGAACAAGATGAATGGGGAAAGGTGTCAGAAAGTGCAAAGAAGGGTAGATTTATCTGAGTGTCTGAAACCACCAAAGTTGCCTAGAATTTTTGAAGGCCTCTCCGCAGTTCCCTCGACTTAGGTTTGCAAGAGTCCTATTATAAGCCCTGGAGCTGCTAGTCCAGCTTTGAGCCTCAGAAAAGCCTACTTAATGCCCAGAAGGAGTTTTTGCTGTTACCCTGCACCAGAGGTGGCTGTGGATCAGGCAGAAGCAGAGGCTGGGAAGCCCTGGAGGGGAGACTGAAGCAGCGTGGCCAATCTGAAGGTCATCGAAGCCTGGAGCAGTTTGGGAAGCAGTGCTCAGTCGTGTCCGACTCTTTGTGACCCCACGGACTGTAATCTGCCAGCCTTCTCGGTCCATGGGATTTCCCAGGCAACAATACTGGAATGGGTTGCCATTCCCTTTTCCGGCGATCTTCCCAACCCAGGGATCAAACCTGTGTCTCCTGCATTGGCAGGCAGACTCTTTCACCACTGAGCCACCTGGGAAGCCACTTGGGAAGCAGGAGGCATATTCAAAGGTCCTGGGGCCCACAGTTTATTCCGAATTCCTTTCTTTCACACTATGAGTAACATTAAGACAGAGTAGGACCTGAGGGTAGAACTAGGTCTAGGGGCCACCTCTGAAGCCAGAATTATTGCAATATCAGCTGATTCTGAGTGACAGGTATTTCTTGATTTTGGCCTTTCCCCGCCACTTGCAAAATGTGCCCTGATTCAATCTTTATTTCAACAGACCTTTGCTGAGGGCTGCTTCTTCCAGGGCCAGGCCTGTGACTCACCAAAGCAAGAGAGGAAGAGGCAGAATGCAGGGGTGAGGTGGAGGTCAGGTTCAGACAGGGTCTTCTGGAGGACACTAACCCAGCCTCAAAGGCTAAGCAATTTCACTGGGCAAAGAAAGCAGGGAGTGGCCCCTCTAGTCAGCGGGGCAGGATGTGCAAAGGCGCTGGGACAGAGAGGACCTTCGCATGGTAGGGACTGCAGTATGTAAGAGAGCCTGGTTAGATCACAGGTGTCAGGCTGGAGGGTTCACAGACGTCATGTCCAGAAGGAATGCCCAGAAGGGAAATTTGGATAGTGCTTTAACAAAGTACACGCGCTGGCTTAAAATAAGAGACGTTTCTCTCACAGTTCTGGAGGCTAAACCTCCAAAGTCGAGGTGTCGGCCGGCCGGGCTAGGCTCCCTCTGCAGGGGCTCGGGAAGGTCCTGGCTGCCTCTTCCCGCTTCGGGGCGGGGCTGGCCATCCTTGACGCTTCCCAGCTTGCAGATGCATCACTCCTTGCCTCCATCTTTTTTTTTTTTAAGCTTGTGTTTTATTTTTTTGTTTTTAAAAAATTTTTTGGCATTTAGTTGGTTTCCAATATTCTGTTAGTTTCAGGTGTACAGCAAAGTGAGTCAGTTAACCGCACATATGTGTATCCATTCTTTTTTAGATTCTGTTCCCATATAGGTCATTACAGAGTACTGAGTACAGTTCCCTATGCTGTACAGTAGGTCCTTATTAGTTATCTATTTTATGTATAGTAGTGTGTATGGTTGGATACCATCACTGGTTCAATGGACATGAGTTTGGGCAAATCCCAGGAGACAGTGAGGGACAGGGAGGCCTGGCGTGCTGCAGTCCACGGAGTCGTAAAAGTCAGACTTGCCTTAGTGACCGAATAACAAAAACAAAGTATGTATATGTCCATCTTAATCTTCCTATTTATCCCCCTACTTACCCTCTGGTAACCATAAGTTTATTTTCTACACCTGTAACTCTTTCTGTTTTGTAGATAAGTTCATTTGTACCATTTTTTTAGATTCCACATATAAGCTATATCATGATATTTGTCTTTCTCTGTCTGACTTACTTCACTCAGTATGACAATCTCAAGGTGTATCCTTGTTGCTGTGAATGGTATTATTTTGTTCTTTTGTATGGCTGTAATATTCCATGGTCTATAGGTCCCACCTCTTCTTTATCCATTCATCCATCCGTGGACATTTAGGTTGCTTCCACGTCTTAGCCATTGTAAATAGTGCCGCAATGAACATAAGGGTGTATAAATCTTTTCAAATTTTGGTTTTCCCTGGATGTATGCCCAGGAGTGGGATTGCTGGATCATAGGGTGACTCTATTTTTAGTTTTTGAAGGAACTTCCATACTGTTCTCATAGTGACTGCACCAATTTACATTCCCACCAACAGTGTAGGAGGGTTCCCTTTCCCCCACACCTTGTCCAGCATGTATTGTTTGCAGACTTTTTGATGCTGGCCATTCGGACCAGTATGAGGTGGTACCTCATTGTGGTTTTGATTTTGCATCTGCCTCCATCTTCCCATGGCCCTCTCCTCTGTGTGTGTGTCCAAACCTCCCTCTTCTTATAAGCCCACCAGTGAGTCTCATATGACTTCATCTTAATGATGTCTGCAACTATTCCAAATAGGTCACATTCCTAGGTACTGGGAGTTCAGACCTGAGTTACGTTTTGAGGAGATGCAAGGCAACCCACGCCAGAAGCATAAAGCCACACTGTACACCTGGTGGAGTCAGGGAACCCCACTTTTCACATGGGTTTCCCAACACAGACAGAAAGCAGGTGCTACATGGAGCCATCTGGATCCACTTGGAGTTTGTGAAGGGGTTTCAGGTATGCAGAAGCTGAGATCTTTCTGATGCTTGGGGAATTAACCCCAGTACTTTGGCCCTGTGATGTGAAGAGCTGACCCATTGGAAAGACCTTGATGCTGGGAAAGATTGAAGGCAGGAAGAGAAGAAGGCGACAGAAAGTGAGATGGTTGGATGGCATCACCGACTCAATGGACATGAGTTTGAGCAAACTCCAGGAGTTGGTGAAGGATAGGGAAGCCTGGCGTGCTGCAGCCCATAGGGTCACAAAGAGTCAGATGCAACTTAGCAACTGAACAACACTTGGCCTTGAAAGCTGCAGTACTGTGGACCTAAGGGGCTGGCGCACATGTGCAGACTGGGCACAAGGGGGCAGTAGTGGGCAGTGACTGGACTCAGCTCAGCCGGTATGAATGGTTCAGCCCTCCCTGCTCTCCCTGGTTTAACCTTGGTTTCCTCCTCTGTGAAACAGTCTTCTCCCTGCCTCATAGGGATGCTATGAGGAGCAAATAAGATGATGCATTTCAACAAGATGTCAACATTTCGACACAGGGAGTGTCCTGCCATGGGGTAAATGACGGTTCTAGCTGATTCTAGCACAACAGGACTTCAGCCTCAAACTGACGGGTGCAGGGAAGGCAGAGTCAATGAGAAAAGGAACTAGAAGGAAATTCCAACATCCAGGTGAGCAGGGGTGGTGGACAGTCAGCTCCTGGAGGTGGTTACCATACAAGGAGGGCAGATCTGATTCAAGAAAAGACTGAAATCTAGAGTTTTTGTGTCTCATCTCTGATTTGACAGCGAGTTAAAAATGTTGTGAAATGTTGTGTGGGCAGGACAGAGCTAGCAGCGGTTCATCAGCTGCCAGTCTGCAATTTGGGAGCACAATTTCGGGTAACCTTGCAAGTAGGTGGTGTGCTGCCTGTCCTCTGGAACCCTGGACGTATTCGTGAATTACCAGCTGCCCTCCCCATGTTCAGAGCATGGGTGTCAGCTACAGACCAGAGGTACAGAGCAATGTGTACATGAAATGGGCATGGGAATTGTCTTATCTCAATCTGAAAGAAAGATGCCTCTTTAAAACCTTCTGACTTAATCCGAAACTTGTTTTCTGCTCTTTTAAATGGAGGTGAGATTTCCATAATATAAAAATAGCCATCTTAAATGGACAACTCATCTGTTGTGCAACCATCAACTCTATTTAGTTCTAAAACATTCCATCACCCCAAAAATGAAACCATTCCCATCAGCAGCCACTCCCCATTTCCCTGGCAACCACAAACCCACTCTCTGGGTCGGTGGATTTGCCTGTTTTCAATGTCTCATATAAACGGAATCACACCCTGTGTGTCCTTCTGCATCTGGCTTCTCTCACCGAGCATCTTATTCTCAGGGTCCCTCCCTTATTCTCAGAGTGTCAGCGCTTCTCTCCTTTTCGAAGCTGAATAATATTCCAGTCTGTGGATGGACCATGTTTTGTTTATCCATTCATCACTTGATAGACATTTGGGTTGTCCCCAGTGTGTCAAGCTGCTGTAAGCATTCGGGTATGAGTTTTTGCATAGATGTGTGTCTTCATTTCCTTTGCACCTCTGCTTAGTTTTGACTTTTGACCTCCATGAGAGCAGGGTGTCACCCAATTCATCCTTTACCTCCAAGACCCACCAATACTCCTGGAAGATAGTGGTTACTCAAAGAACATTCAAAGGATGGTGAATGGGAGAAAGGTGGGCAGAGTAGGGGAAGGGTGTGGAGGAAAAAGCATGATTATATTCCATCCTGCAGAGGGTGCCAGCTCATGCCCTACGAAGAACAGAGGCAATAGAATAAATGTGTCCTTGTTGTTGTTCAGCCACTAAGTCGTGTCTGACTCTTTGCAGCCCCGTGGACTGCAGCACACCGGGCTGTCCTTCACCGTCTCCCAGAGTTTGCTCAAGGTTATGTCCATCGAGTTGGTGATGCCATCCAACCATCTCCTCCTCTGTCGCCCCCTCCTCCTCTTGCCCTCAATCTTTCCCAGCATCAGGATCTTTTCCAATGCGCCGGCTCTTCACGTCAGGTGGCCGAAGTATTGGAGCTTCAGCTTCAGCATCAGTCCTTCCAATGAATATTCAGGGTTGATTTCCTTTAGGATTGACAAGGGACTCAAGAGTCTGCTGCACCACGATTCGAAAAGAAAAGAAAAAACGCCCTACTGTCCTTCTCCATCAAAACAGTTCCCCGTTTAGCTGAGCTGGCACTGCTGAGTTGTAGAGATGAGTTACCGCTGCAGTGCCTCCCTGAGTCAGCAGGCCCTGCAGCTGGAGCCCCTGACAGACCCGTGCGCTCTGCAAACCCTTCCGCCTTAGTATTTCCCTGGGGAGCAAAGGAGCCAGAGCACGTGGGTCAGAATCAGGCAGAGTGAGTTGTGGTCCAAAAAACAGCCTGGGCATTGCCAGGAAAAGCAGGTCTTGTTTTGCAAATTCGTGCTCCACCAGTTAAAGGGGCACAGATGCATAGCTGGCTGCCTTTCTCTTTTTAAAATTTTACTTTTTAGTAGCTTTAGATTTACAGAAAAGTTGCAAGAATATTACAGAAAACTTCCAAAACACACACCTCCTGTAATTAACATCTTAGATGAGGCTGATACCTATGTTACAGTTAATAGACTGGTATTGATACATCATTATTAACCAAAGTCCACAATTTATTGAGATATCCATAGCAATTTTCTCCTAATATTCTTTTTCTTTCCTAGGATCCTACCCAAGATCCCACATAACATTTAGTCATCATGTCTCCTTAGGTTTCTCTGGGCTATGACAGTTTCTCAGACTTTAAAGAAGAAAAAGATGTTTTGATGTAGACCATTTTTAAATTTTTTATTGAATTTGTTACAACATTGCTTCTGTTTTAAGTTCTGGGCCAGGAGGCATGTGGGATCTTAGCTCCCCTGACCAGGGATTGAACCCTCGCCCCCTGCATTGGTAGGTGAAGTCTTAACCATTGGACCTCCAGGGAAGTCCATCACAGACTTTCCTTGTTGTTGATGCCCTTGATGGCTTTGAGGAGGACTGGGGTCAGAGATTTTGTAGAACTTCCCTCCGTGGGAGTTTGTCTGGTGTTTTTCTCATGGTGACCCTGGGGCGCTGGGTGTGGGGAGGAGTACACAGGTGAGGGGCCGTCTCATCCATCATCTTGGGGTGCCTGTCCTCAGCATGACTCTTCTTTGGTGTTGACCTGCATCCCGGGCTGAGGTCGTGCTGGTCAGGTGTCTCGACTGTAGAGTCACGCCTCCCTTTTCCCATACTGTCCCCTTTGGAAGGAAGTCATTGTGCCCGACTCATGCTTACAGAGAAGAAGTTACTCCCTATCTTCCTGGGGATAGAGTGTTTACATACATTATTTGAAATTCTCCTGTGCAAGAGAAATTTGTCTCTTCTCCCCATGTTTATTTATTCAATCACTTGCTTGCTTCTGTATGGACTCGTGGACATTTTATTTTGTCCTTTGAATCACCATCCAATACTTCATGATATATTTTGTTGGTCAGGCCTGTCCAGCGTGGGCCATGGAGAGCGCTCTCAGTTGTCTGCTATGTCTATCGGACAATTTCTGGCTCATCAGAGACCAAACCCTGTGGGGTCAGCCCATGAAGAATGCTGCTTATATTCCAAATATAATATAGATGAGACCCTCCTTTTCTCTGGGCCCCAGCTTTTACTATCCAAAAAAAAGGTTTATGGGACTTCCCTGGTTCACCTTCCAATGCAGGGGGCAAGTGTTCCATCCCTAGTGGGAGAGCTAAGATCCCACATGCAGCAAAAAATAAAATAAAATAAAAACATTTTTTAAAAAAGGAGCAATATTGTAACACATTCAATATGTGTGTATGTTAGAGGCTTCAGTCATGTCTGACTCTTTGGCCCACCATGGACTGCAGCCTACCAGGCTCCTCTATCCATGAGATTCTCCAGGAAGAATACTGGAGTGGGCTTCCATGCCCTCCTCCAGGGGATCTTCCTGACTCAGGGATAGAACCTAGGTCTCTGCATTGCAGGCTGATTCTTTACTATTTGAGTCACCAAGAAAGCCCAACAAATCGTCCACATCGAAAAAAATGTATTAAAAAAAAAGGCTTAATATTTGTTAGATTATCTGATGAGAGCCCTCTGGTGCTGATGGTTTGTGATTTTCTGTGCTCATGAACAGATGTATTTTCTCCCAATGATTTCCCAAAACTAAACAAATTCTGTTACTATCATTCTGTCTGAACTCCACGCTTCTGCTGCTGGACTTGTGGTGCCTGGTGGCTGGTGTTCACTCCCGGCTGGGTCTGCAGGCCACTCCCAGAAGAGACGGGGATGGACTTGCTTGGCAGCCCCACAGAAGACACGTCCTGTAAGTTTCCATGTGTGCAGAAATGGACACATGATCTGGGCTCTGCCCAGGACTGTAACTGTAGAAATGTCAGAGGCCATGCCTCCTGGATGGAATGTCACAAAAGGGGGTTGTTCACCTCCAAGGCCTGTAGGGAAAAGCAACTGTGATGGTGACCCAGAGATGTGTGTGGAGTCAGTGTGTGGTGTTTCTGTGTGTTCTTGAACTGGTGGCTCAGCCTCTTTGTGCCTCCAATTCCTTATGTACTAAATGCAGGTAGTGAGCCTTCCACAGAAGGATTAAATGAGATGATTTATGTAAAGTGCCCGGGGGAATGCCAGGCATAAAATCAGGAGGGCGCTCCTGCCCTGAGCACCCAAGAGGGCTCATGGGTCTGAGGACACAAAGGCCTAGACTTTGAAAACAGGGGATCTAGGGCAGCGAGATGGGCTACTTCAAACACTTGTTCTCCTCTATGGCATCTCCTGGCAGAGTCCTGCTGAGAGCTCCCATGCAGCCCGCATTTCCCCCATGCAGCCCATCACAGAGCCCACCCTAGAGAGGAAAGGCTGCCCAGAGAAGGATAGCCACATCCCTGAGGTCACACAGCAGCGAGTACCAACTCTGCCTACCCGTGTACCATACTATGCCCATGAGCCAGCTAGAGGGATCAAGCTGTCCCAGGTCTCTGGGGCCAATCTGTATGGATCTGAATGGCTGGTCACCCTAGAGTGCCAGCCATTTTTCCCACCTGAGCATACATTCTCGGCCCAGTGTTGTCGCATCCCCACAGGGTGACCTTGAGTGACTCCCTTCTCCCCCTCTGGGCCTCCACTTCCCACTTCTGTAAAACGAGGGGTGTGTGGTAACAGTACCTCACTTCCTAGGTGTGACTGCCTCAAGGATGGCCCCCAAAGGTATCCAGATTCTAATTCTAGGAAACCACAAATGTTCCCTCAGGTGGCAAAAGCAATTTTGCAGGTAGGATTAAGTTAAGGAACTTGAGGGACCTCCCTGGTGGCTCAGTGGTAAAGAATCCACCTGCCAGTGCAGGAGACGTGGGTTCAATCCCTGATCCGGGAAGATCCCACATGCTGTGGAGCAACTAAATCCATGCACCACAACTACCTAGCCCACGCTCTAGAGCCCGTGCTCAGCAGCAAGAGAAGCCACCTCAGTGAGAAGCCTGCGCCCCGCAACTACAGTGGCCCCTGCTCACTGCAACTAGAGAGAGCCTCCATGCAGCAACAAGACCCAGTGCAGGCAAAAATAAATGAGCAAATAATTAACTTTTTTAAAAAAGAAACTTGAGATGGGGGATGTGAACGTTAATTGTATAGAAGCCAGCTACATGGGCAAACATGATTCTAGATATTTCCGTTGATGGTGTTTTCTAAATGAGATTTAATTTTAAATTCATGCACTTTGAATAAAGCAGATTGCCTGTCATTGTGTGGGTGGGCCACATTTAATCAGTTGAAGGGTTCAAGGTGTGGGGGCATTGAGGCAGGGAACTCAGGTGTGATTCATCCTGGGGCAAAATTCCTCTCCAACTGTGAACCTATGAAATCAAGCAATCTCTCTGCTTCCAAAGTACAAAGGTGAGACAGACACAGAATAGATATTCCCACTGCAAATGGGAGAAATTGGAAGGATGAAGGGGTCACGAGTCCCAGAGAGTCTGAAATTTGGCAGGGCAAATTCCACTAGGTTTTTTTAAAGGCAAATTCCATTAGGTTTGAAGGCTGAAGAATCATCCTCTTTGGTTCAATGCCCTTTCCTCCGGGTCCACATGGTGACATTGCTGCCTCTGTGATTCCCTGCACTTTCAATCTTGCAGTCACCATGCTGTGATCCACAACCTGATCCCACCAGCATAAGCAGCAGGATTCTTTTTAACATACTTATTTCTTTGAGTGGGTTGGGTCTTAGTTGTGGTGCACAGGCTTATTTGTTCCATGGCATGTGAGATCTTAGTTCCTGGAAGAATGAATGAATGAAAATAGTCACTTAGTCATGTCCGACTCTTTGTGACCCCATGGACTGCAGCCCACCAGGCTCCTCTGTCCATGGAATTCTCCAGGCAAGAATGCTGGGTGGGTTTCCATACCCTTCTCCAGGGGATCTTCCTGACCCAGGGATTGAACCCGGGTCTCCTGCATTGTGGGCGGGTTCTTTACCATCCGAGCCACCAGGGAAGCCAGAATCAAACAAAATTCCCTGCACTGAAAGACAGATTCTTAAGCACTGAACCACCAGGTTAAACAGTATTTTAAATCAAGTGCTCCTGATTCACTGCTCCCAACACACTTTCAATGAAAAAGGCAGGGTAAGTTGAGAAGACTGGAGTCATATCCCTGGGAAGGTCCCTGCCTCAATGTCCCCATCTGTAAAATGGGTAATATTTCCCATCTTACAAAGTCATGGTGAGAGCAGGAAATTATGCCAGTGCGTCACATATAGCAGACACTTGGTAAACATGACTTATGGGTTTTTTTCCATTTTACTTATTTATTTATTTTTGGCTGTGCCAGGCCTTCACTGCTGTGCAAGGGCTTTCTCTAGTTGCAGCAAGCGAGGGCTATTCTCTATTTGCAGTATGCAGGCTTTTCATTGCGGTGGCTTCTCTTGCTGCAGGCTCAGTAATTGTGGTGCTTCGGCTTAGTTGATCCGAGGCATGTGGGATCTTCCCAGGTCAAGGATTGAGCCTGTGTCTTCTGAATTAGCAGGCAGATTCCTAACCACTAGACCACAAGGGAGGTCTGTACCTTGCGTCTTTATAATTTTCTGCCAAAATGCATATTTCTATACCGCAGTCTCTTGAAGCAGTCTGACCTGTTGCTTATGGATCGAGAGCTTCAAAGTGAAAAAAAAAAAAAAAGATATATATATATATATGAGATTCAAAATGAAAAAAAAGGTAGTCCAAGGATTTCCCTGGTGGTTCAGTGGCTGACTCCAAGCTTCTAATGCAGGGGATATGGGTTGGATCCCTGCTCAGGGAACTAGATCCCACATGCTGCAAGTAAGACCAATCAAAGCACAATCAAATACATAAATAAAAATAAATACTTTAAAAAAATGTGGTCCATTTAATTATGGATCTATGAATGTCATCCAATATAAGAGAGGGGTGAGATTCTCCTTGATGTTGCTCAGTCGCTCAGTCGTGTCCAACTCTCTGCGACTCCATGGACTGCAGCACACCAGGATTCCCTGTCCTTCAATATCTCCTGGGGTTTGCTCAGACTCATGTCCATTTATTAATTTTGTCTTCAAAGGCTATGTATTGAAACAGGGAGAATTTCTGGGCTCTCTGGAAGGTCAGCCTCTTTTCCCAGAGCTGCCTTTGGGGGAAGGGATGGCTTTCCTCCCCTTGTAAACCCCATAAGCCTGAGGGGTTAGCTCTGCTCCAAGGGCTGTTAGATGGCCTTAACCCCTTGGGGGCAGCCCAGGAGGTGAAACCACCTTTTATAAGGAGACCAGAGTCCAGGCTAAGCGTCTTTAGGAGGAAGTGGTCCAAACCATGGGGAATATCCACCCCCATGGGCTTCAGAGTGACGTGGGAAGATCCTGCCTCCCTGTGCCTCAGTTTACTCATCTGTCCAATGGGGCAGTAGCAAGGCTGCAACTGACTCAGCAGTAAAGAATCCACCTGCCAAGGCAGGAGATCCAGGAGACACAAGAGACACAGATTTGATCCCTGGGTCAGGAAGATCCCCTGGAGGAGGGCATGGCAACCCACTTCAGTATTCTTGCCTGGAGAGTCCCATGGATAGAGGAGCCTGGCAGGCTACAGTCCATGGGGTGGAAAACAGTCAGACATGACTGAACACACATATCTGTCTACAGAAGTCGGAACATGAACATGTGGGCTAGGGCCTGGCCTGTGTTATGTGATCACTAAAAGTTAATTGTTAGAGTCACACATCCCAGAAAGGGAAAAAGCAGAACTCGGACATTCTCCATCAGCCTTAGCCAGAAGGAACAAAAGGCGCAGATACTGGCAGGTCTGGAGCTCAATCTGAAGACCAGGCTGCCTGGGGTCTAATCCCCATGTCATTGTTTGACCTTGATTCGACTCACCTGTGAGTCCCATTTTGCAGATGGTAAAACTGAGTCAAGATCAGAGCAAGGTGGCACTGCAGGGTCACAGAGCTGGTGGGTAGCAAGGTCAGGCTCTGAACCCAGGACTGTCCAATGTCCAAGTGTCTGCCCTTGTCCTCCAAGTTGGATGGTTCCATTAACTGCTGTTGTGAAAGGATGTTGTCTGATTTCTGAGCACTCCCCACGGCAGGGCAGAACAGATCTCTGTCGGATCTGGAATAGGAGAAGGGGAAGAAAAAACAAGCGACTGATTTGGTTTTGCTTTGACTTTCTGTTTTCCCTTTCCCCCACAGCCCCTCCCAACACGCTGAACTTCAATGGGGCTCATCGTAAGCGAAAGACGCTGGTGGCCCCTGAGATCAACATTTCCCTGGACCAGAGTGAGGGCTCCCTGCTGTCAGATGACTTCCTAGACACCCCCGATGACCTGGACATCAACGTGGATGACATTGAGACCCCTGATGAGACCGACTCACTGGAGTTCCTGGGGAACGGCAATGAGCTGGAGTGGGAAGGTGAGGTCGGTTGCTCACCGTCCCTACCCGACCCCCAAATCGGACCCCATTGCTCCTCTCAGCTTCTGGGGCCATCTTGCCAGAGTCCCCTCCTCCTCCATTCCCAGAGGTTCAAGGCGGGCAGGGCTTCTTTTGTTGTTTTGGGTGGGGTGGGGGGTTTGGCCACGCTGTGTAGCATTTTAGTTCCCAGACCAGGGATGGAACTTGTTCCCCCTGCATTGGAAGCATGGAGTCTTAACCACTGACTCACCATGGAAATCCTGGGGTGGGGCTTCCAACCCAAGACTCCCAAAACAGGCCCTGGGACTGCACATGCATTCTCTCGTGGACTTGTGGACTTTGCTGGGAGATGTGTCTTTCACCCGATTCACTTGATCAAAGGTGATCAAGACCAGAAGGAGGGGCTGCCCCCTGATTCCACAGGTGTACGTGGAGCGGGTCTTGATTGCCATGTAGGGGTAGGGTAGAGAGGGCAGGGACTGTCGGGAAAACACGATGCCTGCCTGCTCTCAGGGCAGTCAGAAAGCAGGGCTCTGGGTAACAGAACAAATGGGCACAAGGTAACTGCACCTGGTCGCTGGTGCTGTGGGAGAAATAGGTGATGGGAGAGGGCAGGGGGCTCATTCAGGCAATTCAACCCTCCCAAGGGACACTGGGCCACGTTTGGGGGCATCCGTGGTTGTCACAACTTGGGGGATCCTGGCATCGAGGGGGTGGGATCAGGGATGCTGCTCCACACCCTGTAGTGCCCAGGACGCCCCCCACAGGCAGTGACTGGCCCTAAATGTCCACAGTGCCCAGCCCAAGACACCCTGAACCAGGCTTCCTAGGGTGAGGAGGGTTCTTCTGCAGGGTTGTCGGGACTGGCCTCACTGGGTGGGTATTACTGGAGCTGATATTCCAAGGCAAGAACACAGGTCAGAAAGATAGCAACAGGGAATTTCCCTGGTGGTCCAGTGGCTAAGACCCCATGCTCCCAATGCAGGGGCCCAGGTTCGATCCCTGGTCAGGAAACTAGATTCTGCATGCTGCAACTAAAGACCCTGCATGCTGCAACTAAGAGGGCGCAATCAAATAAGTACTTTTAAAAACGGTATCAATGGTGGTGTCCATGGGGACGGAAGCAGAGGCACAGCATTTGTTGGGTGGATGTGAAATATGAAGGGGAAAGAGATCGAAGATGGTAGCTGGGTTTGGGGCCTGAGCAGCTGGGGAAACAGCCAGGCTATTTTCTGAGGCGGGGAGATTGCAGGATGACAGATGGGCAAGAGACAGATAATTTCAAGAGTGGTTAAGAACCCCCGAGAAGCCCAGAGAGGGAAAAGAAATGTGTGCAAGGTCACCCAGCAAGAAATGGGCTCTACCCGGAAAAAGGGTGAGGTGAGTGGTCTTCCTCTGGCCTGGGGAGGAGGGGAAGAGGCTCTGTGGCCACGGGCGGCCAGGGCAGCCCTCCCAGAGAGGGAGGCTGGGACGAGATGTCCAGATTCAGGCGTCCCTCCTTCTCACCCTCCCTGCTGCCCTGCTCCAGATGACACCCCCGTGGCCGCTGCCAAGAACATGCCTGGGGACAGCGCGGATCTGTTTGGGGACGGCTCGGCGGAGGACGGCGGCGCAGCCAACGGGCGTCTGTGGAGGACGGTGATCATTGGGGAACAGGAACACCGGATCGATCTACACATGATCCGGCCCTACATGAGGGTGGTGACCCACGGAGGTGAGACCATGCCCCGAGGCCCCCTCCTGGCTCCAACAACTAGAGGGCCCAGGAGCGGTCCTCTCTGAACCTCTGTGTCTTCTTCTGAGTCAGGGGGATGTTCCGCTGTAGTGTCTAGGTGTGCAGGGATGAAACTCACATGGGGGCAAGGCTTAGACACGTGGGGGCACACCAGAGGTACCCATGAGGGTGGCTGGCATCCCCCATGGAAGATGTTTTCTGGCTTCTCTAGCCAGGCTGCTGGGGCTCAGAGCTGTGTCCTCTGAGTACGGGCAGTGGGTGGGAGGGGGCCGGCCAGCTATGAGACACGTGCACGGGGCAGAGCACAGGGCAACTCAGAGCTGGGAGAGGGCTCTGCCCAGCCCTGCCCAGCGCTGCTCACCAGCTGCCTCTCCGCAGGGTACTACGGCGAAGGTCTCAACGCCATTATCGTCTTTGCCGCCTGCTTCCTCCCGGACAGCAGCTCCCCCGACTACCACTACATCATGGAGAACCTCTTCCTGTAAGTGACCTGGCCGCTCCATCCCAGCTGCCCACAGTTCTGAGGTTCCCAGCCGGTGGGCAGGACAGGCAGCAAGGACCACACTGGGTGGTTCTGCCCGGCACCAGGGAAGGGCTCGACCACGGGCAGACCAGGGTGGGCTTCCCCGGTGGCTCAGCGGTAAAGAATCCACCTGCCAATGCAGGAGACACAAGAGACATGGGTTCGATCCCTGGGTTGGCAAGATCTCCTGGAGGAGGACATAGCAACCCACTCCAGTATTCTTGCCTGGAGAATCCCATGGATAGAGCAGCCTGGCAGGCCCCGGTCCTCAGGGTCCCACAGAATCAGACTCGACTGAAGCGACTGAGCATGCATGCCCACTATGCGATAGCCACAATGCTAAGGGCTGTGTATGTGAGAGCACGTTCCTCCCCAGCAAGACTCTGTGGGGCAGGTACAGTTGCCTCCCATTCTGTGGCTGCAGTGCTTGAGGCACAGAGAGGTTAAGTCACTTGCCCAAGGACACACAGGTACAGTTTTGCTAGGATGGAGACAGATAATTAAGCATAAAGCACCTGGTAGGACTTCATTGGTGTCCAGTGGTTAAGACCACACCATCCTTGGGTTCTTAATGCAGGGCTGTGGGTCTGATTCCTGGTTGGAGAACTAAGATCCTGAAACTCACTATATGCCTCCTGGTGTGGAAAAAAAAAAAACAAAAAACTGGCAGATGACAGTAAGAGCTCAGCAAATTGTTATCACTCCTATTTTCATTATTATGAAGATTTCCTTCTTCCTCGGGAGACGGGAGTGAGGGTGGGTGGACCAGAGGAAGAGGAAGTACCCATGGAAGGTCAGATCAGAAAGTGGCCTGACTTGCCAGGGAGCCCAGTCTCCCTGATTTACAGATGGGGAAGTGGAGGCCGAAAGAGGAGAGGATTCTTCTGAAATCACTTAGGGGGAGACAGGGCTGGGATGGACCCCAGGTCCCTAAAGTCAGGTGCAGTGGACCACTGGCTGTGGGTATCTGTCCCCCAAGGGCATCTGGGGCTGTTGAAACTTACATTCCAGAATTAATGGAGACATTAGATGAGTTCAAGGGTATAAATCACTTGGCACCCAGTAAACACTCAAAAAAATTGTTTAGTTGTTAAGTTGTGTCCAACTCTTTTCGACCCATGAACTGCAGAGCGTCAGGCTTCCCTGTTCTCCACTGTCTCCTGGAGTTTGCTCAAATTCATGTCCATCAAGTTGGTGATGCCCTCCAACCATCTCATCCTCTGTGGTCCCCTTCTCCTCCTGCCCTCAGTCTTTCCCAGCATCAGGGTCTTCTCCAATGAGTGGGCTCTTCCCATCAGGTAACCAAAGTACTGGAGCTTCAGCTTCAGCACCAGTCCTTCCAGCGAATGTTCAGGGTTGATTTCCTTTTAGGATCGACTGGTTTCATCTCCTTGCAGTCCAAGGGACTCAGTTTTTAAAAAAACAAACAAACAAAACTCCTCAGTAAGATAGTAACAACTACTATCACTGTGCCCACTGACCCAGATTTTGGGGGGTGTTTGGGAGTCCTCTGCTCCCCTCCCCCGCTATCCGGCTGAGCATGCCAGGACAGCCAACGACACCTGAACAGGTGTGACACAGCCAGAGCAGGTAAAAACAGAAAGGAGGGGACAGAGGGCTTAGGCCCGGGGAACCGGGCTTCCTGACTCTGAACCAGCCCTGCCGGGTCCCTGGTCCTCTGTGCCCCATGACTAGGTACGTCATCAGCAGCCTGGAGCTCCTCGTGGCGGAAGATTACATGATCGTGTACCTGAACGGCGCCACGCCCCGGCGGAGGATGCCGGGCATTGGCTGGCTGAAAAAGTGCTACCAGATGATCGACAGGAGGTGAGTGCGTGGGGCTGAGGGACCGCCTCGCACTGAAGTCCCTCCCACTCTGAAAGGGCCAGACTGGGCGGCTTCAACACCAGACGTGAGTCGTCTCCTAGTTCTGGAAGCTAGAAGTCCTTGGTCAAGTTGTCCGCAAGGTCGGTTCCTTCTGGAACCGTGAGGGAGAACCGTCCCTGTGCGCGCCTGGGTGGAAATGCCCCCTTTTATAAGGACACGCCAGTGACTGTGGGTTAGGCGGCAGGCCCTGCTGGGATATGATCTCACCTTAGCTAATGACCCCTGCAGTGGTCCCGCTCCCAGACAAAGAGGGCTGCAGTTCAACTCGCCCGTAGCAGGCGCTTAGAACTGGGGGCCCTAGAAAATCTTTTAGGAAGGAAAGGTGATGTGGCCATGCAAGGGCTTCCCAGGTGGCGCTAGTGGTAAAGAACCTACCTGCCAATGCAGGAGACGTAAAAGATGCGGGTTCAATCCCCGGGTCGGGAAGATCCCCTGGAGGAGGGCATGGCAGCCCCATCCAGTATTCTTGCCTGGAGAATTTCATGCACAGAGGAGCCTAGTGGACTGCAGTCCATGGAGTCAGAGTTGGACACGACTGAAGTGACTTACACAGGCACGCACATGGCCACACAGTCAGATCCTCAGAATCTAAATTAAGAGGGAGCCGGGGCCAGATATGGGCTCTGCCACCTGCAGACTCTTCCAGGGGTGGGGGGGCGTGGGCTTAGCTTAACCAAAACTCAGTCTCCTCCCCGTCAATGGAGATCATCAGAGCACCGCCTGGGCTCACAGAGTGGGTGACACCCCTTAGCTGCTCCCTCCCCGGGGCTTTCCCCCCAGGGAGCCCATATTGCTTTCTCTGCCTCCCCACACAGACTTCGGAAAAACCTGAAGTCCTTAATCATCGTCCACCCATCCTGGTTCATCCGCACCGTTCTGGCCATCTCCCGCCCTTTCATCAGGTGAGATCGTGATCTGAGTCCAGATACCCACCTGGGTTGCCATGTGTCTTTTTTTTTTTTAATCACCATTTTCCAGCTCCTCTTTGGGGAGTCTGTATTGTTGCTTTACACAGTTTAAAATTGGACTTCCCCGGCAGTCCAGTGGTTAAGATTCTGTGCTTCCAGTGCACGGGGATTTTGGGTTCCATCCGTGGTGGGGGAACTAAGATCCCTCATACTGTGTGATATAGCCACTATATGGACCTTTGTCGGCAAAGTGACGTCTCTGTTTTCTAACACACTGTCTAGATTTTTGTCATAGCTTTCCTTACAAGGAGCAAGCGTCTTTTGATTTTATGGCTGCAGTTATCATCCACAGTGATTTTGGTGCCCAAGAAAATAAAATCTGTCACTGCTTCCACTTTTTCGCCTTCTATTTGCTATGAAGCAATGGGACCAGATGCCATGATCTTAGTTTTTTTTAAATGTTGGGCTTCAAGCCAGCTTTTTCAGTCTCCTCCTTCACCTTCACCAAGAGGCTCTTTAGCTCCTCCTTTTATTTTTTATTATTTTACTTTTCGGCCATGCTTCTCAGCATGTGGGATCTTAGTTCCTCAACCAGGGATCGAACCCAGGCCCCCTGCAGTGGAAGCTCCGAGTCCTATCCACTGGACCACCAGAGAAGTCCCCATTTGATTATTTTATGACTTATTGTACAGTTACTTTCTCTGAGCCTTAGAGAACATAACTCATTGTTAGAAAACCTGATTTGACCTTGAAAAGGAGTTTATTTGGCATTGTACCAAAATTAGATTTAAGGTAATGTTTTTTTTTTTTTTAAAAATCACGAGTTCAAAGCCCCAAGCTGGTGACCAGTCACATCAGTAGTAGCCAGTGGCCAGAGCTGGATTTGGACAGGAAGAAGCCATTCACCCGGGAAGAATGGAAGATGAATCAGCAGTCCCCACGTGCACCTGTCTCATGCCCAAGTGACTACTGGTGCCACCAGACAGTGACGATTGTGCCATGAAAGTGTTCTTGGGAAGACTGACACAGAGGAGCACCTCCTGGGGAAGATGGAGCCTGGAGTCTGATATTAATAGCATCTTGTCCCTCTCTGCTTTCTTCCTTCTTTCCCTCTCTGCTCAAAAGTCCATATAGTCAAAGCTATGGTTTTTCCAGTAGTTGTATATGGATGTGAGTTGGACCAAAAAGAAGGCTGAGTGCCGAAGAATTGATGCCTTCAAATTGTGGTGCTGGAGAAGACTCTGGAGAATCCCTTGGACTGTAAGGAGAGCAAACCAGTCAATCGTAAAGGAAATCAACCCTGAATGTTCATTGGAAGAACCGATGCTGAAGCTGAAGCTCCAGTAGTTTGGCCACCTGATGCAAAAAGCTGACTCACTAGAAAAGACCCTGATGCTAGGAAAGATTGAAGGCAGGAGGAGAAGAGAGCGACAGAGGATGAGATGGTTGTATGGTGTCACCGACTCAATGGACGTGAGTTTGAGCAAACTCAGGGAGATAGTGAAGGACAGAGAGGCCTGGTGTGCTGCAGTTCACGGGATCTGAAAGAGTCAGACACGACTGAGCGACTGAACAACTCTCTGCTCAGCAGGGACTGGTGTCAGACACATGGCTCAGGAGCCTTCCCTTCTTGCAGGCGGAGACCCCAGGTTCTGCTCTGTACCCGCACCAGGGGCAGGGGCTGAGGTCTGGCATGGGCTGAGAGGGAGGTTTGGGTGAGTGTGCTGGGCATCCTGGAACGGGGCTGTGTGTGCATCCCTGGCTGCCATCGCTCCCTCTGACCCTGAGTCACCACCCCAAGGGCTGGCTTTCAGACGTGTCCCTCCTTCTCCTCCCGCCAGCGTCAAGTTCATCAACAAGATCCAGTATGTGCACAGCTTGGAAGATCTGGAGCAGCTCATCCCCATGGAGCACGTGCAGATCCCAGACTGCGTGCTACAGTGAGTGTCTTATGCTGTGGGAGCACTGCCCCACCTCCATCCCCATCATCCCCAGAGCTGTTCATCTCCCAACCTCCCATGCTTTGCCAGTCAGGCTGCCAGAGAACCAGACCTGAGTGGGAGAGCAAGACAGAGGGAAATAGAGTGAAACAGGCGCCTGTGAAATGACAGAATACAGCGGACCTGGCCCCTCTAGTGCAGGCAGAGGGGCCAGTGAGTCCTGGCCCCTGGCTTGTCTTTATAAATAAAGTTTTATTGGCACACAGCTATACTTGTCCATTTACAAACCATCCACGGCTGCTTTCGAGCTACAACAGAATCAAGGGGTTGCCACAGAGACTGGTCTGATAAGCCGAAAATATTGACTCTCTGGCCCTTTGTTGTGGGGAGGGAGCATCTGTAGACAAAGCCACAGTAATAATAAATTGCTTTATCCTGGCTTTGTTTAGGGCAGATGCTAGAAATGTCTGCTGAGTTGCAGCAACACCAGACACTGGAATATGCCAGTAAAACAGCTATCCCTGCCCTGAGGTGGGATGAGGTGGGGCTTTGTAAAGTAGCTGCAGGCTATCCTGTCTGCTCTGAAGCCTGGCATGTGTTCAGATGTGACAGTGAGACTGCTTTCCTGTTCCCCAAGGGGAGAGGATTCCAAGACCACCTCTTAAGCCTTCTCCTTTTTCTGCCTTCCAGGTACGAGGAGGAACGGCTGAAGGCCAGGAGGGAAAGGTCTGTGCGGAGCGGCCAGTATTCTGGCTGGGTTGGGGCTGGCGCTGAGCTGGGTCAAGGCTGGGGGAAGCCAGCGGCTTCAACTCAGTTGGGACCCATGTCACGCACACATGTGTTTCAAAGCCCTGCCTTCTCTAGAAGGATTGGAGTCAGACCCAGGCTGGAATCCAGGCTCCCCTGCTCAGTCTCAGTATAACATTAGACAAGTGAAAAATTCACAGCCATCCTGCGGGTTATCATGAGGAATTAGGACCAGTGTAACCCACTGGGCAAAAATAGTGGGCTCGGTAGAGTCCTTCTAATGATGCTGATGACAGTGGGGGCTCGGGCCCGGGGAGCCTCCTAAGGCCCCCAGGCTGAGCCCTCCACCCTTCAGGAGGCCGTTCTCCCAGCCTCGGCCACCCCCCGGGGCTCACCCCCAGGTCCCCCTCCACTCCCTGCTTTCCAGTTTCCTCCTCCCTCTGAAACCATTTATGTCAGATTGGAACTCGAACCCAGCCAAAACCCACAGTGCCTTGTTTCAGGACCTGATGAAACTCGGGTTCTTAAAGTCTCACTGCAGAATTTAGTGAAAGACAAAGTGATAGGTAAGAGATGGATTTATGCAGATGCAGAGAGAAGTACACTCCACAGACAGAGTGTGGGCCATTGCAGAGGGCAAGCGCGGCCATGAAATGTGGTGTGGTTAGTTTTTATAGGGTGGGTAATTTCATAGGCTAACGAGTGGGAGGATTATTCTATTTTAGGGGAAAGGGTGGAGATTTCCAGGAATTGGGCAACTGCCCATTCCTTGGTCTTTTGACAGTGCCTTGGAACTGCCGTGGTGCCTCTGGGTGTGTCATTTAGCTTGCAGATCGAGGATCAAGGTCTAATCTAAGTCCTTTTATCTCTCTTCTTGGACCTATTTGATTCTTATTTGTTTATGTTGTGTCCTTGGGCTATGTCATTCTTTCAAAAGTTGTGCCCTGCCTTTCCCTCCTGTTACACCTCTGGAGACCCCTCATCCCTCTGGGGACCCTTCTGCTCAGCGGGGTTCCCCTCTTGCCCTCAAGGGCTCTCTCCTCCCTCCAGGCCAAGCCCTCTACCATCCAGGAAACCCTCCACCCTCCAGGGTCCCCATACTCTGCATGCCCCCTCCTTCTCCCTTCCAAGGGCCCTCCACCATCTGGGAACCCCCCTATCCTCCAGTTTCCCTCCTCCTTCCCAGGGCCCCCTCCATCCTCCAGGGCCCGCCTCCCTCTGGGCTCCCTCCACTCTCTGGGACCCCTTCTGTCCTCCAGGGACACCTCCAAGGGCACTCTCTGCCCATGTAGGTCCTGTGGGTGCAGGAGAGAGGGGAGACAGAGCAGGGGTCCCTCTGGATGTGGAAGAGAGGGGAATCCATCTACTGTTCCCCTGCCCAGGGCCCTGGGGATCCTCCTGGGGGCCTGGGCCTTATCCTCTGCACAGTAAAGCCATGGGTCATGAAGATCCTTTTTGTATAGTTCTTCTATGTATTCTTGTTACCTTTTCTTAATATCTTTTGCTTCGGTCAGGTCCATACCATTTCTGTCCTTTATCGCACCCATCTTCACATGAAATATTCCCTTGGTATCTCTAATTTTCTTGAAGAGATCTCTAGTCTTTTCCATTCTGTTGTTTTCCTCTATTTCTTTGCATTGACCGCTGAGGAAGGCTTTCTTATCTCTCCTTGCTATTCTTTGGAACCCTGCATTCAGATAGGTATATCTTTCCTTTTCTCCTTTGCCTTTAGCTTCTCTTCTTTTCTCAGCTATTTGTAAGGCCTCCTCAGGCAACCATTTTGCATGTTTGCATTTCTTTTCTTTTTTTTTTTTTTTTGCATTTCTTTTTCTTGAGGATGGTCTTGATCACTGCCTCCTGTACAATGTCACGAACCTCCATCCATAGCTCTTCAGGCACTCTGTCTGTCAGATCTAATCCCTTGAGCCTATTTGTCACTTCCACTGTATAATTGTAAGGGATTTGATTTAGGCCATACCGGAATGGTCTAGTGGTCTCCCCTACTTTCTTCAATTTAAGTCTGAGTTTGGCAATAAGGAGTTCATGATCTGAGCCACAGTCAGCTCTAGGTTTTGTTTTTGCTGACTGTATAGAGCTTCCCCATCTTTGACTGCAAAGAATATAATCAATCTGATTCCGGTATTGACCATCTGGTAATGTCCATGTGTAGCATCATCTCTTGTGTTGTTGGCAGAGGGTGTTTGCTATGACCAGTGCATTCTCTTGGGAAAACTGTTAGCCTTTGCCCTGCTACATTTTGTACTCCAAGGCCAAACTTGCCTGTTACTCCAAGTACCTCTTAACTTCCTACTTTTGCATTCCTGTCCCCTGTAATGAAAAGGACATCTCTTTTGGGTGTTAGTTCTAGAAGGTCTTGTAGGTCTTCATAGACCCGTTCAACTTCAGCTTCTTCAGCATTACTGGTTGGGGCATGGAATTGGATCACTGTGATATTGAAAGTTTTGCCTTAGAAATGAACAGAGGTCATTCTGTCATTTTTGAGACTGCACCCAAGAACTGCATTTGGGACTCTTTTGTTGACTATGAGGGCTACTTCATTTCTTCTAAGGGATTCTTAGCCCACAGTAGTAAATATAATGGATATCTGAGTTAAATTTACCCATTCCAGTCCATTTTACTTCACTGATTCCTAAAATGTCTATGTTCACTCTTGCCATCTCCTGATTGACCACTTCCAATTTACCTTGATTCACAGACCTAACATTCCAGGTTCCTATGCAATACTGTTCTTTACAGCATTAGACTTTATTTCCATCACCAGTCACATCCACAGCTGGGGTTTTTGTGTTTTTTTGTTTTTGTTTTGCTTTGACTCTGTCTCTTCATTGTTTCTGGAGTTATTTCTCCACTGATCTCCAGTAGCATATTGGGCACCTACCGACCTGGGGAGTTCATCTTTCAGGGCCATATCTTTTTGCCTTTTCGTATTGTTCATAGGGTTCTCAAGGCAAGAATACTGAAGTGGTTTGCCGTTTCCTTCTCCAGTGGACCATGTTTTGTCAGAACTTCCCACCGTGACCTGTCCGTCTTGCGTGGCCCTGCACAGCATAGCTCATAGTTTCATTGAGTTAGACAAGGCTGTAGTTCATGTAATCAGTTTGATTAGTTTTCTGTGATTGTGGTTTCTTATTCTATTATTTTCTAATCTTTGTTATTATTCTGATCCCTCTTGTTTATATTTTTCTTATTATATATATATATATATATTTTTTTTTTTTTTTTCTTCTCTCTCTTTGCTGTTGGAGTCTCGTTTTACCCTTCAGGGGCTGTTATCTTTTATTCTTCATTATCGTTCTGCTTTTTAAAAAATCTCTCTCTATTTTTTTGTTTTCTTTCTTTCTCCCCATGGCCTTCATCTTGATGAATTCCTAACCATCCCATCACTTGCTCCACCCTCTGGGCCCCGGCACTTCCCAGGGTAGGCAGACCCTCTCCAGATTGCTGTCAGGTCACGGCAGCCCAGATGGAGGGGCATTGGGAGCCAACAGCCCCTCAGCCCACTCGGCCAGCTGGTCATCCCTGCTCACCTCTTTCTGTTCCCAGTGCGAGGCCGCAGCCGGAGTACGTCCTGCCCAGGTCTGAAGAGAAGGCAGAGGCGGGGCTGGCAGAAGACAGGTAAGCGTCTAGGTGGCTGTGGGCAAGAGCTCACACCTGCCAGCGGCTGCCAAGCCCAAAGAACATCAGATGAAGGTGATCTGAGGTCACTATGGTGCTGAAATAAGACCACCTTGGGGCTTCCCTCGGAGAAGGCAATGGCACCCCACTCCACTACTCTTGCCTGGAAAATCCCATGGATGGAGGAGCCTGGTGGGCTGCAGTCCATGGGGTCTCTAAGAGTCGGACACAACTGAGCAACTTCACTTTCACTTTTCACTTTCATGCATTGGAGAAGGAAATGGCAACCCACTCCAGTATTCTTGCCTAGAGAATCCCAGGAATGGGGGAGCCTGGGGGGCTGCTGTCTATGGGGTCGCACAGAGTCAGACACGACTGAAGCGACTTAGCAGCAGCAGCAGCAGGGACTTCTCTGGTGATCTAGTGGTTAAGACTCCTCACTTCCACTACATGGGGCGCAGGTTCCATCCCTGGTCTGGAAACTAAGATCCTCTATGCTTCATAGTGAAGCAAAAACCAAAATAAAAGGTCCACCATGAGACCTACTCCATCAAACCATTTTAATATGGATTTAGTACATCTCTTTAGAGTCCCTTGGACTGCAAGGAGATCAAACCAGCCCATCCTAAAGGCAGTCAACCCTGAATATTCATTGAAAGGACTGATGCTGAAGCGGAAGCTCCAGTACTTTGGCCACCTGATTCAAAGAGCCGACTCATTGAAAAAGACCTGGATGCTTGGAAAGATTGAAGGCTAGAGAAGAAGAGGGCAACAGAGGGGGAAATGGTTGGAGGGCATCACCGACTCAATGGACAAGAGTTTGACCAAACTCCCGGAGATAGTGAAGGACAGGGAGGCCTAGGGTGCTGCAATCCATGGGGCTGCAAAGAGTCAGACACGACTGAGCAGTTGAACAACAACAGTTGTGGGCAACCAGCACCTCTCTCCCAAACATTCTTTCCGCCAAGAGGGAGACCCTGTACCCCACTAAGCAGTTCCTTCCACTCCCCTCCCCCTCCTAATTTGTCTTTAATCCAGTGACTCTCTGTTGTTATAAAAGTCCTTTAGTGCCTCCCCCTGGGATGTGCAGACAGATGGCATGGGCCCCTCCTTCCCTGTCTCTTTCTGTGCCATCTGCCTCCTGCAGTTGCTGCTTGTTGTACCCTTCTTCTCCTGTCCTTGGGCTCTTTGAGGGCAGTGGCTATATCTTGGGACTGTCCCTTCCTCCTCCTCCTGCCCTGCATCTATCACAGGCCAAGCACAGGGACCAGGGGCAACTGATGTGCCTGAGAGACCAGGATCTGCTCTCAGATGGAGGTTCTGGCTGGCCTTTGTACAGGTCCTGGTGGGTGGGTCCCACCTTCCAGGCGGGTAGGCCTGGGGCAGCACTGGTGGTTTCACTTTGTGGCAGCCAAGGGGCTTGGCCGTCCTCGTGATTACCTGTCCTGGCTCATGTGTTACACAGCAGACACATGCTGACGCTTGCTTTGTGCCAGATCAGGATGCAGCCATGTTGGCCCTCATAGGGCTCACAGCCAAATGCCAAGGCTCCCCAAACAGGCAACTAATGCTAGGATTCCTTCCTTTTCCCACAGGTCTGCTCTGGCCACAGAAGATCAGGAAACAAGGTGCGTGGGAAGCCAGCGGGAGGGGGAAGAGGTGGTTCTTGGCACGTTTTTTGGAAACATTCTAAGTGGAACCTAGCCTGGATGAGTCCCTGTGACTTGGTGGTGGAGGGAGGAGGCACCAGGGAGGCAGAGAGATCATAGTTACCATGACAACAGGGCCTTCTCTGGGGTTGAGTGAGCAGCTGGTCCCTGCCCAACTCCAGGGGTTGCAGTGATGGGAGGCCCCAGGCTGAGGACCCTGGCTGAGAATTCATCCATAGCCAGGACCCCTGAAACCTGGGATTTAACTCAGCTGAAGGGTGCGCTGTCTGCCCACTACCTATCTCAGTGTGTCTGCCCGGCTCTAGATGCCAGAAAAAGCCTCCCTGTGTGTCACAAGTCCTGAGGACCACCCTCAGGGTCCATAGAAGCACTCACGGGACTCAGCAAAGCAGATCTGCTCACGGTTATGGTTTATCACAGTGGATGGGTGGATACAGATCAAAATCAGCAATAGGAAGAGCTGTATGGGGCTGGGCAAAGAAAGACAGGTGCGAGTTCCCAGCTGTTGTCTCCCAGGGGACTTGTGGGGACAGCCCTTTATTCTCCCAGCAGCCAAGTGTGGTGGTGCACAGCAAGTGTCACCAACCTGTGCTGCTTGCCAGGAGCCCTGGTGTCCAGCGTGTTTACTGGGGGTCAGTCATATGTGTGGTGGGCTGTACACATGGCTGACCTTCATCTCTAGCCCTTTCAGAGGTTGAGCGGATATCACATGGTCCACAGCTCCTGTCTTAAGTCATACTGGCAGCATAGATTATCCAGCATGACCCAAGGACCCAGGCAAGCAAAGATACTCTTATCAAGAAGGACATGCCAAGGTCATGGAGGTGGCCGCCAAGGGGCTGGGAAAGGGCCAGACTTTTCTTTGGAATGTGCAGGGTTAATCCTTGATCACATTCTCTGCTACAAATCTGTAACATTGGCCAGCTACATGTCTTAATACTATCCATGTGACCCAAGAAGCCCCAAGCTGAGAAATAAACATCAAAAATGGACTCAAACCAGTACTGCCCTGGAGACATTGAATAGAGGCAAGTTCTCAATGCGTTTCTGACAAGACCATCTCAATCCATGCGTTCTGAAAATAAGTCCCCGTCCACAGACACAGAACACACAAGGAAATCATTCACCATGAAAAAAGTCAGATACAACAAACAGCAGAATTAGACACCCCCACCCCGGGGAACCTCAGGCAGAGATAATAAAAAACAAGCACTTTTAAAATGATTAAATACATAATAGGAAGAATGGTTGGGAGCAGTGGGTAGATGGACAGATGGATGGAGAGATGGGTGGATAGGTAGATGGACATGTATATGGGTAGGTGGATAAACAGATAGATGGGCTCAATGGATAGATGGACAGATGGGTGGATGGGTGATGGATAAGTCAATGGATGGATGGTTGAATGGGTGTGTGGATGGATGGATGGATAGATGGTTGCATGAATGGATGGTTAGATGGATAAATGGATGGTTGGATGGATGCATGGGTGTGTATGGATGGTTGGATGGATAAATGGATGGTTGGATGGGTGTAGGGGTGTGTAGATAGATGGATGGTTGGTTGGACAAGTGAATGGATGTATGGATGATGGATGGATGATTGGTTAGATGGATGAATGGATGAGTGTGTGGATGGATGAATGGTTGGGTGGATGGATAGATGGATAAATGGATGAGTGTGTGGATGGATGGATGGATAAATGGATAGTTGGATGGATGGGTGTGTGGATGGATGGATGGATGGCTGGTTGGATAAGTGGATGGAGGGGTGAATGGTGAGTTGGATAAGTGGATGGATGGGTGGGTGGATGGATGATGGATGGATGGTTGGTTAGATGGATAAATGGATGAGTGTGTGGATGGATGGATGGTTGGATAAGTGAATGGAAGGATGGTGAATAGATGGGTGAATTGAAAACTGACCCAGTCTGATTGAGGGCACTCACCCTGGGGCCTACTCATTGGCTGGGGCACCAAGAGAGAGGTGCCCTTCAGAACCACACCTGGAAGGTGGGTGGCAGGTGGCAGACTTTGCAAGGTAGGTGCCACTCTTGCTGTCGAGGGCATGCCAAAGCCAGATTAGATCATTCTTTTGAATTCCACACACATTTTCCACTTTCTCTAAATCCAATCATGGTAACTTGACCATGTCTCTCCCTCTCCAGCATGTCCTGAAGTAACGTGAGCACAGAGGAGGACACGAAAGATCTCAGATGCCAAGAAACCTCTGTTGGATGCCCTGCGGCCCTGGATCTCATCCTCACCTCATCCCAAGTCCCAGTCTCTGGTGGGGTGCCCGTCTCCCCCATCCATCTCTGAAACCCAACATCCTTTCTAGCTGTTTGAAAACACTTAATGATGCAGTATTAATGCATCTGGAAAAGGACCCAGTTCTCCACCCTTCCACACTCATGAACTCATGGCCAAGAAGAGCGGGAAGCATCAAGCATGGCCCGCGCGTCTTGGTGACCTCAGAGACCCCATCCCACTGCACAGACTCCTGGTCAGGACCCTTCTCTTGCGTGTCGCCTGGGCCAGGTTGGAGCCACAGATGCCCACCGACTCCCTGGCTGGGTCTGGATTCTTCCTCGTGCCTTTCCTCCCAGAACAGTCCCTGCAGTCCTGGGCATCGGGCCTGGAAGTTCAGCACCACCCCCAGCAGCACCGTGTCCTGGGGGAACTGCCTGACCTTGGAACTCAAGGCTTTTCCTTTAAACCAGCCCCCTCGCCACCTATAACTCCCACCTCCTTGGGGAACATCAGAGCCCATGGCACCAGTGAGGGCCACTGATAATCATCCTTGCCCTACAGTTGCAAATCCACCCCCTCCCTCAGTGTAGAACATTCTCCAGCCCCTTTAAGGCAGAGGCCGTGCCACAGGGCAATCCCAACCAATACCTCCTACCGAGAGAATGAGCCTCCTCACTTTCCCAATCCCTCCCCCTAGCATGGAGTTGGGATGTGCCCCTTTGGGTTCCCACCAGGAGCAGAAGCTGAGAAACCAGCTTTCAAGATAAGCTCATCACAGAAATACTGACAGATAAGAAAGCATATACAGGGTACTGGACTTTTGAGCGTTACAAATGTCACTGGGAAAAATAAATCACAGTGGTCTGGATGCTATGGCCACCTGCATTAAAAGGAGACAGATTTCCTTAGGGAGAAAAGAAAAAGACTTTTCTAATGTGCTCCAAAGGCCAGTCAGGTGGGCTCTAGAGGGAGTGAGTTCCCTGTCTCTCGAGGCATACAAGAAAAGGATGAGCATGCTTGCACGGAGTGGTCCCCTGCGGTCCCCTATGACCCTAAGAGTTTCTGTTTCCATGAAAAGTGTGAGTAGTTCAGTTGTGTCCGGTTCTTTGCGACCCCATTGACCCATGGACTATAACCTACCAGGTTTCTCTGTCCATGGGATTCTCCAGGCCAGAATACTGGAGTGGGTTGCCATTTCCTTCTCCAGGGGATTTTCCCGACTCAGGTATCAAACCCAGGTCTCCTGCATGACAGGCAGATTCTTTACCATCTGAGTCACCAGGGAAGCCCTCTGTTTCCATAAATCTGGGCAGAAGTCAAGCAGGGGCGGTGTCTGGCCTCTGTGGCTGGCTTCTTGGCTGGCGTCATCCAGGTTTGATCGACCCCCTACCTCAATCATCTCCCAGTAGGAGATTCTTGGCATCAAGGGGGTACATCTAGGGTTACCCTGATGACAGGAGGGAGCCAGTGGCACTCAGCACTGAGGCAAAGGGACAACAAGGCTTTCCGCATGGCAGGAGTTGTCCCAACAGTGGCTCCCATCTTGGAAAATGCAGGGCCTTGGGCCTCTGTCTTCTGGAACCCAGCACTGCTCCTGCAAGGCTGGGGCCTTTGGGTGTCTGGTGGTATTTTTTAATTTGTATTTCTGCTCTATTTCCTGAACGTCAAATAAAGGACAGGATCTGTGTTCCCAGCTCTGATGAGTTACCTGGAGCCCAAGGCAGGCTGCTTCTCTCCACTCCCACCCCCCTACCGAAAGTCCCCTCCATCCTGGGTCTGCTCGCGCTCCAGCCCTGCCCAGAGTGCCTCCTTTTATAAAAGGTGCCTCGGCATCTGCAGGGCCGGGTTGAACTCCAGGTTCAAGTGACTGGTTCTGCTCTGCTGATGAGATGGACACGTGGCCTGCAAGGCCCACAGATCCACAGTACAGTATACGCAGTAACTCCTAGAAACAGTGCTTCAGTGACAGTGAGAAAGGAGCCGGGGATAGGAACCGATGCATGCCACCCAACCTGACAGTTACTGACAGCCTGCAGAGCCAGTAGGGCTTCCCAAGTGGTTCAGTGGTAGAGAATCTGCCTGCCAACACAGGAGACGCAGGTTCGATCCCTGGGTTGGGAAGATCCCCTGGAGGAGGAAATGGTAACCCACTCCAGTATTCTTGCCTGGAGAATCCCATGGGCAGAGGAGCCTGGCGGGCTACAATCCATGGGATCTCAGAGTCGAACACAGCTGACCATGTGCGCAAAAACACGTGTGCAGAGGCCACAGAGGGACGAGAGGGGCAGACCATCCCGCCCTCAAAGAGTCTGTGGCCTAAAGATTCTGGCCGAACAAGAAATTTCAACACGGACCCCCACCCCGCCTCCCAGTTCACTGTGGCCCACCTGCCACCCCTCAGGACCACCAGCAGCCACAAACAACAGGCAAGTGGAACCAAGGACCCCAACCCAGCCATGCAGACCCCTCCAGAGTAGAGAAAGAGACCCCCAGGGAGGCAGTCTCCAGGCTGGCCACCTCTCCACAAGTGCATGAGGTTCCGAGGTGCAGCTCCACCCAGATGGGGCCACCATATCCAGGCGGGAGTTAGCTGTACCCTCCGAAATGGGCTTTGTGGAAGATTTCTATTCACAGGGCAGTTTGGCTGAAACAGTGGACACCAAGCCCTCCTTGTGAAGGGACGTTGAGTTTTCCTCTGTGACACATGGGGTGCGCCATAAGTCCACCCCCGACCCAAGGTCATAGTTCACATGCCCATGCTTCCGACAGCCAGCTTTGTGGTTTTTTAAAACAAACAATTCATTATGATTACTGTCGTGATGTAAAGACGTCAGTTCCACGGGCTTTGGGGGATTTTCATGGGAAATAAAGCACCGGTGAGAATGGAGGTTTGTGACTTCTGTCCACGTGCATGGGATGTGGCTCTGGTCTTGGGCAGGGTGCAGAGACAGCAGATTTCACGTGCCAGGATGGGGCACAGCGACTTGGGTGACCTTAAGTCATGGCCTTTAAGTCATGGCCTCTCTTGCTTCTGGCTCCTGTCACCAGAATGGGAAGCCCACCTGGGTCCTTCCTGAGGCCTCCTTCTGGCTCTGCCTCTCTGTGATTCAAGTTCCCTTCCTGCCCCCAGTCTTGTCCAACTCTTTATGACCCCATGGACTATAGCCCGCCAGGCTCCTCTGTCCATGGAATTCTCCAGGGAAGAATACTGGAGTGGGTAGCCATTCCTTCTCCAGGGGATCTTCCCAACCCAAGCAAGTCATGGGGAAGTGGGTGGAGCTTGCAAGCCCCCTCTGGGCATCACAGATGGGGAGACTGAGGCACAGAGAGGGGGCGTGGCTCACCTGGGGTCACACGGACACTCAAGGATGGGTCTGAGATGTGACCTGTGCTTTGTTCCTCCAGCCATCCCATTGCATGACCGCAGACTCACACCCTCTGCTGGCTTAGGATCTTAGGATCTTCCCCCAAAGGGTAAGAGTGGGCCCTCCCATGCCAGGTACAGGAGGAGTCCTGTTGTCCACGCCCAGAATTTGTAGACCTGCTGGTGGCAGGGATACCAGGATGCATGTGTTCACACAAAGTCTCCATCAGGTTGATGGCAGGAGTCAACAGATGCCAACCCACCTGTCTCTGCCATCCCACCTCTGTGACATCCAGCGAGGTGCCCTTCACAGAGAAGGGCATTATTACTGGGAGGGAGCCAGTTGGCATGGGAGTGGTGAGGAGGGGGAGCTGAAGACGGCAGAACTGGTGCTGGGATCATGGGGTGCCGTGTCTGGAGGTGACGGTCCCACCCCTTCCTACCACCCCTCTGAGTCTTTGAGTATCTTAAGGGGGTTCCTATGAACCTCATTTATTCATTCACTCACTGAATAATGGGATTTAGCATATTCACCATACTGTACTGGGGATCCTCAGGGACCAGTCACCTCTCACGTTCCCAGCCCAGTGAGGGAGTCTGACACAGGGAACCAGGGCCTCACTAGGGATCAGGAGGAAAATCCAGGAAGGCTCCCTGGAGGAAGAGTTTTCTCTGATTGGAGATCACAGAGAGAAGAAACAGTTAGCCAAGCCTTTGGGCAGGCCAAGAGGTATCTGGCAAGGGCTAAGGCTTGTAGGCTGGACCGAGTTGGGTGAGACAGGAGCAGGAAAATGAAGACTGGCTGAAGGAGTGCAGACAGAGAGGGCCTGAGGCTGGCCTGGCTACCGCTGGGTGTTACTGCAAAGCCAGAGCTGAATGGCCTAATGAGCTATTCTTAAAATCTATCGCTAATGGCGTTTAGCACATTCGCAATGCTGTGCAGAATGCCCGGAATATTGTCTGGGTCTGGAGGCCCTGTCCCCGTCAGCAGGCACTCCCCAGCCCCTGAGGACCAGGAGCCCGCTCTCTGTGTCTACGGACTGGCCTGGATGTGTCCCATGAATGGAATCTCACAGGATGGCGTGGGATGGTCACTTTCAATGACCTTGGGCTCTTAGGGGACAGGCAGGTCTGTATTGGGAGCCCAGGGTGAGCGACCCAGAGGCCTTCCAGCAGGGCCCTGCCAGGGAATGTCGCTGTTACCCATGGTCCGGGCTGCGTGCCCTACAACGAGGCTCCCGGGAAATTCTTGCCGCTGAAACTGGGCCAGAGGTCACACACGGAGCTGGCATTCCCCCCGCCTGTGGGGCAGCTGATGGAGCTCAGGGTCACGGGTCCAGCCACGCTGCCGAGAGGAACCCGAGAGCCAAAGGGGCTGGAGTGGGGAGGAAAGGGGGGTGGGCAGTGGACAAGACCCCTGTCTCGGGCACTTGACACTCTGTCCCTGGTGGCCACCTTTGAAAGGAGGGTCACTGCTCCCAGTGACCTCTCCTGACCTCTGACCTTCAAGCAGGTCAGTCCTGCCTGAAGCCACTAGATGAGTCCGTTAAACAATTCTTAACCAGACCAGTCGCTATGTCCCCACCACTGGTTGACCCTCTCAGCAGGTGTCTTAGCCACTGCTGGTCCTCCCAGTGAAATAGGAGGGGAGGGAGGTCATGGGGGGCCAGAGAGGGCAGGGCCTGGGGGTGAGGACGGGTTACTTTTCATTTTTGGTCTCACCGCACAGCATGTGGGATCTTAGTTCCCTGACCAAGGACTGAACCTGCACCCCCTGCATTGGGGACATCCCAGTGTGCTTTTTTTAAATGCAAATAAGAATGGGAGGAATCTTTGGCACAAGAGAGTTGAAACAGGAAAGACAGCCCCCAATCTGGTTGTTATTGTTTTTTTTCTTTTCCAGTTTTATTTATTTAGTTTTGGCTGTGCTGGGTCTTGACTGCTGTCCAGCTATCTCTCCACTTGCGGAGGGCAGGGGTACTCGCCAGCTGTGGCATGCAGGTTTCTCACTGTGGTGGCTTCTCTTGTTGCAGAGCATGGGTTCTAGGACATACGGGCTTCAGAAGTTGCAGCACGTGGGCTCAGTAGTTTCAGCTCCCAGGCTCTAGAGCACAGGCTCAGTAGTGGCGGGCCACAGGCTTAGTTGCTCCGAGACATGCGGGATCTTCCTGGATCAGGGATCGAACCCACGTCCCCTGCATTAGCAGACGGATTCTCAACCCTTGAGCCACCAGGAAAGCCCCCATCTGGGTTTTTACAAAGCTCCCTCTAGCCATCACACAGAGCAAGCAGGCTTAAAGAAAAACCTGTGCCCGACAGCTCAAGCCATAACAGCGGATTGTACTCGGGAGTCATTGCAGAGGGGCAGAGAGCTCACAGAGCCAGTTTCCACTCCTGACACAGCACAGGCAGGCAGGTTCCCAGCCAAGGAGCAGGTGGGGTCGGTGAATGGAAGATCACAGGAGGGGACATGAAGGGTAAGGGGGTCGTCTAGCTACACTGACTTAGCAGGATTCTTACTGAAATCCCCTTGTGTTTCAGCCAGCGTGCATACTTGCGTGCGAAGTTGTTTCAGTCCTGTCCGACTCTTTGTGACCCCATGAACTGTAGCCCATCAGGCTCCTCTGTCCATGGGGTTTCCCAGGCAAGAATACTGGAGCGATTTTCCATTTCCTCTTTCAGGGTATCTTCCTCACCCAGGGGTCAAACCTGAGCCTCATAGGTCTTCTACATTGGTAGGGGGTTTCTTTATCACTAGCACCACCTAGGAAGCCGTTGGCTGTGTTCAAAGATCTCCTGGCCCTTCCAGTTTCATTCATTCCTTCTGCCACTATTTAGGGACGAAGGGACGCTACCATTAGTGGACCTGACCTTGGTAGGCACTGCAGATACATCAGAAAACAAGACATGCATGGCCCAGCCTGCCCTGGAGGGAGCTCATGATGTGGAGAGAGGCAGTGGGGATCCAGAAAGTTTTCCTGGAAGAGGGGAGGTCCAAGCTGATGCAGGATAGCTTAGTCAAAGTTAGCCTGAGGGAGGAGGATTGGGTAAGGGGAGGGACGGTTCCCAGAAAAGATAACGGCATGTGCAAAGGCCCTGTGGCAGCAACTTTGGCTGCTGAGGGGCAAGTCAGGAGTGGGCAGGGCATCCTCCCTTCATACTCTGGGAGACGGGAGCCCAAAGCCATAGACATCCTCCCTCCCTTGCTTGGGGCTAGCAGCCTCCCTTTATACAGATGGGAACAGTAAGGCACAGAGAGGCCAAGGTGGAGCCTGAGCTCCCCCATGTGGCAAGTGGCAGAACCAGGATTCAAATGCAGGATTCAAACGCAGAATTCTTAACCAAGGATTCTTAAAGAGTAGGCCAGGGTGGCTGAGGGTGGTGGTCACTGACACCCCCTCAGGGGGTCTTCAAGGTCAGAATCATATATGGAAAAAAGATCCATTCAAAGTGACTTCCCTGGTGGCTTAGACAGTAAAGAATCCACCTGCCAATGCAAAAGACCTAGGTTCCATCCCTGGGTCGGGAAGATCCCCTAGAGAAGGAAATGGCACCCCACTCCAGTACTCTTGCCTGGAAAATCCCATGGACAGAGGAGCCTGGCGGGCTATTGTCCGTAGGGTCACAGTCGGTCACGATTGAGCATCCAATACTTTCACTTTCTTTCCTTGGTGGTCCAGTGGTTAAGACTCAATACTTCCGCAGCAGGGGGCACCACAGTTATTAAGCCTGTGCTCTAGAGCCCATGAGCCACAGCTCCTGGAGCCCGGGTGCCCTAGAGCCCGTGCTCCCCAACAAGAGAAACCATCGCAATGAGAAGCCTCAGCACCACAGCTAGGCAGTAGCCCCCGCTCGCCACAATTAGAGAAAAGCCCGCACAGCAGCGAAAACCCAGCACAGCCAAAAAAGATAAATATAATCGTCATTTAAAAATCATTTAACAAAAACAAGCGAAGAAACAAAGTGCAAGCAGAGAGTGAAAAAGAATAGTCCACCTTCATAATCCTCCTTCCATCCTGTGCAGGCATAGGACAGAGAAAACTACCCATAATGACCTAAAACAGGCTAAAAATCCTCCTTTATCTGTGTGTAAAGCTCGGTTTTTCTTCCTGTGAGTACATGCTAAGTCACTTCAGTCATGTCTGACTCTTTCTGACCCGATAGACTGTAGCCTGCCAGGCTCCTCTGTCCATGGGATTCTGCAGGCGAGAATACTGAAGTGGGTTGCCATGCCCTCCTCCGGGGGACCTTCCCGACCCAGGGATGGAACCCAGGTCTCTTATGGTTCCTGCATTGGCAGATAGATTCTTTACCACTAGCGCCACCTGGGAAGCCCTTTCTCCTGTACATCGACCAAAACAACTATGGAAGCCGGCTGAACCACAAGCAGATGCGAGAATCCTTCTAAACCAGACATTAAAGTGATTTGGGCTCTAAAATCACTGTGGATGGTGACTGCAGTCATGAAATTAGAAGATGATTGCTTCTTGGCAGGAAAACTATGGCAAATCTAGGCAGTGGGTTAAAAAGCAAAGACATCACTTTGCTGACAAAGGTCCATATAGTCAAAGTGGTGGTTTTTCCAGTAGTCAAGTACAGATGTGAGAATTGGACCGTAAAGAAGGTAGAACACCAAAGAATTGATGCATTTGAACTCTGGTGCTGGAGAAGACTCTTGAGAGTCCCTTGGACTGCAAGGAGATCAAACCAGTCAATCCTAAAGGAGATCAACCCTGAATACTCATTGGAAGGACTGATGCTGAAGCTGAAGCTCCAGTACTTTGGCCCCCTGATGTAAAGAGCTGACTCATTGGAAAAGACACTGATGTTGGGAAAGATTGAAGACAGGGGGAGAAGGGGGCAACAGAGGATGAGGTGGTTGGATGCCATCACCGACTCAATGGACATGAACTTGGGCAAACTCCAGGAAATAATGAAGGACGGGGAGGCCTGGCATGCTGAAGTTCATGGGGTTGCAAAGAGTCGGACACAACTTGGCAACTGAACACACACACAGAGAATATCACTGTTTAACCTAAAAAATTTTTTTTATTTAAACAATATAAATTTATTCTCTGACAGTTCTGGAGGTGAGAAGTCTGACACAGGTCTCATAGAGCTAAGATCAAGATGGGGGCAGGACTGGTCCCTCTGGAGGCTCCAGGGAAGAACAGACTCCTGCCTTTTCCGGCTTCTAGAGCCGCCACATCCATGGCTCATGGTTCCTCCCTCATCTTCACAGATAGCAGCAGGTTATCTTTTTGACCCTCCTGCTGTAGCAATGTGTCATCTCTCTCTGACTGTAGCTGGAAAGGTTCTCAGCTTTTTTGCTGTTGTCAACTGAAGCAAAAGTCACATAATATGCAACTAACCGTTATCGTAAAGTGTACCATTAGGTAACGCTTAGTGCATTCACAATGCTCTGAAAATATCACCTCTATCTAATTCCAGAACATTTTCATCACCGCAGAAGAACACCCTACAAGTAATCACCCCTCATTTGCCCTCTCCCAGGTCCTGGTAGCCACGAACGCTGTCTCTGCGGATCAGCCTGCTCTGCTCGTTTCCCGTCAGCAGAGTCACGCCCTGTGTGTCCTTCTGTGTCTGCTCCTCTCACTGAGCATCGTGTCCTCAGGGTCCGTCCATGTGGTAGCGAGTGTCAGGGCTTCTCCCCTTCTCATAGCAGAATAATAGTCCGTGGGAGAATGGATCAGTTGTATATCCATTCATCTGCTAATAGACACTTAGTAATTTCCACCTTTTGGCTCCTATGACTCATGTTGCTATAAACATTCATGGACAAGCATCTGTGGAGACATGTGTTTTCATTTCTCTTGGGTTGACACTTTGAAGTGAAATTGGGTCCAAATAACTGCCAACTGTTTTCCACAGAGACTGCCCCGCTTCCCATGCCCACACAGGACTGCCATCTCTCTTCATCCTCACTGACATACACACAGTCCGTCTCTTTGACCGTGGCCATCCTAGAGGGTGTGAGTGGTATCTCACTGTGGGTTATTTATTCATTTTGGGGGTTGCAGCTTGCAGGATCTTAGTCCCCTGACCTGTGATTGACCCACACCCTTGGCAGTGAAGCATAGAGTCCAGACCACTGGACCACCCAGGAATTCCCTCACTGTGGTTTCCATTTGCATCTCCCTGATAATCAGTGAGGCCGAGCATCTTTTCATGTGCTTGTTGGCCATGAGTATATCTTCTTTGAAGAAATGTCTATTCAGAGTCTTTGCCCATTTTTAAATTGGGTCATTTGTCTTTTTGTTGCTGACTTGTAAGAGTTCTCTATATATTCTAATAACTCTTTACCATACATATGACTTGTAAATATTTTCTTCCATCCCCTGCTTTGCCTTTTCACTTTCTTAATAACGACATTCAATACAAAAACAGTTTTCAATTTTATCTAGCCCCCTCCCTGAATTTTTTAAAAACTACTATTTTTCATTAAAAAATATCATATTTGTGGACTTCCCTGGTGATGCAGTGGATAAGATTCCACCTGCCAGTGCGAAGGACACAGGTTCATCCCTGGTCTGGGAAGATTACACATGTTTTGGAGCAACTAAGCTTGTGTACCACAACTACTGAAGTCCAGGCACTCCAGAGCCCAAAGGCCACAACTACTGAACCCGCATGCTGCAGCTACAGATGCTCTGAAACAAGAGAAGCCACCGCAATAAGAAGGCTGTGCAGCATAACCAAGAGTAGCCCCCGCTGCTCACTGCAACTAGAGAAAGTCCAAGCAAAGCAACAAAGACCCAGCACAGCCAAAAATCAATAAAATTATAAATATATATGTATATTACATTCATGTGACCATGTAGTTTTATCATTTTAAAAGTTGAAAAGGCTTTAATCTTTCTCAGTTTTAAGTTATAATGTGGTAAATATTATCCATGACAGTAATCCATTTATTTATTTTTTTACTAAGGCCATCCCTTGAGCAGCTTTCGAGATCCTAGCTCCCGGACTAGGGAGCAAACTCACGCCCCCTTCACTGGAAGGACAGAGTTTTAACTACTGGACCACAAGGAAGACCCAACAGTAATCCATTTAAACCAAAGCTCCCTGGGATCCTCAGTCGTTCTCAAGAGTGAGAAAGGGGGTCCTGAAAGCAAAAGATCTCCTTGGGTCTGGGATGTGGTCCCAGCTGGTCAGCAAGGTGTGCGTGTTCTGTGGGCGGATCCACAGAGCCATGCCTCCCCAACCCTAGCCCACCCAGCTGCTGAGAGGCCAGAGGCTAAACCCAATGACGCCAGGCCTCACGTGGCCGCCCAAAGAACGGGCCCTGGTGTCACGCTGAGATTTTCCCGTGGCCAGGGTCACCTGAACAAAGCTATCTTGGGATTCACCGCTCTGGACCTTAAGCCCATCTTGGCAGCAACCCCCTTAGAAAAGGAAGTCCCCTGCTGTGTGGAGCCCCCGGGGCTGGCCGGCTGCTGTGGCTGGAGACCGGGCCCAGGGGGGAGGTGTGAGCTCCTTTCTTCAGCCACCAGAGCCGGCCTTAATGTCAGGGTCAGGCGAGGGGACACACCGGCCTGGATATTTTTAGGGAAGGAAGGTGTGTGGCCGGTTATCTGTCCCCTGGGCAGCCTGGCCAGGAGGGGGAGGAGGGAAGGAGTAGGAGGAGGGGAGAGGGAGCGGGGTGACATCCACCCGCCGCCCCTGCCTGGCCGACCCGTGACTAATTTAGGCAAAAGGCAGCGTGGAGCTATTTCCATCCAGTGGGAACAGGTGCCGCGCGCCACCCCCACCCCGCCCGCCCACTTCAGCGCGCAGCCGCGCTCCCCATAGGCGGTGGGCCGCCCCACTCTGGGCGGCCTCCGTGCTGCCCCAGCCTATAAAGGCGCGGGGTTTTCTCAATGAAGCCGGGACGCACTGCGGGGTCGGGCCCAGCCGGGCACCCGGGAGTCAGGAGTCATCTTGCCAACCGCGGTCCCCGCCGCCCCTCCGCGCCGAGATGAAGTACATCGTGGGCATCGGAGGGTGAGCGGCCCGGGAGCGCGCGGAGGAGGGAGAGGCAGGCCGGGCGCGCCCCTGTGCGGGCCGAGGCGGCGGCCTGGGCAGGAGGCCAGGGGAATGAATGGAGGGCTGCCTGGAGCCTGGTGTCGCAGGGACCCGATGCCCAAGGTCGGAGTGCTGGGAGTGGGGTTCTGCCCTCTGTTTGGAAATTCCGCACTGGAAGTCCCTTCCCCACCCGGCACCCAAAGTAGACAAGACTCCCTGGGGATAGAAGACTTTATAAAGCTTAGGCAGTTCTTCTGAAGGGCTGGAGGGTGGGGATGGGGAGACACCAACCCCAGGAGGCTCCTGGGCAGGTGGGGTGGGGTCCTCAGAGTGGCACTCCGCCGTGTGGCACCCGCCTTTAGAAGCTCCTTCTGCTGACCTCAGGCAGGAACCTTGCTTTCCTGGGGATTGTGGCCTTTTAGGACTACGCCTGGGAAGCATTTAGCAGAAGCCGGGCTGGCCTGAAGCTCCAACCTGGGCGGTCGCCCTGGGTCCACCCTGCTTTTGGTTTAGTGCTCCATTACCCTCTTGAAATTCTTCACAGAATGAGACAAGGGCCCCCATTTCTGTAGCTGGCCCTAAGGGCACCGTGTGCCTGTCAGCAACAACTCAGATTAACATCAGGCATGTGCTAACCTGCTCCCCTTCAGGCATGGAGGTCTCCTTTCCCACCAGCTCTTTTGAAAGCTGCAACTCCCTCCTTTCACACTCAGCTTTCCACTCCTGATTCCTGGGACAGGGACAGCCAGGTCAAAGGGACACTCACGTCCAGGAAGGCCTGACAGTCACCCTTCTGTGTCCTTCGACGGCCCCAGTCTAGAGTCCTTAGGGTGACCATCGTCCTGCTTTTCCTGGGACTGAAGGATCCCCAGGATTGGGGACTTTGGGCACTAAAACCAGAGATATCCCGAGCAGATGAGATTGAGCAAGATCACCCTGCTTTGCCCATTGTTTTTTGAGGATTTTATATATATTTTTTTGCTACACCACATGGCTTGTGGGATCTTAGTTCTCCACCCAGGGATCGAACTAAGACCCTCAGCAGAGAAAGCACGGAGTCTTAACCACCAGGGAATTCCCACCCTTTGTCCTAAGGTGACTGCCTCTTCCCAGGTTTGCAGTTTTCCATTTAGCACTTGCTTTAATAGTCTGGCTTTTTAAAAAAGCCCTGCAGAGGCTAGGTCACACGTGGGCCTCAGTTTCCTGGTCTGTAAGACCAGCTCCCGGCCCCACCTCCTGGGTTTGCGGTCACACTGAATGAGTCCGAACACGGAAAGCAGTGCTTCCCTGACCCCAGCTGAGACTGCGTGTTAACTTGTCAGCTTGTTCCCACCTCCTCTGCTCTTTTCTGTTTCTCTCCACCGGCGAGGGCAGGCCTATGCCTGGCCCACGCGGGCAGTGGGCAGCAGGATGCCGGGCGGCCCAGGTTGGCCACTCAGAACCCCTCCCCTGACTTTCCGTTGCTGTTGTCCAGTCACTCAGTCGTGTCCGATTCTTTTTGACCCCATGGACTGCAGCATGCCAGCCTTCCTTGTCCTTCACTGTCTCCCGGAGTTTGCTCAAACCCATGTTCGTTGAGTCAGTGATGCCATCCAGCCATCTCATCCCCTGACTTCAGATGAATAGAAATACCCTCTTAGCACTACAGCCTTGTGTTTTAGGTTTCAGTCTGATCCTGGGGGCCCCTCAGACCCAGACAGGCCCACAGAAGGGACCCAGGCAGCCTCACAAGTATGCTCTGCCTACAGCATGACCAACGGCGGCAAGACTACCCTGACCAACAACCTCCTCAAGGCGCTGCCCAACTGCTGCGTGATCCACCAGGATGACTTCTTCAAGGTGGCTGCCCTGGCCAGGGGCAGGGGAGGGAGGTGGCCCCGTGAAGGAGCCTCAGGGCAGGCAGACCCCTTGGGGGTGCCCTGGGGCCGGCGTTCTCAATTACTGAGCACCTGCTATGTGCCTGGCAGGTTCTCAGGGCGCAGACAGGGGAGGTGCAGGTCCCAGAGCGGATGTGTTGCCTGGGCGGTGCCCTTTATCCTCTGCTCCACCCCTGTCCCGTCTGCAAAGTGGGCTCTGAGCCCACCCTCGCTGCTTTGTGGAGGGTGAGGGGCAACTTCACTATGGATGTAACTGGTCCCCACTCCTGGTCCCAGTAGTCATGAAGCTGGGGAGGGGGTTCTGAGTGCCTTGCCTGGGACCTCAGAGCCTGTGACTCTCAGCTGCAGGGGAACGGGGCAAGCAGGTGCCCCCAGACCCTCACCGGGGGCTCTCCGGGTGCTGTTCCCCCAGGGTGGGGTGAGGTGGGAAGGCGGGCACTGAGCCCGCGGCTTGGGCTCCTCTGTTTCAGCCCCAAGACCAAATAGCAGTTGGGGAGGACGGCTTCAAACAGTGGGACGGTAAGAATGGACGGCGGCAGCCCTGCGCCCCTGCCCACAGTACCCCCCGGCCCCCACCCCACTAATGCCCTGTCTCCCGCCCCCTAGTGCTGGAGTCCCTGGACATGGAGGCCATGCTGAGCACCGTGCAGGCCTGGGTGAGCAGCCCCCGGAAGTTTGCCCGCGCCCACGGGGTCAGTGTCCGACTGGATGCCTCAGACACCCACATCCTCATTCTGGAAGGCTTCCTGCTCTATAGCTACAAGTGAGTATCTCCAGATCTAGGCCCCGGGCAATGCAGGCCCTCCCAGGTCACCAAGTCTCTATTTCGACAGACAGGACACCAAGGCCTGGGGGTGTGGGAGGCTTGGGACTGGGGCAGCAGGAAGCGGGAGACAGGCCTCGGAGTCTGATCCAAGGGTCTGGGGCAAAAACCCACACCTCTTGGGGGAACTGAGTCTTCTGTCTAGGACCTCAGCTTCCTCAGACAGCAGGCTTGGTGGGATCCCCAACCTTGCTGGGTGACCCTGGGCAAGACACTGTACCTCTCTGGGCCCCCGAATTGGGAGAGAGGGATGACTCCACCCTCAGAGTAGGGGGGCACAGTGGGCATAGCAGGAGACTGGCCACTGCTGGTCCCCTCACTCATCCCTAACTTAATCAGCCCAGACCCCTCTCCCCACCCCACCCTTGTCACCCAGGAACATGCCTGGAGGCTCTGGGGTTGTGTGCTTTGGCCCACGGGCACTGACCATGTCCTCCACCCCTGCCAGGCCCCTGGTGGACTTGTACAGCCGAAGGTACTTCCTGACCGTCCCCTATGAAGAGTGTAAGTGGAGGAGAAGGTGAGCCTGGGGGGCTCTGTCTGCATCCCCAGGGGGAACCAGGAAATGGGTAATGCCTGCCAGACACACGGCCACCCTGAAGCTGCAGACTGCTCGGCAGCAGGCACTTGGGTGGCCAGTGCTGGGTTCCAGAGGCCCACAGCCTGGGGTCCGGATAGCATGACCCACCACTGCCCTGCCGTGGGCATCTCCCAGGCCCACTGGGAAAAATGCTAGAAGTTGGGGCACTCAGGCCCCAGCACGGGGCCCCTGACTCCATGGGGTCCCCGCTCCTGACCTAGTTCCCGCACCCCAGGCTCTGCACTGGCACCACCCTCAGGTGACCTGCATGTTGCTCATCCTTGCCCATCTCCCTCCCCAGTAGGCGAAGCTACGCGGTCCCTGATCCTCCTGGCCTCTTCGACGGCCACGTGTGGCCTATGTACCAGAAGTATAAGCGGGAGATGGAGGCCAACGGTGTGGAAGTGGGTAAGTCCCTGAGTGAGATGAGGCTGGCCCCTCCCCTCCGGGACTTGGTGGGAAACCTAGAAGGCCTTCCTCGAGTCTCGCCAGCAGTCTCTTGCTTTGGGGCCCAGATGCTGGCCTGTCCCAGCTGCCTAACTCTGTGGGTCCGCTTCCTCCTGACCCAGCAGTCTGCCAGCCCTGCTGTGAGCTGGTTGGCAGCAGCCCCAGGGATCCGGCCCTCCCTTGGCTGAGCCCCCTGGGCCCCTGACTATGGCCTTTCCGACTGCAGTGTACCTGGACGGCATGAAGTCCCGCGAGGAGCTTTTCCACCAGGTCCTGGAAGACATTCAGAACTCACTCCTGAACCGCTCCTAGCAAGGCCCAAGAGGAGGCACCCAGCCCCCACTGCAGGGACCCACACACAGCTCCGGCCACAGCGCGGCCAGCGGGTGGCACTGCAGCCGGGCACTGCGTGATCATTCCCGTCGGAGAAGTCTTGTACAGATGAGAGTGGACGCCCCGCTCATAGCCCAGCAGCTTGGGGCCCACAATGCATCCATCCATAACCTCAACGGCGGCTTACTTATTAAACCTGATCCTGTTTTTTAGTTGTTGGGGTCCAGCCTGTTGTGTTTGAGGTGCCAAGAGGGCCTCTCCCGGCCCTTCTCCTCAGTGTACTGGTAACCTCCACGGGTGACGCTGAGAGCTCCAGGCAGTGGCAGTATCCACCTGGTGGACCCATGGCAGTGTGGCCCTGGGTGGCTGCTTGAGGGTCTTTGGGCCTATTTTCCTCAAAAGGGCAATTTCCTGCCAGCTTTCAGCACGTGGCGCGGCACGGCCCAGAGCAGGGTCTGGGAAGTCAGCCTGGCCTGAGGGTGCCCCTGGCTCTTGGCTGAGCCCCACCCTCACTGCACCCTGGCACTTCCCCCATGATCGGAGCTGATACTACTTCTCATGATCCAGGAGGCTCATAAGCACACTCTCCGTGTCCCTGAGCCAGCCCTAGAAGGCTGGTGGTTCAGTTTATCGTGTACACCCATTTCACAGACAGGCCTGTGGAGATCCACAGAAAGGGTTGGTTCACAGTGGGTCGGTCCTGTAAGTCCTGCCCCGCCCCACATTTGGGGTCCTAGGCTCCTGGGAAATTGCTCGCTTTCTGTATCCCAGGTGGAAGCCTCCTGCTCGGATCCTGCCCCTTCTCAACAGTCTTCCTGCTAACAGAAATCACCTGGCACAGCGCTCACCACTGCCTTTTGCCCCTGCAGCCTCATGACTCAGCACAGAGCAAGACACAAACAAGAGAGTGCTGAGCAGATGGAAGGCAGCCCAGCAGGGGCAGGGGCTTCAGCTCAGGCCCAGTGCAGCCACTAGGAAAGTGACCAGCCATCCCCATGTACTGGGGACTTTCCTAGTTTTAACACAGAAAGCCCTGTTTCCCCAGAAATCTCTCAGAACCGAGATGATTGGTCACCATATTTTTAGTCTTTCTAGGGACAGTGGAGCAAAGGTGAAGGAGCCCACAGGTCGAAGGTCGGGAGGGCCTGGGTGTCCGTCCCTGCCTGGCCATCAACCAACTGTGTACCTCGTGGCTCAGGACACCAAGTCTTGGGACATTTGTTGAACCTGTTAAGTGTCTGCTTGCTTCAAATCAACAAAACCAAAGAACAAACGACACTATTATGGGCTGAATTGTATACCCTCACATTCATATGTTGAAGCCCTGACCCTTAGGACCGCAGAATGTGACTGGGTCGTGAAGGTGGGTCTTAATCCAGGATGACTGGTGTCCATACAAGGAGAAGTTGGGGGACTTCCCTGGGGGTCCAGTGACTGAGACTCAGCACCCAATGCAGGGGGCCTGGGTTTGATCCCTGGTCAGGGAAATAAAACCCACGTGCTGCAACTAAGACCCAACACAGCCAAATATATACATAAATACAAATTAAAAAACAAAGTCTTCTAGGGACTTCCCTGGTGGTCCAGTGGTGAAGACTCTGTGCTTCCACTGCTGGGGGTGTGGGTTCAATTCCTGGTTGGGGAACTAAGATCCTGCATGTCATATGTATTTTTTTTTTAATTCACCAGGTTTTTATAAGAAAAAAAAACCACCCAAAGTAACTTTTTTTTTTTTGGCTACATCAACACTGCTTATGAGATGTTAGTTTCCCAACTAAGGATTGAACTTGGGTTCCTTGCAGTTAGAGTACCTAGTCCTACCAAATGGACCATCAGGGAATTTCCCAATGTGACTTTTATTCAGTGGAATTTTCGACATTTGTGACTTTAATAAAAAAATGCATTAATGCCGGACTTCCCTGATGGTCCAGTGGTTGGGACTCCACACTCCCAGTGCAGGTGAAGTGGGTTTAATCCCTAGTTGGGGAACCCACATGCCACAGGGCTTGGCATGACCAAAAAGAAAAATAGAATAAAAATATTTTAAAAAATGGCATCATTGACTCAATGGACATGAGTTTGAGCAAACTCTGGAGATGGTGAAGGATTCCCTTCTGGGAGAAGGGAAGCCTGGCATGCTGCAGTCCATGGAGTTGCAGAGTCGGACACGACTTAGCGATTGAATAAGATTTTAAAAATGCAGTAATACTCATAACTCGCTAACAGCACATAACTGTCCTGCTAATAAATCAGGTGCTCAGTGTAATGGGTTAGAGTTACTGGGTGTGTAGTACTTGGGTCAGCAAAGGATGGCCCCTGGGTCCAATCCAGCCCACTGTAGGTTTTTGCACATCCTTCAAGCTGAAAATGGCTTCACAGTTTTAAGTGGTTGTGGGAAAAAAAAATTTAAGAGAAGAATTAAATTTCATGACACATATATTACAGGTATTCAAATTTCAGCACCTATAAATAAAGCTTTACTGGCCTTCAGTCATGCCTGTTCACGTGTGTGTCAGCTATGGCTTCTTTCACGCCACGTGGCCCAGCTGAGTGGCTGTAGCAGACCCTCAAGTCTGCATAGCTGGAATCAGTTACCTCCTGCAGCGGCTACACACACTGCAGTGATGCGAGGGCTGGGGTAGAGGGCCACAGGGAGCGGTCACTGTGTCCTGGAGGGCAGGAGGGAGCTGGGGCAGGGCCAGCAGGGAGTTTCAGCAGGGCTGCCAAGTCCTGCCCTTTGCCACAGGCACGGAGCATAGCGACGCTGATCCACCGGTCACCAGGCCAAAAATAGCCCAGGATGGGACCGGGAAACGGGAGAGGAGGCTCCGGGGCAGCCTGAGCCCTGCCTAGTCACTGGTCATTATGAAAACAGTCGAGGCGGAGCGGGGGACCATCTCCACCCAGCGTGCACAGAACTTTCCGTGTTTCAGCACTGAGGGTTCCCCACACTGGGAAAGCCCGGGTCCAGGCAAACTGAGAGTTTGCCCCCTTATGGGGGCCAGTCACCTGGAGAGGGTGGGTTATCCTATGACCCACTTCCCTAGGGCTCAGAGAGGGAAGGGACCTGCCCATGGTCGATCAGCAGAGTTCAGATTTGAACTCCAGTCTGGAAATGCCCACCCAGGGCCTTCTCCAGCCAGGGAAGCATGCCAGGCCACTCACACTTGCCCCAGAAGGCCCTCCCACCTGAACCCCTGGAAGAATCTCTCAATTCTTCTACAACCATCTGACGGGCCCAGCGGATCAGCCCCATCACAGGAAGGCTCCAGGCCAGGCTAACTTGTGCCTTCCCCAGACAGAACCCCAAGACTAACCCAACACGCCCCTCCAGTGTCCACCAAGTGGGTCAGTGCCAGGCAGTGTCCCCAGGCCCTAGGATGGGAGGCCCCAAGACAAGGCAGCCTGGAGCATGAGTGGGCAGCCCTGGAACCCAGCTGCCTCAGCCCATCTTGGAGAGAGCCCCTGGGCAGGTAACGTGCCCCCTGGGCTTGGGAAGCCCACTGCTGCCGGGTCTGTGGCAGGTCTTTCCACCCTCCATGACAAGGAGCCCGAGGCCCGCCCCTAGCCTGGCCAGCCATAGGGTGGGTACACCCACCTGTGGGACACCTGTCTGGTGCTTGGGGAGTCGGGGAGAGCTCTCCTGTGCTCTGGCAACCAGAATAACCTATTCTTGTTTTCCAGATGAGGAAACTGAGGCTCCCAGGGGTGGAGTCCCTTGGCCCCAGGAGACAGGGTTCCAGGCCAGGCAGATGGGCCTGGGACATGGCTGCACTCACAGTCCTGCAGGAGCCATCACCACCAGGCCCCCAGCCCCAGGCCCGGAGGAGCCCCTCCCAGTTCCTGGTGCCCCCACTGCCTCCCTCCGAGGTCCCTTCTGTGACCATTCATTCTCCTCCTGCCCGCATCAGGGAGCTGGAGCAGACTCCCCTACCAGTACTACGGTATGTATTAGTTCTCTTTACAAATCTCGCTTACTTTATTGGTTTTAACTAAATTCACTTGAAGAGGAAACTTTATGACCTTGCTGTGGATGGGGAAGCCTGCATGTCCTGACATGCGTTAGAATGAAACACATCACTAAAAACACTAAGAAGGCCTGCTCCCGTGTCCCCTGAAATCACCCCTGGGGCACCCAGTGAGAAGCACCCCACCTTCCTGGAATGCCCAAAGCCAACAGCCTTAGGTTGGGGCTTCTCAACCGGGGGCGATGCTGCCCCCTGCCCAGGGGACACTGGGCAATGTGACACGACACTAGGGATGTGTGGTTGTTACACTGGAGGCCCCTGGCATCAAGGGTGTGGGGCCAAGGAGGCTACTCCAAGTCCCCCAGCGCCCAGGACGCCCCACAACCAAGACCCAACTGGCCTGAATGCCAGCAGAGCCGAGGGGAGACAAGCTGGACTAAAGGCAGAGAACTGGCTCAAAACCCTACTCCCCGATTTGGGGCGCCCCGAGTGGGATTCTGCTGTTTAGACCAGGCTAAGCACCCAGGATGGGACAGACCCTGACACATGCCCACGTGACGCACTCACACCCACGTGCCCCTCGTCCGGTGGCTGACACCTTCCTGTGCCAAGTCACCCCCACCCCCAGGAACTTGGCCTGGCCTGCCCGCCACCCCACTTCTTGGATCCCTACAGGGCCCCAGGCGCCAGGCAGCTCACCTCCAACAGGGGACAAGGTGCATCCTCAGGATTGCTGGGGGTTGAGGGGGATGGGAGAGATTCCGGGGGGCCCCTCACTGGAATCTGGCTCCTCTGAGGCCACCCTGACTAGGAAGTCCCTCTGGGGATACCCTATCCCACCCCAGCCCACTGCAGACATATAGATGGGCGGGTGACCTTCCATGCAGAGCGTCCCCAGGCAAGCCTCTGGCCGGTCACCCCACCAGAGCTCTGCTGGGGGTAGCCTTCCTGAATGTCCTAACAGCCCTGGGAGGAGGAAGACAGCAGCAGAGGCCCAGGAGGCGGGGGGCGAGGCTGCAGAGCCCGCTCCCTGCCCCCCACCTCCTTGTTCTATTTCAGGACGCCCCCACCCCAAGCACTTGCCACTCACATCAAGTAGCACTCAGCCGGCCCTCTTAATCAGCAGTAACTCTGCCCGCCCCACCTGAGTCCCCACAGGGTCAGAGCGGTTGCCTCTGAAGGTGGCCCCCACCTCAGGCATCCTGTCTGCCAGGACGCTGAGGGGGAGTCCTTGAGACACACCCTGGGATGGGGGGACAGCCAGTGCCTAAGGGAGGAGCAGGCTGACTGGGAGAGACAGGCAGCCACAGGCCCTCCGCGGTCGCCCAGGAGCACCCCCCAAGTCCACCCAGAGCACTCTGTGGGGAGCCTGGGGCTCCCTCCAAGACATGCCTTTATGGCCACCCTGTCCAGTTTAAGCTTCTCTCAGCCTTCGAAAAGCCAGGGAGAGGAGGGAGCGGCGGAGGGTGCAGAGGCAACTTGCCATCATACAAACAGGGCCTGCCTGTAAGTCCTCCTTGTCTGGGGACCCTCAAAAATACAAAACCCCAGGGGGTGGGGTTCAGCCACCAGCTTCCCTAGTGGCTCGAATAATGAAGAATCTGCCTGCAACGCAGGAGACCAGGTTCGATTCCTGGGTCGGGAAGATCCCCTGGAGAAGGGAATGGCTATCTATTCCAATATTCTTGCCTGGAGAATCCCATGGACAGAGGGGCCTGGCGGGCTACAGTCCATGGGGCTGCAAAGAGTCAGAAACGACTGAACGACTAACACACACGCGCAGGGGGTGAGGTGGACACTGGGGAGTTAAGGGTGGGGGTGGGTAGGGGGGAAGCCCTGGGCTCCCTGAGGGGAGACAGCACCTCAGCCATAACTGCAGGACGCAGGCATCCTGGGGTCAACTGGCCAGGGAGGGGCCCCGCTCTGTCCCCGCAGGACAAGGAGAGTCCAGCAGGAGAAGGCCCAGCCCCCACTCCGCCCCTACCCCTCCGGGCACCCTCTCCCAGCCCGCCGGTGGAGTGCCCCAGGCGAGCCTGTGTTTGCGCGTCCTGTGCGTGGGGTATGTCTTTCACCGTGGTTCTGTGTCTCACTTTTCCGGCCACCGAGTGGGGCTGGGCAGAGGGACAGGGGGATGGTTTCAGTACTTACTTTTCTTTTTCTCTCTGTACAACGGGGGGGCTAAAGGTCTCGGGGGCTGAAGGAGCCTCCTGATGCTGGCGGGGCTGGCTTTATAGGCCACCCTGTGCCCTGGGCAGGCGTTTCGGTTATTAATAGTGGCCGCCGCCTCTTGCCCGAGTATGGTCAGGAGCACAGCAGCTGTGGGTGTGTGGCCACTGGGCCAGGGCAGGTGGCACAGACAGACAGCCCTCTGCCCCCTGAGAGGTCAAGCATGGGCTGGTGACACATGGGCCAAGCCTCCCAATCTAACCCCACCAGCTTAGTGATGGGGTGCCCAGGGTGTGCTGGGCCCCAACACACCCCTTCCTCCATCCCTTGCCCCCACTCTGGGCACCACTGTCTCTAAGGACAAAGCTGACGCACACAGAGGTGCCCTGCCTGCCAAGAGCCAGGTCAGGGGCCACGTGAACCTAGGCCCAGCTGACTCATTTAGCAAATAGCGCGTGGTTAACGCAGATACTGGTGGGCAGCCTCAGTTAAGGCCCAATCTGGGACTTCCCTGGTGGTTCAGGGGTTAAGACTCCACGCTTCTATGCAGAGAGAGTGAGGGTTCCATCCCTGGTCAGGAAACTAAGACCCCACATGCTGCGTGGCCAAAAAAAGGCCCAATCTCATGTGCTAGGAAAACTGGGAGGGCCCCAGCCACCCCAGATGAGGTCCACTGGCCCAACGCCAGCCTTCTCAAGGGACCAAGAGACCGGATGGGCTGCTGCTGTCACTGCCCCGCCAGCCCTCAGAATTATTCAAGCAAGTCAGCAACACCCTCCCACCTAGTCCTCTCATCACTAAAGCCTGCCCCACACAGCCCAGGGTTCACCCTGCCCGAGTGCGCCCCAAGTACCCCAGGGGCCTGCGGCATCCTTCTTCCCAGAGCTGTGAGTCCACATGATTAATAAGGAACCGTCCATTACTCTGCCTGTGTCAGACGTCCTGTGTCTAGCCACCCTTGACCCCACAGTGGGGCCCTTGCTCTCTCCAATGAGTGACAAGGAGGGGATTGAAACACAGGCCACTGGGAATTCCTTGGCGGTCCAGTGGTTAGGACTCTGCACTCTCATTGCTGTGGCCCCAAGTTCAATCCCTGGCTGGTGAGCTAAGATCCCACAAGCCACATGGCATAAAAAAGAAAGGAGAAAAAGAAGTCACGCACCCAGGATCCTCCAGGTGAGCAGCCCAGCCACAACCCACAGTTCTGTCCACACCCCACCTGGTCCATTCCAGGGTCTGAACCCTGCCCACCCCACCACCCTGGAGGGTCCACATTGCCTCAGCTCCCTGCCCAACAGGTAGGCAGGAAGGTACATGGATGGGGCGGGCAACCACAGGACATCGCTGGATCCCCCTGTGCCAAGTCCTTGTCCTGCGGTGGCCTTGAAATCATCTCCCCTCAAGAGGACCCCAAGACCCCCACCCCTCCCCTGCCTTCCCCCAGCTCCAGCCCCTCCTGACCCTTCTCTGCTGGCCTTTGGTAGTGCCAGGAGGCTTCCTGACCTTTGGAGAACTTCTCTATAGGGCCAGCTGTCAACCCTCCCCCGAAAGATGGAAGCCATCGGCCAGATTCAGGGAACAGTGAGAAAGCTCAGCCCAGGGCTGGAAATAGCCCCAGTGATGCATCCCCCCAGCCTGAGGGAGCCGACAGAAGCAGATAGGGTAGGGGGGCTGAAGAAACAGAACCAGGCTCTGCTTTCTTGACATGAGAGAGGCCATTTCTGGTCTTAGTCATTTCTGGATCTAAGCCTGGCCATGGTGTGCATCCGAGAAAAGGTCTCTATAATTAATGAGCTTAAAGAAACAAAGGGCTTTCCTGGTGGCTCAGACAGTAAAGAATCCGCCCGAAAAGGGAGAGACCTGGGTTTGATCCCTGGGTCCAGAAGATCCCCTAAAGAAGGGGAAGGCTACCCACCCCAGTATTCTTGACTGGAGAATCTCATGGACAGAGGAATATAGTGGGTTACAGTCCACGGGGTGGCAAAGAGCAAAGAGTCGAACATGACTGACTGACTAACACTTTCACTCAGGAAACAAAAGAAAGCAGAGATGAAAGACTGTTCATCAGGCAAGAGAAGCAACAGTGGCAAAGATCAGTTGTAAAGACACCTCAGTTCTGGTAGTAATGGGAAAGATTAGCCTAAAGCACTTTTTCATTCACATTTTTACTTTTTTTTTGGGGGGGGGGCACCTTACAGCATACAGGATCTTAGTTCTCTGACCAGTGATTGGACCTGTTCCCTTTGCAGTGGAAGTGCAGGACCTTAACCACTGGACCACCAGGAAAATCCCCTGAAGCACCCTCTTGAGCTGTTTGGCGAAATTTAAACCCCCCCGAGAGCTAAACCATCAGATCAACTGGAACCTAAGGGGTGACGATATTGACCTTCTCTGACTTTCGTGACTTCAATCAAATAAAGCTTGGTCTCTGCCTAACGCCCCAAACTGGAGCCCTCCCAGACCCTCTCCTGGTGTGGCTCTAGAGGCATGATCATGACCCCTGTGCCCGCCACCATCTCTCTCTGCAGCTGGTGTCATGACATCTTCTTGGAGAATTTGACCTGCCCGGGGACTGCTCGGCTGGCCTGAGTTCTCGTGCACTCTGAGTTGCTCTGATTTAATTCGTTTCCGTGGGACTCTAGAAGTTCCCGCCCCTCCTCCTAGCATCTCTGGTGGGAGCAGCTCTTGCCATCATGGTACGGTAAGCAGTGAGGGGGATCTCTGCAGTTTCAGGGTGCAGCCAGCAGCAGAACCCCAGCCTCCCTCACTCGCCATCCTCTGCACAAGCTTGGCTCTGAGATAAACATGGGCTTTCAATGGCTTCCTTGCAACAAGCTTCACATATATGAACCAACCGCTGGGCAGGTCCATCCTGACGCCACCAGCTGGGAGGATGGGACTCATGGCTCCCATGGTTCATACTCCCCATCCCCTACCCACCCCCACCCAGCCCCGCTCAAGCAGCAGCACGGGTGTGTGCTAAGCCTCCTTAGTCGTGTCCAGCTCTTTTCAATACTAGGGACTAGTCCACCATGCTCCTCTGTCCATGGGATCCTCCAAGAAAGAAAACTGGAGTGGGTTGTCATTTCCTCCTCCAGGGGATCTTCTCAACCCAGGGATCGAACCCACGTCTCTTCTCCTGCATTGCAGGCAGATTCTTTACCACTGAGCCGCCAGGGAAGCTCCTCAAAAAGCAGGCAAGAAGACAAAGCCAGACACAGGGAGCCCTGGTTCTGCAGACCTACTGGGAGGCCCATGCTCCTTGTAGCACTCAGCACTAACTTGCACCACCACCACCCCCAATCACACTCCTGAAAGAAAAGGGGCTGAGGGCATGGCAGAGGGACTGGGTGCTGAAAGAGGGGAAGTGAGTTGAGTTGCTCAGTGAACCAGTAGGTGGGGTTGCTGTGCGCCTTCATCAGTGCAAGTCTGCTACCTCACACCCAGCGCCTTAAAACAACATGTGTTGTCATCTCACAGTTGTGGGCCAGGAGTCTTGATTGGCCTACCTGGGTCCTCTGCAGAGGGTCCCTCAGGAGGCTGCAATCCAGGTGCCAGCCCAGGCTGGGCTTTATTCGAAGGCTGGACTAGGGAAGAACCCACAGCTAGGACCCCTCACATGGTTGGTGGGCTTTGCTGCCCGCTGGCTGTTACTTGCCACATGGGCCTGTCCAACATGTGGACAAAGCTCACCATGTCAAAGCCAGCAATGAAGTCAGCTGAAGTCAGTCTGTGCAGCCTACCCACCAATGTGTCCTCCAGCACCTCCACAGCATTCTGTCATCAAACTGCCAGGAGGCCAGCCTGCTCTTAAGGGAGTAGGGAGCAGGAGCGGGGGCTCCTTGGGGGCCTGTCTGCTAGACAAGGTGAATCACAGCATGTTAGCTTGCAGGCTCCGCCAAGGGTCAATACTATCCGTAAATGATTGTGGGGGACAGAGACACTGGCAGGTGCTTTGTGAACACACAGTGGTTCCCTGTGCCCTTAGCTGACAGATTGAGAAAGCAATTCAAGACAACCTGGGTCAGGGGGCAGAGGTCATCTCAGAGCAAGGACCCTGAAGACACTGGGAAATTTGCCCTCAGCACAGAAGTGCTCTGGATTCTGAAAGGGCAGGTGTGAGTCCAAAGAGGGCTGTGGTTTCTACCCGGAAGCCTTAATCAGAAAGACTGGGAGAGTGAGGCCCCTCCTTTGCCTCTCATTATCTCCCTGACAGCCTAACTGGGTAAAGGCTGGCTAGCTGAATGCTATTCACTGGTGCCCCGGAGTCTTCAGGGGGCCTCTGGCTCACCCCTCTTGGGGTCTGGAGGCCCTCCAGCACTGCATGGAAGCCCATTTCTTTTCCAGGTGGCACCTGGACAATGGCTCACACAGTCACCCACACTGGGCGCCCCTTTCCTGCCACAGGCTGACTGCATTTTGCAATGAATCACAGGGGGATGTGCTGCTCAGAGTCCTGTCTCAAAGGGCTACCACCAGGACAATCACGGACCGACTGGAGAAAACCGAGTGGGTTCGACCACGCCATAGGCTGAAATCTACTGAGACTCTGAAAGTGGAAGCCGTTGACCAAAAAGACAGGTAATTCCCTGGTGATCCAGTGGTTAGGGTCCTGTGCTTCCACTGCAGGACACATGGGTCTGATCCCTGGTTGGGGAACTAAGATCTCCCATGCTGCACTTCATGGCCACAAAAAAAGGAACACCCCCAAATAAAAAACGAAAAACGAATTTTACAGAGTCTTCTCAATTTTTCTAAAATTGGTTTAAAACAGGGGGAATAGGGAGATGCAAGGAACGAGGGAACAGAATGCTGACCAGGCCGCTGGGAAGGAAGAAGCGAGTCAGAGGGACCCTCTTCAGAGCCACATTCCAGACCCAGAGGCTGGGCGACTGGGGGCAGGAGTGGCAAGGACACCTCCAGGCAGGCCCAGAGCAGGCAGGGGGCTGTGACCTGGCAGCATCTCAGGAGCAGCAGAGGGACAGAAAACCCCTCCAAGCCAACTACAGTCGCCTGGACGCCTCTAGCTCTTCAGAGACATCCCCAGCTGAGCCCCAAGATAGGGGCAGCCTCCAACACCCCCCAGGGCTGTAAGGGCCGGGAGCAACAGAGGAAAGATACAAGAGGCCACAGAGGCCATGGTGTCAGCTAACTGCCAGGCAGGCCACCCCCATCCCAGCCAAGCAGAGAAGAGCAGGAGCCAGGGAAGTGGGTTTTATTTCCTTAAGGCTGGCAGCAGGCACATGCTCAGAGCTGTGTGTGTCACACAATGGTGCTTGTGAGGGGCACAGAGTGGGCCCGCCCTGCCCCTTTTTGCCAGCCCCACAGCCAGGCTCCAATGTCCTCCTCAGCCCTGCAGGGTGTTATAGCCTGAGCCCTGCCAGGGCCACAGGTGAAGTGCCACCCACCTGCCCACCCATTCCTCCCCGCATATGGCCTTGGCTGGCCTCTGCTGCGAGGACTCCTCTCGGACTAAGGGCGGGGGGCTGCATAAGGGCCCCTGGATTAACACAACGGCAGCAGGGAACTCCGCTGGAGCTCAGCATGGCCACAGCTGGGACCCAGGTTTTGCTGAAGCCTGGTTCTTAGGGCACATTCTCTGGACCGTGCTGCAGGGCAGCACCTAGTGGCAAAAAGCAGCATTGCCACGGAGACCACAGGGCGCCTTCTCCAGCAGCTGCACGGAACGCAGGAAGGTGGGGCAGGCTGTAAGGGACCATGGGGCTCTCCAGGTAGGGGATGCTGGTAACAAGGGTCCCTAGCAGTTACTCCAGGGCGTCCACTAGAGAGATGCTGATCCAAGGGTAGCACTGGCGAAGGGAGTATGATAGGGTGGGGCTAGGGATGAGGCGGGGTTGGGACCCTGCTGAAGGCTCTAAGCGTTGTCAGGGAGCTGAAGAGACGGGGAGGTTCCAGGGCTCTTCACCCCCTTCCCCACGGGAGGCCTGCCTTGGCAAGAAGTGGAGACTCAGCCTTGCAGATACTTCCTTTACCGCACCTGGGCCCTGGGCCCTGGCACCACCACCCCCTGCAACACAGCCCCCAGACTGACACCTCCTCAAGGGCTGGGGGCACTGAAAGGGGCTGGGGGATCTGGATCAGAGGCCCTTCCACCACTGACTCTGGAGGAGCAGTTTCTCTTCTTCAGAGTGGAGGAGCCAGGGTGTCAAGCAGAGGCTCTCCCTCAGTTCTGAGCCCCAGGACATTCACAGACAGCCGCCATGCCCCCGCACCGAGATTCCACACCCTTGGACCAAATAGAGAGCCTGGGGCTGCCGGCCAGGCTCTGAACATGAAGGCTGCCAGCCCAACCCGGGGCGGGTGTGAGGCATGTGTGTCCACCGTGGCCAGTTTCGTGGATGTGCCGCCCCTCGCAAGAGGCCCTGAGGTGATGCTGCCCTGGAGGCTCCCTGAGTGGAGCCACACGAGGGAGGGAGGGGCTAGGCTGGGGGCACTAGGGCGGTGCAGAGAAGACCCAGACAAGCCCCCTCCTCTGGGGTGGAGCCGGGCCAAGCCGTCCCTGGGCCGTGGATTCCCGGGCCCCATGGAGCACATCCTGCCTCCAGTTCCTGGGCGCTGCGGGGCCACATCGGGGCGATGGGGTCTGCCACGGCCGAGGATGCCACACCCTGGGCAGCCCTAGCGGAGACTGCACTCCCCCTCCTGCAGCTTCTCCTGCTCCATGGCACGCACCAGATCCTGCACGAACCGCATCTCAGAGGCCACCTGCTTGGCCAGTGCCTCGTAGCGGTTCTCCAGGCGGCTAAAGCGGCGCTTGAGCCCACTGGCCCCGAGCAGGGCCCCCTTGGCCTCCTCCTGTGCCTGCCGCTGCAGCGCCTCCGTCTTGTGCAGCTCCTGGCGCAGCCGCCGCAGGTCCTGGCCTAGGCTCTCATTCTCCTCACGGTACCAGGCCTCCTTCTCCTCGTAGATGGCCGTCAGCGCCTCAAGGTCCTCATGGAACAGGCGTCGGCTGTGCTCCAGCCCGCGCAGGCCCTCCTCGGCTGCCGCCACCTCCTCCAGCACTTTGGAGAAGCGCTCGAAGTTGATGTAGGTGTTGTTGGGGGGCATGCTCGAGTGTGACTTGATGGTGTACTCCTTGAGGCGTGCCGTCTTCAGGCGCCGCCGCTCTGGCTTCCGGCCGCTGTCTTCCCGCCGTACATTTCGCCGCCGGATGGCCTGCAGGGGGAGAAGAGGGGAGGAAAGGGCGCCTTGGACCAGGGCCGCAGGGCAGCCCCCCGGGCCATGTCTGGCCCTCCACCCACGTTATATTAGCCCATGGCCCTGCCCATCTAAGTACACATGGTCCTGGCACTTTCCCGCTGATGGTTGAGCTGAGACCTGAGGGCAGACCACATGGTCACACCAGAGACCACAGAGCCAGAAGTATTCACTCTGACCCTTGACTGAGGCTGCCAAGCCTGACCTTGGCCTGGAGATGATCCCTTTATGAGAAGTTCTGGGGAGGCCACCCAGAACTGTGCAGAGGGGCTGTGGACTCTAGCCAACAGTTCAATGAGACAACTCCGACACTACACTGACATACACCCTGTGCCCACAGCATCTAGGCCCACTCCGTGGGGACCCTCGCCCATGCTGGGGCTGCTCCCAACTACCATGCCCATGTGGGGGCAGCCCCACCACCTCACCTTGATCCAGGAATGCTCCAGGCTCTGGGCGATGGTCATTCTCCTCCTGGAAGAGCCCCCAGAACTGGTTAGTTGCATGAGTGCCGCCTTCACTGTCCGCCCCACAGAGAGCAGGAAGGGGTGGTCCACGCTCTCCCCGCTGCAGCTCTGGCTCTCAGCCCTACTTGTGGCTGACTCAGGGCACCTCCCCTGGGCCACCACCCTGAAACCTGGTCCCTGAAGTCACTGTCCAGCCCAGCAGCAAGTTTCTGAAACAACCATGCCAGTACAGGCACAATTAAGGTCTCCCACTCTGCTTGGCCGGCCATAAGGAGCCCATCAAGGGGCTTGGGGATGACGTGGACTCCAGGGTTTCCATGTTTTCCGCTAAGAGCATTGACACCTAATGTTGGGGTCTCATAACTCAGACACCCAGAGGAGGAGCCTGGGGAGGACTACCCCATGGGAGCACCTCTGGGTGAATGAAAGCTCTGTGTTGCCAGCATATTTAGCTCTTTCTAGGGAAAAAAACCAAACAGTAATTTAGAATTTTATATGAAACCTCCTATCCTAAACACTGGCAACAAATGAAAAGCTTTGTAAGAAGCAGCTTCATAGGAGGGCCAGCCTAGGTCTCCCTGTGCTATCTCCGCCCAGAACAGGTGCCATGGCCAACTCCCAGGTACGGGAGTGGCATCTCAGATGGATATATTACTTGTCCTCAGCCACAGCGCCCATTCTGGGGGACTTGCCTGGCCCACCCTGCCCGGCCCAGTGCTCCTACTTGGGGTCTTTGACAAGCAGACGGCGGATGAAGTCCTTGGCCAGCTCGCTGGTGTTGCTGAAGTACTCCTCGTCAAAGTCGTAGTTCACAGCCGAGATGTTGGTCAACGTCTCCTGCTTGGTTTCACCCAGGAATGGGGATGCGCCACTCAGCCTAGGAGACGGACACCAGGCTCAGGGGGGCCAGACAGGTGTGCGGTCACTCCACAACCAGGATGCTGCCCAGGCCACCACCCAGCTCCGCTGTGCCCATGGAGGGGGCAGATGGGGAGGGAGGTTGATGCCAGGCCCCTAGTCACCCTGCATAAACGCGCCCAGCCGCCAACCAGAGGCAGGGAAAATCCACTGCCCAGCCAGTGAGGGGTGCTAAAATGAGTCAGCAAAATCTCTGCAGAACCTCAAAGTATCCCCATAGACTTAGTCTCAGAGGCTTGGTCTCAAAGCCCCTTCCCTGAAGCCTTTAGTAGTTAGAGGCAAAATGGTTAACTGGGGTTGGGGGGCGGTGCTGGTGGTCCTGGCCGACACCACAGACGTCAGGTGTCCTTCCAGTGTGCTGCGCTGAGGCCACACCACCACCCTGCACGGATCTGGACGTGTGATGCTGTGACTTTTTAGGTGAGAGATATGTATAGCTGGTTTTCACTCCCAACTGCAGGCACACAAAACCTTTGTAACTTCCTAAAACCCCAGGCAGGAGCATCTACTGCTATAAAATTTGGTCTTTGTTTCATTTCCTAAAACAACTCCAGAGAATAGAGATAAAAGAAGTGTCTTTTCTTGCTCATGACAAGCCCCTTCCAGCCACACCTGAGTTGGTACCAATGAGGTGTCTGTGGAAAGACCCTAAGGAAAGGGCTGCCAGTTGGGGAGAGCAGTGGGGTCACAGGGATGGATCTTTCATCCTGCCTCTAACCTCCAGGAAGGGGAGGGGCTGGAGGCTGAGTCTAATCTCCAAAGGCCTGTGATTGAATCCACCACACAGAGGAGTTGCCAGCCCGACGAGGAGACAACAGTCCCGGCCCAGAGCCTCGCGTGGTTACTTCACTGCCTTTGGAACTCTCCTGAACGTACTCTCTCCTGCACACACTCACGCAGTTGTCCATCCATCCAGAGCCCCTGAGCACTGCAACAGGTCAGCGCACTGCGGGTCCTGCATTCCACTTGTGACACCTGCACAGAAGCCTCCCGACCCTCCTCCTGACCCAGCAAAGCCCTGGGAGGGCGGGTACTCACAGGATGTAGGTGATGACGCCAATGCTCCTGGAGGATAACACACAGAAGAGATGGAGTCAGCTCAGCCGCAGGCTCAGCACCCCAACCCCCAGAGTCCCAGACTGTCTAGCCAGGTCGGAGGCAGGCCTGTCAGCCCCAGGGACCCTCTCCCTCCAGGGTCTGAACAGCCCCCACCAAGTCCCACCTTCTGTTCCAAGGGTCTCAGGACCAAATACTGAGGCACCTCTGGCCATGGCTGCCTGCTCAGACTCAAAGTGGCCGGGGTGTGGGCAGGGTAGACAGAGCACAAGGGCGCCACAGGCCATGCAGATGTGGAGCCCCTTGAGGCCTCTGTGGCTGACGGCAGACCTGGCAAACTCTTTCCATTAATGTAAAGGGTGAGACAGTGAGTGTTTCAGGCTTTTCGGGCTACAGACAGTCTCCGTCACATATTCGTCTGTTTTTAACAACCCTTCGAAGACCTGAGAACCCTTCCTAGCTCACAAGCCTGGATAGGTCAGCAACCTCTGTCCTAAGGTGATGGTTTGTGTTGTCCCTGACCCATGGCTCCAAGACCAGGAAAAGGGGCTGCACCCCAGCCCGTGGCTGTGACCCGGCAGCTCCTGGGCACAAGGGGAGGGTTCCCTGAGGAGAAGCAACAAGGATGGCCCTGGGCCCACCACCCTCACTCACCACATGTCTGCCTCCAGACCCAGGGGCTCATAGTTGACGATTTCAGGAGCTGCAGGGACAGGGAGACAGGGTCAGGGGCACCCTGGACACGGCCCAGGGGAGTAACAGAGCCCACAGATATGGCTGGCTCTTGGCAGGGAAAGCCAAGGTGGTGATCGTCCCAGGCCTTGAGTCCTCGGTGCCCAGCGCTAGGGATGATGGGAAACCTGAGGCCTGGGGGGCCTGCCTCCCCCTAAGCCAGCTGGAAATGCTCCAGTGCCCCCAGGCCCACCCGTTCCTCACCCACAAACTCCGGGGTCCCAAAGATGTTCTTGAACTCATTCCCTGCCTCGATCTTGTGGGCGATGCCAAAGTCAATGAGCTTGATCCGTGGGTTGGGCACATTCTTGTCCAGGAGCATGATGTTTTCTGGCTGGTTGTGGGGAGAAAGGCAGGGGGATGGACAGGGGCCTCTGAGCCTGCTGGCCCCATGTCTCAGGGAACAGCACTGGCCCAGCCCAGTGTGTGGGGTGTGTGCAGGCTGACTCCCCTCCACAGGTCCAGCCCAGAGCCATCCATCTCCTCAATGCCCCCAGCAGGGACACCCTGGGAGAAAGGAGGTGGACCCTCTCAGCCCTGTCCTCACCCACGCTGGCCAGGCTCCTCCCCGGCTCTATGTTGCGGGCCCAGTGGGCTACCTTGAGGTCGAAGTGGGCGATGCGCTTGGAGTGCAGATAGTGGACACCGTCCAGGATCTGCTTGAGGAACTGGGTAGCCTCGTCCTCGGTCAGTGACTCCTTCTCGGCCAGGAAGTCAAAGAGCTCACCGCCTGAGACCAGCTCGAGGATGAGCACCACATCTGTCCTGTTCTCAAAGATGTCATGCAGTGTGATGATGTTGGGGTGCCGGATCTCCCGCAGGATGTTCACCTCCCGCTCGATCTCCTCTCGGCTCACTCCCCGGCGGCTGGACGACAGGCGGCGCTTCTTGATGAACTTGGCTGCATACTCCTTCCCAGTACCCTTCTGCCGGCACTTCCGCACAATCGCAAACTGTCCGCTGCAGGGACAGATGGGAGGGGAGGAGGAAGCAGGTGCTGAGAGAGATGCAGGACTCTGGGGACCTGGGCCACTCCCCAGGACACTGCGTTCCAACCACCTCAAGAATGCACCCCTGGCAGCAGTGCTCCACATGAGCGCAAACTGGCCCTGAACACAGTGGCTGCCCAGAGTGTGCAGCAGCGAAAGAACCAACATGGTTCCATGTTTACCAAAATGAAGCAGGACCCTATCATGGCAAATCAGGTGGAATTTTTTGCAGTCTTGAAAGATGATTCTTGAGGCACTGAGAGGACAGAGCCCCATGAAGACCTGCTCAGTGAAGACAGCAGCAGAGGAACACAAGGAATGAGGTTATTCTGGGTAAAACAGAAAGGTACAGGATTTCCCTGATGGTCCAGGGGTTGAGAATCCGCCCGTCAATACAGGGGTCACAGGTTCAATTACTGGTTCGGGAAGATCCCACGTGCCATGGGGCAACTAAGCCCAAGTGCCACAACTACTGAGCCCAGGCGCCCCGGAGCCAATGCTCCTTAACAAAAGAAGCCACTGCAATGAGAAGCCTATGCACCACAACTAGAGAGTGGCCCTAACTCACCACAACTAAAGAAAGCCTGAGCAGCAACAAAGACTCTTGTGTTCCTCTGCTGCTGTCTTCACTGAGCAGGTCTTCATGGGGGTCTATCCTCTCAGTGCCTCAAGAATCATCTTTCAAGACTGCAAAAAATTCCACCTGATTTGCCATGATAGGGTCCCGCTTCATTTTGGTAAACATGGAACCATGTTGGTTCTTTTGCTGCTGCACACTCTGGGCAGCCACTGTGTTCAGGACCAGTTTGCGCTCATGTGGAGCACTGCTTCCAGGGGTGCATTCTTGAGGTGGTTGGAACGCACTGTGGGCAGTGAAGAGGGTTTTTTCTTTTTATTAATATTTGCTATGATTCTGCATGATTCAACTTTTCACAGCACATTTCATCACAGTTTAAAATCTAAGAAAAGATAAAAAGCCACTGAGTCCAAAAGAGCTTCAGAGTGAAAGAAGCACACAAGTTTTCACAAGAGAGGAGGGAGGATATGGAGAAACTGGAACCCTGGTGCACGGCTAGTGGGAAAGCCAGACAGGGAAGCTGTGGTGAAAACTGTCTGGAGGTTCCTTAAAACCTTAAAAATGGAGTTACCTTCAGACCTAGGAATTCCACTCTACAAAAACTTGTACACAAATGTTCACAGCACCATCATTCACAGCAGTCATTAGGTAGAGATAAATGCCGATCAGGGGATACAGCATACACAAAATGTGGTCCCTCCACACACAGGAGCATTATTCAGTCCTGAAAAGGGGGGAAGCCCTGACACTTGCTACAATGTGGATGGACCCTGAGAATATGATGCTCAGTGAGAGAAACAGATGCAGAAGGACACTCAGTGTATAATCCACAATCCACTGATGTGAAACATCTAGAACAGGCCAGAGAGTAGGTTTCTGGTTGTCAGGGGCTGAGGAGGCGATGAGGGTGACTGACCAGGGGGACGGAGCTCCTTTGGGGATGATGAAAACGTTCTGAGATTGTTTAATGGTGATGGCTGAAAAACTCTGACTATATGGAAGATCGTTAAGTTATACAGTTTAATAGAGTAAACAGTATGGTGTGTGAATTATATCTCAAGACAGCTGTTATTCGAAGAGAAGGAAACTATTTACTGTCCTTCAGGGAGCTGTCCAATGTCCAAATTCTTTTGCTGTCTAGGAACTTAGCTATGTTAACTTTCTTTCACTCACGAGTTGAGTGAAAAAGGCCAGAGGATAATTATTTTAAGCTTTACAGGCCATATGGTCTCTGTCACAATTTGTGTGTGTTTTTACAACCCTTTAAAAAAGTAAAAAACCATCCTATGTTCATCAGTGGACCATACTGAACTAGGCGAGGGCTGGACGTGGCCCACTGGCTATGGGCCACGCAAAAGCAGACTAAGTCTAAGACAGAAGGCACACAAGGGACCTCAACCAGGTCCCACCAGGGGCCAAGAGAAAGGGGACAAGGTGACTCTGTGACAACTCTCAGAAATGGGACCCCGTGGGTAGAGGAAGGAGTGGCAGAGATGGGCCCTGGGGACAGGGGGGATCTCTTCAGTTGGTGATAGCACAGACAGGACAGGCAGAACAAGAAACAGATGAGTGAGGGTGTCTTTGCCCAGCGAGCCGGGTCTTCAGAAAAACCAAGGGACCCAGTAAGTGGACCTTACTAAGACGCTCTGTACCAGATGCAGCTGGCAAGCATCTAAAGCCGCTGTGCACATGAGCATCAAGGCACAAAGGCCCCACGGCGGCTACTGCAGACATGCTCTGTGCCCACTCAGGCAGGCAAGGTCAACATAGGCAGGTGGGAAGTGCAAACTATCTCCCATCAAGATGAGCTAAATAATGGTCCACGTCTGAACCCCTGGGACCTATGGGCGTGCCACCTCACAGGGCAGAGGGCCTCTGAAGACAGAATTAAGGTCCCTGAGATGGGGACGACTCTGGACTCCCCAGTGGTCCCAGTGTTATCACAGGGTCCTCGTAAGAGGGAGGCAGGAGGGTCAGAGGCAGAGAGAGATGGGAGATGTTGTGCTGCTGCCTGTGAGGATGGAGGGAGGGGCCGCGAGCCAGGGATGCAGTGCCTCTAGAAGCTGGAAGAGGCAGGAGCCTCCAGAGGGACCAGCCTAGCAGATTGATTTTAGACTCCTGACTCCCAGACCTTGACGTAAAACATGGGTATTCTTCTCAGCCACTAAATTGTGGTAATTTGTTACAGCAGCAACAGGAAACTCATACACTAGTCTAAAAGCCAAGAGCACAGTCAGACGAGAAATGGCATGTGTCCCTGATCAGGCCTCCCCCCAATCCCTTAAATCCACCACAATGGTCCCCTGGGTACGTTCTGCTCCCGCCCCCATCAACATCTTAGCTAACACTCCTCATTTCTGAAATGTCTTTCCTTCTCCCCTCTGCCTACATCAACCAAGCAAATTCTTCCAGGTCCACCTCCCACCCAACAATGACACTCCGACAGTAATTACATCAAATGCCACGTGTTTGCTGCCTACTGGGAACACTCTAGGCCGGAATGTGTGACCTGATTCTCAAATACAAGGATTTCTTCCCCTCTAGTTTTATTCCAAGATGAATCAAAAAACTAACAAAGAGTTCATGGCAGGAGGGAGGTGAAACTTTCCTGGTCGTCTAGTGGCTAAGACTCTGCACGCCAATGCAGGGACCCCTGGTCTAAGAACTAGATCCCACACGCTGCAATGAGGATCAAGGAGTCCACGTGCTGCAACTGTAAGTAAGACCTGGCAGAGCCAAATAAATAATATATTCTCTTTAAAAAAAAAAATTTAATGGGAAGGGAAACCAAGACACTATTAGTGCTAAATTGTGTCCCCAAAAATCCTAATCCCTAGGACCCCAAAATCTGACTACTGTGATTTAGGGCCTTTGAAGAGGTAATTTAGTAAAAATGAGGTCACTGGTGCTAAGTTGCTCAGTTGTGTCTGACTCTCTGCGACCCCATGGACTGTAGCCCAGCGCCTCTTGTCCATGAGATTCTCCAGGCAATACTGGAGTGGGTTGCCATTTCCTCCTCCGGGGAATCGTCCCAACCCAGGGATCAAACCTGCATCTCCAGCACTGGCAGGCGGATTCTTTACCACTGAGCCACCAGGGAGCCCGAGGTCACTGGGGTGGGTCTTAATCCAACAGGGTTTGGTGTCCTTGTAAGAGGAGGAGGTCAGGACACAGACTCGCACAGAGGGAGACCACATGAGGATGCAGGGAGAGGGGGGCATCACACACCAATGAGAGAGCCTCAGGGGGCCAGCCTGTGGCACCTTGACCTCTGACACCAGCCTCCAGCAGCCTGAATTAACGGTTGCAGACATGCTCCGTGACACAGAAACCAGGCTGGCGTCCACACTGACCAACCATAGACTAATTTATCTTCCAAGATTGCCCAGGTGACTTGACTTGGGAGAACCCTCCATACACATCCACACAAAAATACTCACTCCCATTTTATTCAGCCCATGACTCCCAGGACAAGGAAACTTGGCTGGGCTTAACTCAAAGCAGAAGCCAAATGCCCACTTCTGGCTCCAGCACACTTGCGCTTTGCGATCAGGAAGGCTTAGTCTCAAGGCCTGAGTCCTGCCCGGCCACTTTCAGTCTACATGGCCTTGGGCAAGCTGGTTTCCTATTCTGAGCCTCAGTTTCTTCATCCACAAAATGGGGATGATAATGGTCCTGCCTGGTAGAGACTTTCACAGATGAATGCGAGTGTAACAAAAAACAGCCCAGGACTCAGATGGCCAAACAACATCTACAACTTCTACAGTTGCAGCACAGTCTGCACAGTGTTCCATGGCATTAATCCTTCACCTCGTGTGTCTCTAAGAATGTTCTGGATCATTACATAGGGCAGTGCTGTCCTTGATGACAGCCACTGGCCACACAGAAGCTGCCCAGCCCATTCAAACTGAGGTGTGCTGTGAGCATACAAGACACACCAGAATTCAAAGGCTTCACATCAAAAACACGTAGTAAACTATTTCATTGAAAATTTTTATAGGAACTTCCCTGGTGGTCCGGTGGCTAAGACTCCATGCTCCCAATCCAGGGGGCCTGGGTTCCATCCCTGGTCAGGGAACTAGATCTTGCATGCCACAACTAAAAAAACCCCAAGTGCTGCAACTAAGACCTGGAGCAGCCAAATAAATAACTATTTTAAAAATAATAATAATAATTTTTATAATGAATGACAACCAAAATGTTAACAGTTTGACCTAACAAGTTAAATAAAACACATTATAATAAAATTATTAAAGTTGACAGTTACTAGAGAATTTCAATAAAATTCCTACATGGCTTGCTTTATACAAGTTGCCATGCTCTTTTTAATGGCTGCATAATATTCTGTTGACAAGGCAGTGGTGCTGTGATGGTCACTGAAAAGGCCCCATCTTCTGTTCACATAAAGTCCTTACAGTGACTCTCCCCATCCCTAGATCTTAGGTCTACATATATGCTATACTCACAGAATTAACTCCTAGGAGTGAAATCGGTGGGTTAAAGGGAACACACATGATAGTTTTATTGACTACTGCCCAGCTACTCTCAGCAGAAGGCCCTAACATTTTCAATAACAGAGTCTGAGCTTTCCGTGGGGGTGGGGGAGATGGCCTGCATTCCCTGCTGCTCTACCAGAGGAAATTCCTAAAGGAGGGACTTCAGAATCCCAAATGAGCCCCACAGGCTCTCTCAGCAAAAGCCTGATGAATGGCTAAGTTATTTACATTCCCTTCTGGTGACATCATGGAGCCGGCCAAGGCAGTTCCGGGAAGGCCAGCCAGCAACAAACTCACCAAATAAGGGTTGAGGCTCGGGAGTAAAAAGGATGGTAGCTGGCAGGTCTGAGGCGGGAGAGCTCCCAGGGGACACTCCCAGGCCCGGCCTGGCAGGAAATCAGCTGCCTGGCTGGATTGGGAAACCTCTGCTCTTTCCCACAAGAATGCTAACAATGGGCCAGGGTGTGGGCCCGGACAGGAGGCCTGAGAAGCTCCACTGCCTCCCACAAGAGAGGTTTAAAGACACAGAGAGACCTTTACCAACATCTGCTGCTCTCATGCCATAGGCCAGGCACTGTATTAGGTGCTGTTTGGACTTGATCATGTTTATTCCCAAAGGAAGTGCACAGGGGATGTCGGAACAAGAATTCCAGGTCCAGAATGGCTGCCTCCAAAGCCCAAACTCATCCCACAGCGCATGATACTGACTCATCCCTGCTTGGGGAGAGCAGGAGAAAGGACAGGAGGAGAGGAGATACCCTAGAAGACCCCACAGTGGGTCGGGTCGCCCCCCCTCCTCAGGGCCCCATCAGAGGGGACTGCTCACCTTCCCAGCTCCTCTCCCATCTCATAGTGGTCTTCCACATCCTCCTGCCTGAATGTTGACATGGTGGCCGGTCTGCCTTCCAGCGTCTTCCACCCCAGTACAAACCTGGTCAGTGGTCTAGGAATAGTACCTCACGGAGTCCTCTCGCTGCGACCCTGGAGGAGACAGAAAAACAGAAAAGGACTGAGATGCCAGTCATTACTTCTGGGTCAAAGGATCGATCAGCATCTCCCAAATAGGTTTCAGATTCACCATGCTGAAATTCCACCTTCCCTGTAGAAGGCACTTGCATTTGGTGGGCAGGGTGCTTTCATGTGTCATCTAATTTAGATACCACACTGCCCCAGGGGTCAGTGTTAGCCAGGCTTGTGCCACTTACACCCCCGTAACTCCCAGGAGCCATGGATCTGTGGTTCTGCACACAACACCCCAGTCTTTTTCTGCCTCTTCCTTCTAGGCTTCTCCCAATCTTATCCATAGCCCCCAAATTCCTATAAGTTCTCCCACTCTTCACACCCCCAAACCCTGGGACACCCTGATTCTCTGCCAGATTTACGACACACTCCCATCTCCCTGTCCCTCAGCAAGCTTAACCCCTCCTCCTCCTTACCCACTGCCCCCACATGCCCTCCCCTCCTCGGCTGGTCACTAAGACCCTCTGCGGCGCTGGGCTTACCCCATTTCTTGCCGCCGCCTTCCTGAATTTACCAGGAACTGAACAATGGCTTCCAAGCTCCTCCAAGGCCCTAACCCATTCTTGCTCCCTCTGACCTCCGCCGTGCTAGCAAAGTTAACTTCCTCCTCCCCCTTCCTCGAAGACACCTCTTTCAAGTTTCAAAGGCCCCCGCCCCAAGCTCCACACCCACAACGGAACCCCGCAAAGGGCCACATCTGAGTCTCCTCCATGATCCTTCGCCCCCAACCTTCTCACAAGCTCCAAGGCAGACCCCTACGGCTTCCTTCAGAGACGCAGCCAAGAGTCCCCCAATCCCCAACGTCCCGGCTCCAGCGTCCCAGAGGCCGCCACGCCCCTCACAGGCCCCGGTCCAGATCCTTCTCCTGTTCAGTCATCCCATGGATCCCCAAAAGTACCCCCTACTAAGTCTCCTAGGACGCCCTCCACCGGCAGCCTCGGGCCGAGTCCGCTCCGCACCCTCGACCCCACGCCGCGGACCTGTCCCTCAGCCGCGCTGGCGGGCGCCGCGTCCTCAGGCCCCACCGCCTCAGCCGCCGCGACGCGTCAACCCTTGCGTCGTCAGCGTGCCCGCCAGAGCCCACCCCCGAGAGGTGGATCCCACCCCCTATTGGTCAGCACACACAGCGCTCGTGAATCCCCGCCCATCGCCTCCTTTCAGGCCCCAGCCCACGGGCGTCCGGCCCTCCTCACCAAAATGAGGCCCCACCTTTGGTACAGGCTCGCCTCCCACAGCTGATTGGCTGTAAAGAACGTCGGTCAAATTTACGGAAGTCGACCTCCCGACTTCCGGTCCCTGGACCACCCCGCCCCTTCTCCTCTGACCGGGGTCCTGAAGCTGGGAAGTAGGATGCTGAAGTCCTGCATCCCTGTTCCTGCCTTTCTTGGGCGTGAAATACGCGAACCCTATGCCCAGGTCCGTCTAGTCAAGGCTATGGTTTTTCCTGTGGTCATGTATGGATGTGAGAGTTGGACTGTGAAGAAAGCTGAGCGCCGAAGAATTGATGCTTTTGAACTGTGGTGTTGGAGAAGACTCTTGAGAGTCCCTTGAACTGCAAGGAGATCCAGCCAGTCCATTCTAAAGGAGACCAGTCCTGGGTGTTAACTGGAAGGACTGATGCTATAGCGGAAACTCCAATACTTTGGCCACCTCATGCGAAGAGTTGACTCATTGAAAAAGACTCTGATACGGGGAGGGATTGGGGGCAGGAGAAGGGGACGACAGAGGAGATGGCTGGATGGCATCACCAACTCGATGGACCTGAGTTTGAGTGAACTCCGGGAGTTGGTGATGGACAAGGAGGCCTGGCGTGCTGCGATTCATGGGGTCCCAAAGAGTCGGACACGACTGAGCGACTGAACTGAACTGAACTGATGCCCAGCTCTCTCATGACAGCTCCTGAGGCGGACCCTGGGGCTGCTTCAGTCCCAGGCAGTTTTCTCCTCTGTAAAATGTTCAGTTCAGTCGTTCCTGAACTGAATCAAGCTGGATCTCCTTGCAACCATAGCCTTGACTAGACAGACCTTTGCTGGCAAAGTAATGTCTCTGCTATTTAATATGCTATCTAGGTTGGTCATAACTTTCCTTCCAAGAAGTAAGCGTCTTTTAATTTCATGGCTGCAATCACTGTCTGCAGTGATTTTGGAGCCCTCAAAAATAAAGTCTGACACTGTTTCCACCGTTTCCCATCTATTTCCCATGAAGTGATGGGACCGGATGCCATGATCTTAGTTTTCTGAATGTTGAGCTTTAAGCCAACTTTTTCACTCTCCTCTTTCACTTTCATCAAGAGGCTCTTTAGTTCCTCTTCACTTTCTGTCATAAGGGTGGTGTCATCTGAACATCTGAGGTTATTGATATTTCTCCTGGCAATCTCAATTCAGCTTGTGCTTCTTCCAGCCCAGCATTAGACGGTAAAGTGTCTGCCTGCAATGCAGGAGACCTGGGTTTGATCCCTGGGTCGGGAAGATCCCCTGGAGCAGGAAATGGCAACCCACTCCAGTATTCTTGCCTGGAGGATTCCATGGACTGTAGCCTACCAGGCTCCAGGCTCCAGTCCATGGGATCGCTGAGTCGGACACAACTGAGCAACTTCACTTCACTTCTTCATTCTGCATATAAGTTAAATAAGCAGGGTTGCTAAGTTGCTTCAGTTGTGTTCGATTCTGCATAGCTAGCCAGTCTGCACTGTCCATGAAACTCCAGGCAAGAATACTGGAGTGGGTTGCCATTTTCTCCTCCAGGGAACCTTCCCGACCCAAGGATCAAACCTTCGTCTCAAGTCACTTTGCATTGGCAGGTGGGTTCTTTACCACTAGTGCTAAACCTGGGAAGCTGTTAGCCATATTGCAAATACATAAAGATACGAACTAGGATAGGTGTTGCCATTAAATGCTTGAGGACTGTTTTATGACTCCTTTTAGGCTCAAGATACATAAGAACTAGCATTGGTTGAGCTTTACTGCATACCAATCAACAACATGAAGTAAAATATCTTACTAGTTCTATACTTGGGGAAACAGACACAGAGAGGTTAAGTAACCCACCCAGAGTCACACAGCCAGTAAATGCATTAACTGAGATTCGTTCCCAGAGAGGCCTGAACCCAAAGCCCACACTGAACCACTTCAGATACCATCTGACACAGGCCATCCTCTGGTCATGATAGTCCCAATCTCATGCAATTCCACTTCACTTCACGACTTGCCTTCTTCGCCTCACACCTCATCCTCGCTTAAGCTTTGACATGAAAGCTCTTCTTCCAGCCTGGGACCACCTTCCTCCACTAAACCCAAAGCACACTTCACAGCTAAAGCAGCACTTTCTCTCACATTCCCTTTTCCCTATTGTTTCATTAATCTGCTACATTTGTCGCCACTAAAGAACCAACAGTCCTTACTAGACTTTCCAACCAACAGTCCTTAATAGACTGGACTAGTCCATTATTAACCAGTCCTTACTAGACTTTCTCCCATCTTTTCTTGTCCCAGGATTACGTCACATTTGTCTTTTTAGGTTCCTCTGTGCTTTTTGAGTCTCATTTCCAGGGGTTTTGATGACTGGGTTTTGAAGATTGGTCTGTTTCCTCAGTGTGGATTTGTCTTGATGTTTTTCTGTTAAAACTGAAGAGATGAGTTTTGGGAAGACCATGTGGTGCCATACCATCATGGGGACTTACCACTGATGACGACCTTGGTCATCTGGCCCTAGGCAATATTCACCAGGTTTCTACTCTGCTTCCCTCTTCACACTTAACACCAGGTGGCTCAATGGTAAGGAATCTGCCTGCTACACAGGAGACTAGAATTCTATCCGTGTAAGAAAAAAACCCTGGAGAAGGAAATGGCTACCCATTCCAGTATTCTTGCCTGGGCCTGGGGGGCTTCAGTCTACGAGGTTGCAAGAGTCAAACACAACTTAGCAACTGCATAGAAGTAGCCACAAGGGAAATTTAAAGTGAAGTTGCTCAGTCTTTGCAACCCTGTGGACTGTAGCCTACCAGGCTTCTGTCCATGGGATTCTCCAGGCAAGAATACGTGAGTGGGTTGCCATTTCCTTCTCCAGAGGATCTTCCCAACCCAGGGATTGAACCGGTTTCCCCCATTGCAGGCAGACTTTGCTTTAACCTCTGAGCCACCACAGGGAGGATGGGTCCAAAGTGAGCACCCAGGCAATCTTCCAGGCCTGAACTGCTACAGCACCACCAGTGTCAATTATGTAAATACTGGGTTTGCCAAAAAGTTCTTCAGTTTATTTCCCTGACATGTTACAGAAAAATCCAAACAAGCTATTTTGCCAACCCAGCACTCAGTTCTTGAGGCACAGTCTCCCATTTGTAACACTTAGGGGACACATGGGCAAAGTGGCTGCCCTTGTGGACAGCACAGACATCTGCTGGCCTTGTGACAGATGGACTGCTGGACTGTCACTTGGACACTCACCCCTGTACTGGAATATCACCGATGGCCTTACTCACTGGCCCAGGGAGCCCATTTGAGCCTGAGCAGATTAAAGACCACATACACACAATCTCCACCATGTTGAGTTTATTATTCCAATGGCACTAATACAGCTGGAGGTGCTCAGTGACACTGTGCGGGCGGGGTTTTCTGCCTTCTAGCTTCTGTCCAAAGAGAACATCTACCCGCTTGTTTCTTGCCCCCTTCTGGAGAAAAATCCACTAGGGGCCATTTACCCAAATAAACCTCTTAATGCGTTTATTTTTAACTTTTTGACATTAAGTTTCCCGCTCAACAAAAAAGTATTGGTTGTCCCATCCCCTCCCCCATCCCCACCGGCCAGATAGTCGCTGCTCCGAGGGCACTTGTTGCCCCTGAAATCTGGAAATAAATATCGAAAGAAACAGCATCAAGTGTTCATGTTGAGTGATGGCACGAAGTGGGCCCCAGAAACCTGTCAGGCAGAGCATTACTGGGTCTGGACAGCCTCGAGGTGTTGTGGAGAATGTGGGGGCTTGTTGCTGTGGTCACTTGTCCCTGGGCGCAGGGGCCGCGCCAAGTCCCACCCAGTGGCAGGCTAAGCAGAGGCCGCCTACAACTTGTCCAGGAAGTTGTCCAAGGCTGGGATGCCTTCCTTCAGGCCTTTGCGCTTGCGTGTCTCCGCCACCACCTGACTGGGGCGGCTGGTGTTGTCAAAGGGGTCACCGGGCAGGATCTGCCAGTGGTCAAACACACACTGGGGGAAGGCCTGGCCACCCGTGTTGGACCTCAGGTCAGCGGTGAAGCCTGCAGAAGGGGCAAACAGTGCTCACTGGGAAGCCCAGGTATGTGCCTCATGGTCCCCTGGCCGAGACCAGAAAACACAGACACACCAGAGGATCCCAGAAGTCGTGTTAGACGTTAACCCCATTACCCTACACTTCAACCAAAGGTTCCCTCAAGGGCTACTGATTAAAGAGTGAGGCAGGGCAGGCCCTTCCTAAGCCCCAGGCCTCCATCTGCACCTTCTGAGGACGAGCCAGATCTCCAGCATGGCTGCTCTATGCCGTGCTTAGATCCACAGGCTGAGGCCTCTCCACTAAATCAACAGTCCTGAGACCCACATGAGAGAAAAATAGGTCATCCCCTCCTTCACAAGCATGCTGCAAAAAACTGCAGGAGGGAGCGCCCTTCATGATGAGAGAGGATGGGCCAGGGCTCCGTCTGCTGGACTCCACCCAGAAGGCAGCGGGCATCTGAGGACCACGCCAGACTGGTACTCACCAAAGGACTCATTGACAGGGAGGTAGGCCTTCACAACAAACATGGGAGTGCCGGCCACCTGGGTCTCCTCAAAGACGTGGCCCCGCTTTCTGTTCAGGACACCGTAGATGCCACCAACCACTTGTTCCGGACACTGTCGGACAAAAAAGGGCTCTGAGCAGCTGCTGGGCAGGACGGAACCCAAAACAGCAGCTGGAGGTTCCCGGCCCAGCCCCCTTACCTGGATCTCCACAAGATAGATGGGCTCCATGAGCCGGGGCTGGGCAGTCAGCACACTGGCATACAGGCAGCGCCGAGCTGTGGGGATGATCTGGCCACCCCCACGGTGGATGGCATCAGCGTGCAGCGTCACATCATGGACGTCAAAGCGTACGCCCCGCATATTCTCCTCACACAGCGCCCCCTATGGAGGAAGGAGGACCATCGTCAAGAACCCACCTCCACAGCAGCCGAGGGACAGGGTGGCCACAGCTGTCCAAAAGACCACACACAATCCCACCTCGCCCACTGACTGGCCCTGCAGTGCTGTGCCTGAGCACCCCCTCACCTCCTTGGTGGCCCACTGGAAGCCAGCCACCACACTGTCCTTGATTTCATTGAGGTACTGTACACCCTTGGTGATGTCCGTGAGGATGTTGGGGCCCGTGCCATCAGGGCCGAAGCACCAGATCTTACGGGCCTCAGCCACGTCCCACTCGTACTTCTCAGCCAGGTAGCGGGCCCGCTGCTTGAGCTCCTGGCGGGCGGACACCTCGCCCTTGTCGATGTCCTCAGCCAGGCCATCAGGGAAGGGCCGCGCCTTCATGTAAAGCCTATTGTGCTTGTTGGGAGACTTGGACAGGCAGAGCACGTTCGACTCCTCACTGACAGTCTCCCGGTACGAGACAACTGGGTCAGATTTCTGGAAGAGGAACGTGCAGGGTTAGGTCTGCCCCAGAAAGCAGACACCCCAGAACAATACCTTCCTAATGATACCCGCTTCACACTGACAGAGAATAGACAGCAGAGCAGGCTCCACCTGACTTCGTGTAAACAGGTGTGCAGCTAGCTACTCGCTAAATGCCCACTGCCAACAGGGCTGGCTAAATACACTTCTCGTAGAACTATATATGCAGTATTAATAGAAAAGTGATTGCAATCATACAAGTGCAAGATCCTATTTCAGTAGTCTCCTTATTTAGAAAAAAACATGAAAAAACTGTCAATTCCCTGAAGAACGGAAACTCTAATTGCCGCAACTAAAAAGATTTAACAAGGAAAAATAGCATGTAAAGAAACCCAAAACCTCGGCCAAGCAGACACAGATCTGAGCTCATTTTTATGAAAAAGCAGAAAATGGAAACCAGGGTGTACCAGCTGGGGGTGGTGGGGCCACCTACAGAACCTCAGTGTCTGCCCTTTACCCAAGTTTTTTTTTTGTAAACTTGTTGGCAGAAGTTAGCAGACCCCTCACACTCCAACCCTACCTGCGCATCTACAGAGCTGATGCCACAACAGCACATATTATCTGGCAAGAAGGGGTTGAAGGAAGGAGAACCGAGTGACCCCCCACCAGCGGGACCCTCAGAGCCCACCCAGGTCATGCTCTCCAACAGCCCTTCTGGTATAGGGCATGTAGGCCTCCAGCTGTCACTGTGTGGCAGCACCAACCTCACCTTGATGGGGATGCAAGCGTGATCCTCCTCCAGGTCCTTGAGGCAGATCTCCAAGTGCAGCTCCCCAGCCCCCGCGATAATGTGCTCCCCGGACTCCTCGATGATGCACTGCAGAAGGCCAAGCGTCAGCCCAACACTGACCCCAAGACCAAGCAGTAAGCCAAGGGATTCCAGGGGGCAAGTGGAAAGTCAGCTCCAGCTGGACAAGGTGGACTCCCAAAGGAGGATTGAGGGGGAAGGTATCAGGGCCCGTTTTACTAGTTTTCAACGTTAACCTTCTAAAAAGAGCCTCAGGATCCTACCAGTCTGAAGAGATGTATCAAAGTAGTATATCAAAGTTGGATTCCTGGGTGGAAAACCACCATTTAAATGGGCGGGAGTTCTGCCAGGTCAGCCCAGTCACACCACATCAACAAGTCAACAAACCACTGTGGTAGATGTCACCTCTGGCCAAGGGGCACCCACCTGCACCATGGGGTCCGACTTGGCCAGCCGCTTCAGACCTTCCACCAGCTTGGGCAGGTCGGCCGGGTTCTTGGCCTCCACAGCGACCCTGACGACAGGGCTCACGCTGAACTTCATCACCCGCATGTTGTGGGCATGCTCGAAGGTGGTGATGGTGCCAGTCTTCACCAGGAACTGGTCCACGCCCACCAGACCCACAATGTTGCCACAAGGCACATCCTCGATGGGCTCCACATAACGGCCCATCATCAGGATTGTCCTGGGGAAGGGGGAACGACACAAAAGATGTCAACACACTAGCACTCGTGTGGCAGATCCCCAAGTCACCAGACAAGCCTCCCTTGTTTTTTTGGTAGTACCACACTGCATGTATTAATTTTTGGACCAGCGACTGAACCCAAGCCTCCTACAGTGGAAGCACAAAGTTCCCCTCCTTTGAGCCTGTGCCTGTCTTCATGTCTAGAGGGACAGAGCCAGCTCACCAGGGGCCAGTAACCCAGTGACATCTCAGTGATGGTTCTGGCTCTATCACCAGACCAGGCAAAGTGCTGCTGTGCCTATGCAACCCTCTGCACCCTAGTACAGCCAGGGCAATCCCACACCTGCACCAGTTGACTGGGGGGCACCACCCTCAACTGAGGTCTTTGGGATCAGGGCCTGCTCTGAGGCACCTGAACTATCCTATCCCTCTAATTTCCTACCTGCTTCCCAGCTCAGGACTGTGTCACACTGAGAATCCTTAGTTGGGAGGAAGGGTACTATTCCTCCCCCCAGCAGGTCTTACAGACAACCCCACCCTTACCCCCTCACTGGATGGAGGAGCAGCAGGAGGCTGTTCAGCCCCCTCTAACTCCCTGAGTACCTCACCTCTGGATCGGCTTCAGGTACAGGTCCTCCTTCTTCCCAGGAGTATAGTTGGGTCCCATGATGCGGACCTTCAGGCCAGTAGACACCAGCCCTGAGAAGACCCGGCCGAAGGCATAGAACCGACCCTTGTCAGAGGTCGGCACCATTTTGGAAATGTACATCATGAGAGGGCCTTTGGGATCACAGCTTTTAATGCCTGAGAAGAGAAATGAAACCCCCAAAAGGGAAAACGTGATTCCATGACAACTCAGCTTTCCAAACTGAGGCTCTGTCCAGCATCAGGCCCCCGGGGTGCAGGCAGGCCCCACATACCCATGGCTGCCTCATCGTCTGGGGGACCCTCATACAGGAGCTCACAGCGGTACTTCTGGGCCGTCACAGGGGAAGGCAGGTGGATGGTGATCATCTGCAGCAGGGCGTCCCCAGCAGGCAGCCAGCGGCGCATCACAGCCTGGAATAGAGGATATGAGGGGGAAATGTTAGCAAGAGACCAGAACAAACATCAACACAAGCAGCTCCAAGAAAGAGGGACTCCAGGGAGAGCCTCTCCACTCACCTTCAGAAGTGGTTTGCCCTCCTTGTCCTTATCTTCACTGTCCAACTTGATGTCCAGTTTTTCAATTAGTTTTGCCGTCTCCTCTTTCTTGAAGTTCATGATTGCATCAAACACCTAACATGCAGAAAAGATGGCAAAGTGGGTTTGGGAACATACTCAAAGTCTGCAGTTACGTGTTAGAGCCTGAAGGGCATGGATGGAGCAGGGCCAAAGCTGCAAAAATGCTTACTTACCATCAAACGCCTGACTTAATCTAGCAAATAAGGAAATCTCTCAAAAGACTTAAAAAAACCCACCCTGTGTAAGTGGGCACATTCTCACTGAAAACTCACGGGCTTACAATAGTCAGTCCTTTCTGCCACATCTCGCCTGCTGCCCAGTCAAGGAGGCTGACTGACCCCAAGATGCAGCCCAAGAATGTGGGAGACCTGCTAGCCAGGGCTGAACTGGGGGCCTTCTGATCTCATGCTGTTCCTTGTTTCAGGAGCTGACATGCAGCCTGACCCTGCCTTGCCTTGTGGCATCTTGCCATCAGTTGCAGGTTGGATACCAGACTATATGGGGAGCCCAAGGACAGCCCTGGGAAGGGGTATCTACCAAGCTTACACTGGCTCACCTTGAAGATTGGGTCCAGGATGAGCTGGCAGAACGTCCGTGGCAGCTTCTTGCCATCAGGGCTGTTGGCTGACTTGCTGAACTTGCCAGTGGCTGGATCAAAGTACCTGTTCGAAGAACACCCAACCCAAGAGTTACAGAAATCAATGGTGGGGGAGGGGGTAACCTGGGTGGGAATGACCCTACAGACACTTGAGCTGTGTCTCGAACACTTACCGGTCTCCCCACAGCTTTTTCATCATGTCCTCCACCTTCTTGGCCCGCTCAGCAGGCCCTAGCTGTCCCTCGCCCTTGGCGGCAAACTTGGCCACATACATCTCTGCAAACTGCTTCAGGGTAAAGGCCCAACCATGGAGACCAGATCCAAAGCCAACAGTACCAAGAACGGGGTCAATCTGCAAGAACGGGAGACAGTTTAGCTGGAATAGATGGACGGAAACCACAGCTACAAAATCCCCAGGCACTCCATGCCTCAGACCTTAGATTTCTTCAGTAGCCATCAGGTCAAAGTGAAGAAATTTTAGTCATCATGTACAAGGTACCCAACCCCTGCGGGGGTGGGGGGTGTGTGTGTGTGTGTGCAAAGATCCCACAGGGACTGCTCCATGCACCTGTCAGCAAGCAGGGGGAGCCACTACCTCACCTCCCTAAAAGTCCAGCTTTCCTGTCACTCTAAGGTTCCTTGGATCCCCAGCTTCCACCTCCGAAGAATCCCCAGGAAGTCACTGATTCAGAAGCAGTTCCCCAGGGGCAGCTCAAGACCACAGCCCTTCCAGTCTGCCCCACAGGAGCAGTGAAGGGACTACTATGAAGACAGAGAAAAGTACCCTAAACCCAGCAGTCAGGCTGTCCTACCATGATGTTGCCCATGGGTCCACTCTCGCCCTCGCCATAGGTGGAGATAATGACGTTGACATTCTCCACGATACGCTGGAAGGTTTGGTAGAGCTCCTCAGGCTCCAGTTGCAGCTCAAGCAGGGCCCGGTCCATCTTGTTCATCATCAGCACTGGCTTGATGCGCTCAGCAATGGCCTGGCGCAGCACCGTCTCTGTCTGCACACACACACCTGCAGAACAGCAGGGGATGAGGCGGCTCTTGCAGCCAGAGAAGGGACAGCACCAGGTTCCAAGCCGTCCTAGGGGGTGCCCACTGCTTACCAGACACACAGTCCACCACCACCAAGGCACCGTCAGTGACACGGAGTGCAGCTGTCACCTCTGAGGAAAAGTCGACGTGCCCAGGGGAATCAATGAGGTTGATGAGGAAGCCAGAGCCATCCTTGCTCTGCTTGATGAAATTCAAGTCGTTCTCTGAAAGCTCGTAGAAAAGGGAGATGGCCCTGAAACAATGGGGACAGGTGAGCCAGGTGGAAGCCACACCTTAGCCTGGCCTGTGGTCAATCAGGTTCCCACCGAGGGGGAGTCAGGACGGACACTCTTCATTCCTAAATGAGGCTGGGATCCAATAAAAAGCCAGGCAGATGCTGCAACCTGTCCCCTCTCCCTGCATTACTCATCCCTAAAGATGAACTTAAGACTCCCAACAGAAAAGCCACCGCCATCTGGGACATTTATCTTTGCTGCACCCTCTGCCAGGGACAGCCACTTCCCTGGCACCAGAGTCCACCTAGGTCGTCCCAGGCTTGACACACCTGTTGTAAAAAAGCAGCTACTGCATAGGAGCTAGAAAGCCCAAAGGCTCCTTTCCACCCTTCCCTGCCCTGCAGGGAAGTGAGTCTCAGAGCAACGACCAAGGACAAACGACTAAATGAAGACAACTGCCATCATTGCTTTTTCTTTGGGGTGGAGGGAGGTTCTCACCATGACATCTGGGACCAGAAAACTCACAGGAGGCTGGCGTGCGCAGAGCAAGACTTTGGCATTGACCCCAGATGCCAATACCATCCTCAGACTTCTCCAGATATTGCCAAGAGCCCCCAGCTCCCTTCCCCTCCAACCTCCTTAACTCTACCACCCGTCACTGTGCCTCTTCCCCTGGAGACAAAGGTGCCCATCCCACTAGATGAAGCTCCATCATCCCTCCCAGTTCAGAAGCCCAGCTCCAAAGTGCTCCTCTCCCCAAAACCCTGTGAGAAAAGGCCTATGTCTATCCAGCCCGCCCACTACCAAGGACTCAGAGCAAGCAGCACCCCGCTTTCCCTGTGGAGACGACACCAGGGGACTTGCTCACGTTGACTTGATGGTGATGCAACGCTCCTGCTCGTCCTTCCGGGTGTCAGTGAAGCGGGTCTCCCCAGCCCGGGCAGAGGCGATGATACCCGCCTTACACACCAGGGAGTCTGTCAGAGTGGACTTGCCATGGTCCACGTGGGCGATGACAGACATGTTCCGGATGTTGGCCTTCTTGTCCATGATGGCCCGGATCTGGTCTACTGTGAAGTTCACCTGGGCAGGGTGGAGGAGGGGAGGGTCATGACAGGCCAGCACTCCAGGAAGGACCCTTGGCACAGAGACTTTGATCAATAGAGGCTGCAAGGCCCTAGCCAAAAGAGGCTGGTCCCTGGTGCTGCCAACTCCGACCTAAATCCCCCTTTGTTAACACCCCTTTAAAGATGTCCAACTCACCCTGTCCCTGAAAAGCCTAATCTTGGCTGTCACACCCAAAGTGACAACTCAGAACGGAAACTGGGGACTAAGTCCCAATGAGTGACAACAGATTCCCTTTATACTAGTAGATACTGGAGTCTCATGGGGTCTGGCTGAACCTCAAGTGTCCCACTGTGCGGCCACTGGTATACCGCGAGGCTTCCCAACCAAAAGGGGTCTCCGAACTCCAAGGTCACCCCTCGCTGGGGTTGTGGGGGTCAGAGCCAACACCCCACCTTTGATTCGTAAATATGCCACCCCCGGTTTGGGGGAGGGGGGGTTGCGCAGCCCTAACAGGCGCGAACCTCCACCTCGTGGCTCCAGGATCAGGTGTTCACAATTGGGAGGTTCAAGAAAGACAAGAGACCAAAATAACATTACACAGCGGGAGAAGATCGGGCGCTTCTAAAGGTCTTACTCTTCTCTCCTTTAGCCATTTCCAAGACGCCCACGGCTCCCGACAAAAAATCAGACTGAAACTCCCGGCCCGCGGGTTACATAAGGCGGCTCCCCTCTCCCGGCTCGCGCTGCGGCGCCCGCCATTACAGCGTCTGCCACATCATCATACCCCCCGCCCCGCCTCCGCCCCAGCTTTAGCCGGACCCCGGACCCCGCGAGGCGGCGGCGCCCCCGGAAGCGGAGGTCGCGAGCAGTGCGGCGCGCAGACATGGCGGCAGCCGCTTCACCTGCTCCGGCCCCGCCGGCCCCGCCGCCGCCATGTCTCCTCCCAGTCAGGGAGGCCACAAGACCCCAGGCTTGGCAGCGCCAGCCCTGCCGAAGCTTCGCTGCCGTTTCAGGTCCCCGGTTGAACAGCGTTGCTCACCATGGTGGCGGATGGCGGTGGATTCTCCCAAGCAGATCCGAGCGAGCTAGGTCGCGCCGAGGATGGCGGCGACGACGGCGGAAGAGAACGCTGACGTCAACACCCGAGACTTTATAGGCCGACGCCGGTTGGGCGGGTCATCTGACCGCGCTTCGGGGGCGGAGCGAAGCGACGCGGCGCGCAAGCGCATGAACACCCTCCCCAACAGCACCCCGCCCGGGTAACCCCTTAGGCGGCGGCGGGGCTGCTCTAATACCAAGGGTCTGCATTCCATGCTTGGATTTTCCCGGGGGCGTGGTTGCCTCGAGCTGGGTGCACGCCTCCAGGATGCACTACTTAGATGCAGAAAGCAGAGTGGCATTTTAGCTGCGACTATTAACCATATGTTAGGAACTATGTCATTTTGCAAAGTGCCAAGCACTTCAGTGAAAAGGATATTACGATGTGAACAGGGTCTGTGGATTGTACTAAGATTAAGGTTTGATATGGTGTAAGATGATTGACAGTACTAGGTCCGGGACTGGGAGAAGAGTACTTGGACCTCTGGACTAGTTCTGCAGTCACCCGTCTTTAATTATTTCTTAAAACAAAAAAACTTTTCAAAAGCAGATATTAATCACCCACTTTTCCCACAACGACAAATTCACCGTCTACTGCGGCAGGCATTGCTATAGGTTTTGTGGATAAAACAGTAAATAAAACACCTTATCAGCTCCATCACTTTAAGTGTTCTTACATTAGATATGCAGGTTTTTCTATGCTTCAGTTTCTTTATCTGCGCAACGGGATGATCAATACTACTTCTTTGTTTGAGGGAGAGTAAAATTCACTAAATACATTTAGAGGAATTAGCACCGAGTCTGACACAGTTCTCAATACTCCTCAGATATTTCTAATTAGTTATCGTTACCATTATAGAACACATTTTAGGGACTGGCTTGCTGCGTCGCAAGCGTGGGAGCTAAGCGCTTTTCCACATGCGCAATCTCATTTCCTACTTCATTTTCTCTCCAGGGGGAGGCGCAGGAACACTATTTTGTATTCGTGTCCTGATCTGACCCTAAGAAACCGTTGTATATCGGATCTTCTACTCCAGGGAAAGAACTGGCATGTAATTCAGGTTCTTTATTCTTTATAAAGAGCCCAGCTCAATGCCTGGTACACAGTAGGCGCTCATAAGTATATCTTGCATCAGGTAATCATATTCTCATTAGTGTAAATAAATCCCCTTCAATAAATCTTCCCCTAAATTCACGCTGTCAAAAGAAGGGAGCCTGCAGTGATTTCCCTGCGCTGGAAGGAGAAGAAACAGTTGTGCCTCTGTAAAAAGCTATGCAAGTTCGGATAGACTCTAAAATAAGACTGTCTTCTCCTATCCCTACAAAGGGCTTTACGCATTTTGCTTTGTAAAGCGCGGTCACAGCCCTGATTTCATTTAATCAAAGATTACTATCACTATCCCACGTTTAACCCAGGGGGAAACTGAGGCAGTAAGGCGCTGCTCCCTAAATATCTATTGAACGACCGAGACGCAGAGCTGCAGGCAGCTAAAGTCAATGCCCTAGCTCAATTCCGGGTGTTCAAACACGTGCGCCTGTGTTCGTGTGAGGAACGTTTTATATTAATTTTACCAGGCAAGGGCATGCACCCTTTGGGGGACGCGTTTTCAGCAGATGGGTTGAAATAGGTGTCTTCTTATTAATTCTTATTCTTAATAAGTGTTTTATCTTAATTTTTTAACGTTTAAAGTGCACTCAGCATACAACGTGCGCTAGGCTCTGTTCTTGCCTGGAGAATCCCAGGGACGGGGGAGCTCGGTGGGCTGCCGTCTATGGGGTCTCACAGAGTCGGACACGACTGAAGCGACTTAGCAGCAGCAGCAAGATAAAATTTCTCAATAAACAATCTATTCGCTTGCGAGCAAATTCAACCCTATTAATGAAAACCTTTGCTTTTCTTCTCTGAAATGTTCTATTTTGCAAGGAAGTGCTGTCAAGTGCCTAAGACGGAGCCTAGCACACGTTGTATGCTGAGTGCACTTTAAACATTAAAAAAAATAATAAGATAAACCATTTATTAAGAATGAGAAGCTGGATACCCATCTGCTGAAAATGCGTCCCCCAAAGGGTGCATGCGCTTGCCTGGTAACTTAGTCTAAATTAAAGAAGCTGAAGAGAGGAGGATGGCGAAATTTAAGACACCCCTCCCCATACAGGGCTTCCCTGGTGGCTCAGATGGTAAAGAGCCTGCCTGCAGTGCGGGAGATCTGGGTTCAACCCCTGGATCAGGAAGATTCCCTAGCGAAGGAAATGGCAACCCACTTCAGTATTCTTGTCTGGAGAATCCCATGGACAGAGCAGCCTGGTAGGCTACAATCCACGGGGTTGCAAAGAGTCGGATACGACTGAGCAACTTCTCTTTCTACACTCTAACCCCCATGGGGAGGAGTTCCACCCTGAAGCTGTAGGGATGGGGCCAGGTGTTGGCAGAGGACAACTCCCCACCGGACCCAGAAACCTGGGGGAGAAGCAGAGCTTCAGCATAGAGAAAGCAGCTACAGCCAGGCTCCGGGTCTGCAGTAATAAATACCCGCGGGGAGGTAAAGGGCGGGGAGGAACCAAGAGAAAAAAGTAAACCTCTGCAGGGAGGCTCTGCTGCGCATGCGCATGCTGCGGCTCAGGGAGGACAGGAAGACCCCCGGAGGCCCTGGCAGCGGCCCCTGCTGACCAAAGGCCGCCACTGCACCCCCTTGCATCTGCCTTTGACGCTGTTGAAGGCTTATCGCCACCTTTTAAATTTATTCATTCATGTAGTCTTCCCCACACCCCGGTTTTGTGTGAGCTGTTTTACGCAGGAGCAAACTGAGGCTCAGAGAATTAATTTCCCCAAGGTCACACAGCTAATAAGGGCGGAACCAAGTGACTTTAAAATGTACGGTTGGAATATTGTTGCTGCTGCTGCTAAGTCGCTTCAGTCCGACTCTGTGCGACCCCACAGACGGTAGCCCACCAGGCTCCCCGGTCCCTGGGATTCTCCAGGCAAGAACACTGGAGTGGGTTGCCATTTCCTTCTCCAATGCATGAAAGTGAAATATGAAAGTGAGGTCGCTCGGTCGTGTCTGACTCTTCGCGATCCCATGGACTGCAGCCTACAAGGCTCCTCCATCCACGGGATTTTCCAGGCAAGAGTACTGGAGTGGGGTGCTATTGGAGTATTACTCAACCTTAAAAAGGAAGGAAATTCTGACCCGGGCTACAACGTGGATAAGACGACATTGCTGCTGCTGCTAAGTCGCTTCAGTCGTGTCCGACTCTGTGCGACCCCATAGACGCTCCCCCGTCCCTGGGATTCTCCAGGCCGGAACAGTGGAGTGAGCCGCCATTTCCTTCTCCAGTGCGTGAATGTGAAAAGTGAAAGTGAAGTCGATCAGTCGTGTCTAACTCTTAGCTACCCCATGGACTGTAGCCCACCAGGCTCCTCCATCCATGGGATTTTCCAGGCAAGAGTACTGGAGTGGGATGACATTGCCTTCTCTGAAGACGACATTATGTTCAGTGAAATAAGCTGGAAGCAAAAGGACAAATATTGTATAATTCTACCTATTATCATTGTTTAGTCACTAAGTCATGTCCATGACCCCATGAACTGTAGCCCGCCAGGCTCCTCTGGGTATGAGATTTTCCAGGCAAGAATACTGGAGTGAGTAGCCATTTCCTTCTCTAGGGATCTTCCCCACCCAGGGTTCAAACCCTTATCTGCTTGCTTACCAGGCAGATTCTTTACCACTGTGCTACCTGTGAAGCCTTAATTGTACCTGTACTCCTTAAAAGAGTCAAATGAAAAAGACAAGCAAAGTAGTGGGTGCCAGGAGCTGAGGGAAGGGGAATGGGAGTCAGTGTTTGAAGGGGACAGAGTTTCAGTTTGGAAAAATTGAAAAGTCATGGAGATGGATGATGCGGGTGGCTGCACTACAATGTGAATGTACCGAACACGCTAAACTGCACACTCAAAAACCATTTAAAAGGCCAGTTTTACGTCATGTCTATTTTGCCACAATAAAAAAGGAATGGTTTAGTCAGGAACCAACTCTGCCCCACTACTACTTCCTAGATGGATTTCAGATTTGGCTGACATTAAGACAGATACTGTGAATTTAGATTCAGCCCTCACTGTCTGTGTGACCTTGGGCAAGTTACATAACTTCTCTGAGCCTCAAATTCTTCAGGTAAAATGTTGAATAATAACAGAACCTGTTGAATTATGGGGATCTTGTGAAACTTAAAGAAGTTAATGTAAATAAAGCACCTAGGGACTTCCCTGGTGGTCCAATGGCTAAGACTCTGTGCTCCCGATGCAGGGACATGGGTTCCACCCGTGGTCAGGGAACTAGATTTTGCATGCCACAACTAAAGATCCCACACGCTACACGCTTTAACCTCTGCATCACCAGGGAAGCCCCAACAACTAAGATGGGACACAGCCAAATAAATAAATAAAATTTAAAAAGCACCTAGCTCATTAAGCCCCATTGAAGAGTTTGCTCCTCTTATGGGCTAAACTGTGCCTGCTCCTCAACTCATATATTAAAGACTTAACACCCCAGGACTTCAGAATGTGAGTTTATTTGGAGACAGAGTTTGGAAGAGCCAATTAAGTTAAAATGAGGTCTTTAGGTCCTAACTTAATGTGACACCAGTCACACTGGTGATTGTGGAAACTCAATCTCACATGCAACAGAATATCCCTGCTGTGTGTAGCTGGACTACCTAACCCTGAGCTGTTTGCAGTAATCCTGGACCCTGAGACAAAAGGAGAAATTGACGATAACTGATCCTATCTTTAAAAAATCGGATGCTGAGATCCGATTTCCCAGAGGGAAACTGAAGACACAGAGAGAAGGCAGCCATCTGCTAGCTAAAGACAGAGGCCTCGGCAGAAACCAACCTTGCCAACATACCTCAATCTGCGCCTTCTGACCTCCACAACTGTGAGACTATAAATTTCTGCTGTGTGAGCCACCTAGTCTGTGGCATTTTGTTGTGACTGCCCCGGCAAAGTGAAAAACAGCCCTCATTGTGGAATAAACACTAGATTTTATATATTGCAACCATTCCTTCTAGGAGCATTTATTAACACTTACTACATGTTGTATTGAACAGAGCGAGGAACTCTCTTATATTTTGAGGCACAAAATTTAAACGGCGGGTTGGGTGCTCCAAAATACTCAGTCCCAATGGTCATTATTATTATTTTTTGACTGCACCATGTTGCATGTGGGGGTCTTATTGTCCCCCAACCAGGGACTGAACCCATGCTCCCCCACATTAGAAGTACAGAGTCTTAACCAACTGGCCCGCCAGGGAATCTCCCTGATGACGTTATTGTTGTTTAGTCTCTAAGTCGTGTCAGACTCATTGCGACATCATGGACTGTAGCCCACCAGGCTCCCCTATCTGTGAGATTCTCTAGACAAGAATACTGGAGTGGGTAGCCATTTCCTCCTCCAGGGTATCTTCCTGACCCAGGGATCGAATGGACGTCTCCTGCATTGGCAGGCGGATTCTTTACTACTGGGCCACCAGGAAATGCCCCTGATGATTACATTAAAAAAAGTTTTTTTGGCCCTGCTGTGCAGCGTGTGGGATCTCAGTTCCCCAACCAAGGATTGAACCTGTGTCCCCTGCATTAGAAGCATAGAGTCTTACTCACAGGACCATCAGGGAAGCCCTCTGATGATTATATTTTAATATCACTTTTTAAAATTCAAATAAATACAAAAACAGTCCATGACGACGAGGAAAGCACCCAACTTCTTTTTTTTTAATATTTATTTATTTGACTACACCAGGTCTGAGTTGCCACACATAGGATCTTTAATCTTTGTTGTGGTATGTAGGATCTTTTTAGTTGTGGTATGAGGGTTCTTTAGTTGCACGCACACACTCTTAGTTGGGGCATGTGGGATCTAATTCCCTGACCACCCTGCATTCGGAGTATGTAGTCTTACCCATTGCACCACCAGAGAAGTCCCAGCATCCGATTTTTTAAAGATAGGACCAGTTATTGTCGATTTCTCCTTTTGTCTCAGGGCCCAGGATTACTGCAAACAGCTCAGGGTTAGGTAGTCCAGCTACACGCAGCAGGGATATTCTGTTGCATGGAATTTTCTGGAACAGCTTTAGGAAGGGGAGTATCACTTCTCTGAATGATTGGACAGCTGAGTGTAGGGAGGTCTGGCAGGCTGCATGGTGGGAATGGGCGGGCCAGCGCTGGTACCTAAGATCACTGAACTATGTCTAGGTTTCAGGGAGGAGCTTGGCCCCTTGCAGAGGTTCTGTTCAGATCCAGTTTACAGAGGTTAAAACTGAGACTCCTAGAGGGTAAGCGAAGGTGGGTCTGTTGACTCCACCTTCCGTGAGGGTTCCAGTGAGCCCTTAGGGACTCAATTAGAGACCTGCTCGAACTGTTTTGCATTTCTTTGTTCCTAAACTGCCCCCTGGGACCTCTGGGCTTCGGGACTTTCCACCCGCCCCGCCCTTCCCTGCCTGCAAAAACACCCAAGCCAGGCTCAACCTTTTTGCAAGGGATCGCTGACATCCCTCCAGGCTCGCCGCTGTTGGGTCTAAGCAACTGTTTTCCTGGGAGCCTGTGAAGTGAAGTAAAGTGAAAGTCGCTCAGTAGTGTCCCACTCTTTGCGACCCCACGGACTGTATAGTCCATGGAATTCTCTAGGCCAGAATACTGGAGTGGGTGACCTTTACCTTCTCCAGGGGATCTTCCCAATCCAGGGATCTGAACCCAGGCCTCACACATTGTGGGCGGATTCCTTACCAACTGAGCCACCAGGGAAGCCCTGGGAGCCTGCGGTTGGCGGGGGGCGGGGGAAAGTCCCTGCCCTCTGGGGAGCTGACCCTCTGGAGAAGGAAATAGTCAATCAGATATTTGCACAAATGGAAACTTTCAAATTGTGCCAGGAAGGAGAGAGAATGAGAATTGGGGATCGAACAGAGGGGTGGTGATCTAGCCTGGAGGAATCTCAGAGGGCTGCCTGGAGGAGGTGATTCCTGAAAGATGAGAAAACTCTACTGAACTAAAGTGGAGAGGGTAGGACTCTGGTGATCCAGGGGTTAGGACTCCGAGGGAGGGGAGGGGGAGGGAAGGGGAAGGGTGGCAAGGTTTGATGGGGGCGGGGACTAAGATCCTGCATGCTTCCCAGAGTGGCCAAAACAAAAAAACAAACAAACAAAAAAAAAACCCTTAAAAAACAGAGTGAACAAAAATAAGACTTTAAAAAGAAAATAAAAGAAAAATACTATAGAGGGCATTCTAGGGAGAGGGAACAGAGCAAAGGGTTCTGCTTTAGAAGGACCCGTCAAAGAATGACTCTGAGACAAAAGTTGGCTAACTTTTTCTAAAAGGACCAAATAGAAAACTTTCTGGCCTTTCCAGCCACACAGCTTTTTGGTCACAGCCACTCAACTCTGTACATAAGCATCATCAGGTGCTGCTGCTAAGTCACTTCAGTCGTGTCCAACTCTGTGCGACCCCAGAGATGGCAGCCCACCAGGCTCCCCCCGTCCCTGTGATTCTCCAGGCAAGAACACTGGGCTGGGTTGCCATTTCCCTCTCCAGTGCATGAAAGTGAAAAGTGAAAGTGAAGTCGCCCAGTCATGTCCGACCATCAGCGATCATCAGGTGACTCAAATAGGCATAGCTGTGGTCCAATAAAACTTCACTTATGGGCTCTAAAATTTTAATTTCATATCATTTTCACATGACATGAACTATGATTCTTCTTTTGATTCCCCTCCTTAATCATTTAAAAATGTAAAAACCATTCTCAGCTTATGGGGTATACAAACACAGGCATTGAGGGGAATATGGCCCCCAGACCATAGTGTGAGAACTTCTCCTGCCCCCACAGGATAAGGATGTCCCTATCATTTATCATCTAAATAAGAACACTTTACATTTGCCAAGTTGTGACTGAATTTTTAAATTGAAGTATAGTTGATTGACAATGTTGTGTTAGCATCTGTCATGCATATTTATGTGCATATATATATTTTGTATAAAATATGTATACTATGTTGTTGTTTAGCCTCTAAGTTGTGACCGACTCTTTTGCAACCCCCATGGACTGTCTTCTCTGGTGGCTCAGCTGCTAATGAGTCTGCCTGCAATGGGGGAGACCTGGGATCAATCCCTGGATCAAGAAGATCCCCTGGAGACGGAAATGGCAACCCATTCCAGTATTCTTGCCTGGGAATTCCAATGGACAGAGGACTCTGGTGGGCTATAGTCCATGGGGTCACAAAGAGTCAGATACAACTCACTAACACACATGGACTGTAGCCCGCCAGGCTCCTCTGTCCATTGGAATTCCCAGGCAAGAATACTGGAGTGGGTTGCCATTTCCTTCTCCAGAGGATCTTTCAGGCCCAGGGACTGAACTCTCGTCTCCTGAACTGGCAGGTGAATCCTTGACCGCTGAGCTCCTAGGGAAGCCCTATACATAGTATATATAAGTATTATATATGTGCATATGTATATTGTATATATGTGTGTCTTTTAAAGATTATTTTCCACTACAGGTTATTAAAAATACTGAATATAGTTCCCTGTGCTCTGCAGTAGGCCCTTGTTGTTCATCTATTTTGTACATACTAAGGTGGATCTGTTAACGCCAAACTCCTAATTTATCCCTTCCCTCCCCCTTTCATAAGTGTAAGTGTGCTTTCTTTTTATTTATTTATTTGGCTGCACTGGCATGAGGGATCCTTCGTTGCTTCATGTGGGATCCAGTTCCCTGACCAGGCCCTCTGCATTGGGAGCACAGAGCCTTAGCCACTGAACCACCAGAGAAGTCCCCATAAATTTGTTTTCTGTCTGAAGTTGTCATTGAAGTTTAACCAATATACAGAAATGGCATAAATCAAATATATGAAATCCAAAGCCTTTCACAAAGTAACACACACACTAGTAACCCAATATGAAAATCAAGAACACAATGATCAGCCCTCAGAAACTGCAGAAATTTCCTTGTGTCTCTTCCAGTCACTGCTGTCCAAAGATTCCCACCATCATGTCCTCCAGTCACACAGGTCTGGGATTGTTGTTGAGTTGCTAACTTGTGTCCTTCTCTTTGTGATGCCATGGACAGGCTTCTCTGTCCTTCACTATCTCCCAGAGTTTGCTCAAACTCTTGTTCATTGTGTCGATGATGCCATCCAACCATCTCATCCTCTGTCACCCCCTTCTCCTCCTGCCCTCAACCTTTCCCAGAATCAGGGTCTTTGCCAATGAGTTCTTCCCATCAGGTGGCCAAAGTCTAGCCTTCAACTAACTGGATGAGGCCCACCCATATTAGGGAGGGGAATCTGCTTTCTTTAATAATACACTAACTTAAATACCAAAATCACGGAGAGGGAAACGGCAACCCACTCCAGTATTCTTGCCTGGGAAATCCCATGGACAGAGGAGCCTGGCGGGTTACCATCCATGGGGTCTCAAAGAATCAGACACAACTTCAACAATAACAACAAACACACGATCAGGCAGACTGTGATTTGGGAAAATACCTTTGATGGAAATGTGGCATAAAATGGAGGGTGAAGTGATCTAATGATATGGAAATGTATCGCATCAGGTGGCCAAAGTATTTGAGTTTCAGCTTCAGCATCAGTCCTTCCAGTGAGTATTCAGGGTTGATTTCCTTTAGGATTGACTGGTTTGATCTCCTTGCTATCCAAGGGACTCTCAAGTCTTCTCCAGCACTGCAGTTCGAAAGCATTAATTCTTTGGCGGTCAAACTCTTTATGGTCCAATTCTCACATCCATACATGACTACTGGAAAAACCATAGCTTTGTCTGTATAGACCTTTGTCAGCAAAGTGGTGTCTCTGCTTTTTAAGATGCTGTCAGATCTGGAGAGGGGGGAAATTTTTGAATTTCATACATGTTGAATCATGCAGCATGGCCTCTTTGGAATCTGGCTTCTTGCACTTGAAATTCATATGAAACTTTGTCCACGTTTTGGAAGGCTGGACTTTGCCTAACCTCACTGCTCTGTTCTCTTTCTGAGACCCCGGCATAATTTCCTTATCCGTTTCACTGTTGTTGGGAATTTGGGTCATTTCCAGCTTGGGGTGGTTATGACTAACTCAGTTATGGAACATTCTAGCACGTGTCCCGACAGCGTTTCTGCTGGGTACACCCCTGGGAGTGGGATTGCTGAGTCATGCGTGGTGCCTGATTGCAGTTTGAGTGGATATATCCGTTCACCGAAGTGCAAACCAGGATGGTTTTGAAAGCAAAAGGGATACTCATTTATTTACGCCAGGATAAAAATGATAACACCTGGTTTACAGGAGGGTTGTAAACCAGACTTATCCCAGACCCTTGGGATGTGTGGTTACCCCAGGGTGTAAGGGAGCATCTGAGAGAAGACCCCAGTGAGCAGAACCCTGATACTTCCCATGTCTGATGTAAGCCTCATTTGTAAGATGGAATGTGTAATCATCACCCTCTTGGCCTTCCAAGAGCCAGCTCACTGGAAAAGCCCCTGATGCTGGGAAAGATTGAAAACAAAAGGAGAAGGGGGAGGCAGAGGATGAGATGGTTGGATGGCATCACCGACTCAGTGGACATGAATCTGAACAAACTCTGGAAGATAGTGGGGGACAGAGGAGCCTGGCATGCTGCAGTCCATGGGGTTGCAAAGAGTCAAGTCTGACGCGATTTAGCAACTGAACACAATAGGAACAATTCTTGCCCTACACCACAGGATCAAACCCTGGAGCGATTTCCCCCCAGGGGATACTAGGCCATGTCTGGGGGATATTTGTAGCTGTCACAACTGGCGGGGCTCTTGGCATCAAGTAGGCGGGGCTAGGGAGGCTGCGCCACACCCCACAAGGCCCAGGATGGCCCCACAGACAATGATCTTGCCCCAGTGTCCACAGCGTCGAGATTGAGAAAAACTGTATATTTGATTTTTTAAATATTTATCTATTTGGTTGATTTTTTAAATATTTATTTGGCTGCACTGGGTTTTAGTTGAGGCATGTGGGATCTTGTTCCCTGTTGTTCTTCAGTCCCTAAGCCGTGTCTGATTCTTTGCGACCCCGTGGACGCAGGCTCCTCTGTCCTCCACTATCTCCCGGTGCTTGCTCGAATTCATATCTACTGAATATTGGTGATGCTATCTAACCATCTCATCCTCAGCCACCCCCTTCTCCTGCCCTTAAGCTTTCCCAGCATCAGGGTCTTTTCCAGTGAGTTGGCTCTTCACATCAGGTGCCCAAAGTACTGGAGCTTCAGCTTCAGCATCAGTCCTTCCAACGAATATTCAGGGTTGATTTCCTTTAGGACTGACTGTTTTGATCTCCTTGCTGTCCTGACCAGGGATCAAACCCAGTTCCCCTGTATTGGGTGCACGGAATCTTAACCACTGGACCACCAGGAAAGTCCCAATATATTTAAACAATAAACACAGTCTAAATTTTTAGAATGCAGATAGTATTCATTCACCCAACACCTCCTGCCTTCCAGGCATTGAGTGAGGTGCTGGAGATAAAGAACAAGCATCCTTGTCTAAGTGGGGTTTATACTTTAGTGAGGGATGGCAGGGAGGTCAGTAAATAAATACTGTTGTTGTTCAGTCACTAAGTTGTGTCCGACTCTTTGTGACCCCATGGACAGAAACACGCCAGGCTTCCCTGTCCTTCATTGTCTCCTGGAGTTTGTTCAAACTCATGTCCATTGAGTCGCTGATGTCATCCAATCATCTCATCCTCTGTCACCCCCTTTTCCTATGTGATATGCCAAATAGTGAGAAGTGCTGTAGAGGGAAGTAAAATAGGATTAGGGAACATTGTTGAAGTTCTGGGGGCAGATGGTAGCAAATACCTGACCTGCATCTTGAGTAATCTGTATGCAGGTCAGGAAGCAACAGTTAGAACTGGACATGGAACAACAGACTGGTTCCAAATAGGAAAAGGAGTACGTCAAGGGCTTCCCTGGTGGCTCAGAGGGTAAAAGGTCTACCTGCAATGCTGGAGACCCGGGTTCGATCCCTGGGTTGGGAAGATCCCCTGGAGAAAGAAATGGCAACCCGCTCCAGTATTCTTGCCTGAAGAATCCCATGGACAGAGCAGCCTGGTAGGCTACAATCCACAGGGTTGCAAGGAGTTGGACATGACTGAGTGACTTCACTTCACTTTAAGGCTGTATATTGTCACCCTGCTTGTTTAACTTATATGCAGAGTACATCATGAGAAACACTGGGCTGGATGAAGCACAAGCTGGAATCAAGATTGCCGGGAGAAATATCAATAACCTCAGATATGCAGATGACACCACCCTTATGGCAGAAAGTGAAGAAGAACTAAATCGCCTCTTGATGAAAGTGAAAGAGGAGACTGAAAAAGTTGGCTTAAAGCTCAACATTCAGAAAACGAAGATCATGGCATCTGGTCCCATCACTTCAGCAAATAGATGGGGAAACGGTGGAAACAGTGTCAGACTTTATTTTTGGGGGCTCCAAAATCACTACAGATGGTGACTACAGCCATGAAATTAAAAGACGCTTACTCCTTGGAAGAAAAGTTATGACCAACCTAGACAGCATATTAAAAAGCAGAGACGTTATTTTGCCAACAAAGGTCTGTCTAGTTAAGGCTATGGTATTTCCAGTGGTCATGTATGGATGTGAGAGTTGGACTATAAAGCTGAGCGCTGAAGAATTGATGCTTTTGAACTGTCGTGTTGAGAAGACTCTTGAGAGTCCCTTGGACTTCAAGGAGATCCAACCAGTCATCCTAAAGGAAAATCAGTCCTGAATATTCATTGGAAAGACTGATGTTGAAGCTGAAACCCCAATACTTTGGCCCCCTAATGCAAAGAACTGACTCATTGGGAAAGACCCTGATGCTGGGAAAGATTGGTGGGAGGAGAAGGGAACAACAGAGGAGATGGTTGGACGTGAATTTGAGTAAACTCTGGGAGTTGGTGATGGACAGGGAGGCCTGGCGTGTTGCAGTCCATGGTGGTGGGGGGTGGGGGGTGGGGCCGCGGGCAAACAGTTGGACATAACTGAACTGAACTGAATGTGTAAAAAGATACCAGGGCAGAGCCCTGAAGAAGATCAGGGAGGGGGCAATGTGGATGTCTGCGGGAGGGGCAATCCAGGTGTGACTGCAAGGGCCCTGGGGCAGCACCATGCTGTGTGTTGAAGGAACAGCTAGGAGGGGAGGTGACTGAAGCAAAGTGAGTGAAGAGGAGAGAGAAAGTAGGTGAGGGTGGGTTTGGGGTGGGGGTTGGACAGCACCTTGTGACTTACAGGGAAGACTTGAGGTTTTGCCCTGAGGGAGGTGGGAGCCCTGGAGCACCACGGTCAGAGGAGGGGCAGGACCTGACGCAGGCACTCACCAGTGCCCTCTAGTGGCTTCTGCTGGGAGGGGAGACCACGTGGTGGGGCCTGGCCTTGGGGACTGTGCTGGGGCAGGAGAGCTGGTGCCGGCAAAGAAATGGATAAATGAAAAAAAAAAAAAAAAAGAAATGGATAAATGGTCCATTCATACAGTGGAGTATTATTCAGCCATAAAAAGGAGTGAAGCACTGACACGCGCTGCAATGTGGATGAACCCTGAGTACATGACACTCAGGGAGAGAAGGCAGACAGAAAAGGCCACACCGGTGTGATTCCATTTATATGAAATGTCCAGGACAGGCAAATCCACAGAGACAGAAAGTAGGATAGTGGTTTTCAGGGGCTGGGGACGGGAATGACGGCTGATGGGGACAGAGCTTCCTCTTGGGGTGATGTTGTTGTTCACTCATGTCCGACTATTTGAGACCCCGCGGATTGCATGCAGCACGCCAGGCTTCCCTGTCCTTCACTATCTCCTGGAGTTTGCTCAAACTCGTGTCCACTGAGTCGGTGATGCCATCCAACCATATTTTAAAATGAAAACATAGTGCTTTAAAACTCATTAAACTGTACATCTAATACAAACCCCTTGACTCTGACCGTTTCACCCCACTCCCCCTGGCCCTACCCTGGTCCACAGCCCTATCATTATGTGCCTGCACTAGTCTCTCCTTGGCTTCAGGTTTCCACTATTATTACCCACCAGCCATTTTTCCACAGCCACCATCTTATCTTACCCTGAGTGCTAGTTAATTATTATCTTATTTTTATTTGTTTGGCCTTTTTTTTAGCCACAGGCTCATAGCATGCGGGATCTTAGTTTCCCTTGGACCACCAGGGAAATCCCACCGGTTAATTTTATATGTCTACTTGGCTGAGCTGCAATATTTTGTCCACCTGATGCGAAGAGCTGGCTCATTAGAAAAGACTGATGCTGGGAAAGAGTGACTGAAAGGCAACAACTTATCTGAGCCAAGGTGCCTAGATATTCGGTCAAACATTACTCTGTTTCTCTGAAGGTGTTTTCAGATGATTTTTTTTTTCTCCTTTACTGACAGACTTTATTATTTGAATATTTGCAACTATGACTCTACACAAATTTTAGTTTCTTATAAAACTATACATTCCATATCGCTAGGTCACTTCACTCTCCATTTTATGCCACATTTCCATCAAGAGGTATTTTCCCAAATCACAATCTGCCTGATCGTGTGTTTGTTGTTGTTGTTGAAGTTGTGTCTGACTCTTTGCAACCCCATGGATTATAAAGCCCACCAGGCTCCTCTGTCCATGGGATTTCCCAGGCAAGAATACTGGAGTGCGTCGCCATTTCTCTCTCTATGATTTTGGTATTTAAGTTAGTGGATTATTAAGGAAAGTAGATTCTCCTCCCTAGTATGGGCGAGTCTCATCCAATCAGTTGAAGGCCTGACTAGATTTTGGCCACCTGATGTGAAGAGCTGACTCATTGGAAAAGACCCTGATGCTGGAAAAAGTGAAGGCAGAAGGAGAAGGAGGTGACAGAGGATGAGATGGTGGGATGGCATCACCACCGACTCGATGGACATGAGTTTGAGCAAGCTCAGGGAGATAGTGAAGGACAGGTAAGCCTAGCGTGCTATAGTCCATGGGGTCACAGAGTCAGACACGACCGAATGACTGAACAATGAAAGCACAAGATTGATCTGACCAAATAAAATGGAATTCTGCCAGGAAATGAGCTTTCAGACTAGAGCTATGACTTTAGCTCTTTTCTAGGTCTGAATGTACAAGTGAAATTTTAATATCCTTGTTTTCCTAGGTGACCTTGGCAAGTCATGTAACTGCTTAAGACCTCAGTTTTCTCACCTGTAAAATGGATTCAATGATGGTACTTATTTCATGGGGTTGGTTTGAGGAAGAAGTTGTAACACATGTTAAGTTCTTAAAACAAGGCTTTGACAGTAAGTATCAGCTGGTAGTATTACCAAGAGCAGATTATGGGGATTTCCCTGGAAAGTGGAACTGGTGGGTCAAAGGTTAATTGATCTCCTTTTGTGGAAAGGCAGTCAACCCAGCTATTTTCCACACTGGCTCTTTTAAAATTTCTCAGCTTCTCTTCCTCGTCACTAAAAAAAAAAAAAATAAGAATTATCAAGTAGAAAGACCCCAGGTAAAGTGATCACAAAGATCAACTTGGGAAGCAATGGGTTTGGGGGAAGAGGGGACTGGGGCTTCATATCTGTTTAGCAGCCAAGGACAAATTTTTTTTTTCCCCTTTTTAGTCATTCACTGCTTTCTGGATCTTAGTTCCCTGACCAGGGCTTGAACCCATGCCCCCTGCAGTGGAAGAATGGAGTTCTAACCACTGAACCTCCAGGGAAGTCCTGAGATTCCATATGAATTTTAGAAGGGCTTTCTCTATTTCTGAAAAACTTGTTGGCATTTTAACAGGAACTGAAGCAAATCTGTAGATTGGTTTGGGTAGCACTGACATCTTAATAATATTAAGTCAGGCAACATAGGGAATAGGAGAAAATAGTAGCAAATCATGATGAGGGATTAATGTTCAGAATATAGAAGGAACTCTTAAGGCTCAACAGCACACCAAAAAACCCCCTGATTTTTACTTAATTTGTGGAGATTTTTAAAATTTATTTATGTGGCTATATACTGTCACCCTGTTTATTTTATTTTATTTTTGTCTTTTATTTTTATTTTACTTTGCAATACTGTATGGTTTATGCAGAGCACATCATGAGAAATGCTGGACTGGAAGAAACACAAGCTGGAATCAAGATTGCCGGGAGAAATACCAATAACCTCAGATATGCAGATGACACCACCCTTATGGCAGAAAGTGAAGAGGAACTAAGAAGCCTATTGATGAAAGTAAAAGAGGAGAGTGAAAAAGTTGGCTTAAAGCTCAACATTCAGAAAATGAAGACCATGGCATCCGGTCCCATCACTTCATGGGAAATAGATGGGGAAACAGTGGAAACAGTGTCAGACTTTATTTTTGGGGGCTCCAAAATCACTGCAGATGGTGACTGCAGCCATGAAATTAAAAGACGCTTACTCCTTGGAAGGAAAGTTATGACCAACCTAGATAGCATATTCAAAAGCAGAGATGTTACTTTGCCGACTAAGGTCCGTCTAGTCAAGGCTATGGTTTTTCCAGTGGTCATGTATGGATGTGAGAGTTGGACTGTGAAGAAGGCTGAGCGCCAAAGAATTGATGCTTTTGAACTGTGGTGTTGGAGAAGACTCCTGAGGGTCCCTTGGACTGCAAGGAGATCCAACCAATCCATTCTGAAGATCAGCCCTGGGATTTCTTTGGAGGGAATGATGCTAAAGCTGAAACTCCAGTACTTTGGCCACCTCATGTGAAGAGTTGACTCATTGGAAAAGACTGATGCTGGGAGGGATTGGGGGCAGGAGGAGAAGGGGACGACCGAGGATGAGATGGCTGGATGGCATCACTGACTCGATGGACGTGAGTCTGAGTCAACTCCGGGAGTTGGTGATGGACAGGGAGGCCTGGCGTGCTGCGATTCATGAGGTCACAAAGAGTCGGACGCGACTGAACTGAACTGATGTGGCTGTATGGGGTCTTAGTGGCAGTATGTGTGCTCTTTTCTTAAAAAAAAAAAAAAAGTTTATTATTTTGTTTTTGGCATGGGCATAGTTGCTCTGTGGCATGTGGGATCTTAATTCCCCAACTAGGGATTGAACCCAGGTCAATGGAAGGCAGATTCTTAACTACTGGATCATCAGGGAAGTCCTCTAAAACAACCTGGATTTTAAAAATGGTTGAAAGACTTGAATAAACATTTTTTTCCCCAAGAAGATATACAAATGGTCAATAAGCACAGAAAAACTGAGAATTCTAATTACTAACCCTTAGGGAATTAAAATTAAACCCCAGTAAGATACCACTGCATACCTATTAGGATGGTTAGTATTAAAAACTAATAAAGAAAACAAAGTAACAAGTGATGTAGAGAAACTGGAAACCTTGTGCACTGTTAATGGAAATGGAAAATGTATGGAGATTCCTCAAGAAATTAAAAATAGAACTACCATTTGTTGCTGTTGTTGTTGTTCAATTGCCAAGTCGTGTCCGACTCTTTGCAGCCCCATAGACTGTAGCACGCCTGTTCCTCACCATCTCCCGGAGTTTGCCCAAGTTCGTGTCTATTGACTTGGTGATGCCTTGTCCCCTTCACGGACCACAGCCTTGTTGTGGTGACTGGGCCTCAGTAACTCAGTGAAGCTATGAGCCATGTTGTGCAGCCCCACCCAAGACGGACAGGCCGTAGTGAGGGTTCCTGAAAAAACGTGATCCACTGGAGGAGGGAATGGCAAACCACCCCAGTATATTTGCTGTGAGAACCCCATGAACTGCATAAAAAGGCAAAAAGAAACTACCATATGATCCAGCAATTCTACTTCTGGGTGTTTACCCAAAAGATTTGAAGGCGGTTTCAAAGAGCTATTTGTACCATCATGTTCAGAGCAGCACAGTTCACAATAGCCAAAAGATGAAAACAACCCAGGTGTCCATCGACAGATGAATGGATAAACAAATTGTCCATCCACACAATGGATTATCACTGAGCCTTAACTAGGAAGGAGACTCTGACACCTGCTGCAACGTGGATGAACCTGAGAACGTGATGCTCAGTGATACAAGCCAGACACAAAAAGACATACTATGTGATTCCACTCACCGAAAATTCCTAGAGGAGTCAGATTCACAGAGACAGGAAGTAGATGGTGGGGCCAGGGATTGGGGGACCAGATGGGCAGTCAGTGTTTCATGGGGACAGAGTTTCAGTTTGGGGGGTTGAGAAAGTTCTGGAGATGACGGTGGGGATGGTTTCTCAACAATATGATGCGCTTAATGCCACTGAGCTGTGCACTTAGAAATGGTTAAAATGATAAGTTTTGTTTTTTGTTTTTTGTTTTTTTAAATTTTAAAATCTTTAATTCTTACATGCGTTCCCAAACATGACCCCCCCTCCCACCTCCCTCCCCACAACATCTCTCTGGGTCATCCCCATGCACCAGCCCCAAGCATGCTGCATCCTGTGTCAGACATGGACTGGCGATTCAATTCTTACATGATAGTATACATGTTAGAATTCCCATTCTCCCAAATCATCCCACCCTCTCCCTCTCCCTCTGAGTCCAAAAGTCCGTTATACACATCTGTGTCTTTTTTCCTGTCTTGCATACAGGGTCGTCATTGCCATCTTCCTAAATTCCATATATATGTGTTAGTATCCTGTATTGGTGTTTTTCTTTCTGGCTTACTTCACTCTGTATAATTGGCTCCAGTTTCATCCATCTCATCAGAACTGATTCAAATGAATTCTTTTTAACGGCTGAGTAATACTCCATTGTGTATATGTACCACAGCTTTCTTCTCCATTCATCTGCTGATGGACATCTAGGTTGTTTCCATGTCCTGGCTATTATAAACAGTGCTGCGATGAACATTGGGGTACATGTGTCTCTTTCAATTCTGGTTTCCTCGGTGTGTATGCCCAGCAGTGGGATTGCTGGGTCATAAGGTAGTTCTATTTGCAATTTTTTAAGGAATCTCCACACTGTTCTCCATAGTGGCTGTACTAGTTTGCATTCCCACCAACAGTGTAGGAGGGTTCCCTTTTCTCCACACCCTCTCCAGCATTTGTTGCTTGCAGATTTTTGGATCGCAGCCATTCTGACTGGTGTGAAGTGGTACCTCATTGTGGTTTTTATTTGCATTTCTCTAATAATGAGTGATGTTGAGCATCTTTTCATGTGTTTGTTAGCCATCCGTATGTCTTCTTTGGAGAAATGTCTATTTAGTTCTTTGGCCCATTTTTTGATTGGGTGGTTTATTTTTCTGGAATTGAGCTGCAGAAGTTGCTTGTATATTTTTGAGATTAGTTGTTTGTCAGTTGCTTCATTTGCTATTATTTTCTCCCATTCAGAAGGCTGTCTTTTCACCTTGCTTATATTTTCCTTTGTTGTGCAGAAGCTTTTAATTTTAATTAGATCCCATAAAATGATAAGTTTTATGTTATGTGTATTTTATTACAATTAATTTTTTTTTAAAGCAAGATGGAAGGAAAAAGGAAAGGGAAGGAGGAAGGAAGGGCCAAATTTAGCCTGACAACTTCCTCTGTACAGCCCTTGAGCTAAAAATGTTTTTCTCTTCTCAATGTTTGAGGCAAAGAATACTATTTCATAATATGTAAAAATTATATATAACTCAAATTCAATGTTTAGAAATAAAATTTTAGTGGCACACAGCCATGTCCATTGAGTAGAGTCATTGCTACAGAGGCCGTGTGCAGCCTGCAAATTTGAAAATATTTATTATCTTGGACTTTGCAGAAAATGTCTGCCCGCCTCTTCTTCAAAATAGGTCTGGCAGGGACTTCCCTGGTGGTCCATTGGCTAAGACTATGTGCTCCCAATGCAGAGAGCCCAGGTTCGATCCCTGGTCCCACATGCTGCAACTAAGACCCGGTGCAGCCAAATAAATAAAGAAATAAAAAGCAGTGTCTGGCATATAGTAGGTATTCGATACTTGGAGAAATTATTACTGAATGTCGAATGGAAGAGTCTGATGCAGTTTACAACTGCACTCTGGTCTCTGGAGAGGGTCAGGCCTGGATTAACTTTGGCTCTGGCAATGTCTGGGCGGGTTGCTTCCCATGTCTGAGTCTGGGTTTCATTATCAAAAACAGGGATCAACCAGAATGTTGATCACACACAGAAAGCTTGATGTGGCAGTCTTGGGAGAATCAGCAGCCTTCGGTTCAGTTCAGTTCAGTCGCTCAGTCGTGTCCGACTCTTTGCGACCCCATGAATCGCAGCATGCCATTCCGCGTGAGTGAACTTCCAGAGTTCACTCAAACTCACGTCCATCGAGTCAGTGATGCCATCCAGCCATCTCATCCTCGGTCGTCCCCTTTTCCTCCTGCCCCCAATCCCTCCCAGCATCAGGGTCTTTTCCAATGAGTCAACTCTTCGCATGAGGTGGCCAAACTACTGGAGTTTCAGCTTTAGCATCATTCCTTCCAAAGAACACCCATGGCTGATCTCCTTTAGAATGGACTGGTTGGATCGCCTTGCATTCCAAGGGACTCTCAAGAGTCTTCTCCAACACCACAGTTCAAAAGCATCAATTCTTCGGCGCTCAGCTTTCTTCACAGTCCAACTCTCACATCCATGCATGACCACAGGAAAAACCATAGCCTTGACTAGACGGACCTCTGTTGGCAAAGTAATGTCTCTGCTCTTCAATATGCTATCTAGGTTGGTCATAACTTTTCTTCCAAGGAGTAAGCGTCTTTTAATTTCATGGCTGCAGTCACCATCTGTAGTGATTTTGGAGCCCCCCAAAATAAAGTCTGACATTGTTTCCACTGTTTCTCCATCTATTTCCCATGAAGTGATGGGACCAGTTGCCATGATCTTAGTTTTCTGAATGTTGAGCTTTAAGCCAACTTTTTCACTCTCCACTTTCACATTCATCAAGAGGCTTCTTAGTTCCTCTTCACTTTCTGCCATAAGGGTGGTGTCATCTGCATATCTGAGGTTATTGGTATTTCTCCCGGCAATCTTGATTCCAGCTTGTGCTTCTTCCTTAGTTACTGAATATCATGACTGCCTCATGATTCCAAACCCCTGGTGTTAACAATCAGCAGCTCACAGTCCACTTAGTTTCACTGATCTAGCCCCATGCCCTTCTCACTGCTGCTGCTGCTGCTGCTAAGTCGCTTCAATCGTGTCCAACTCTGTGCGACCCAACAGACGGCAGCCCACCAGGCTCCACCATCCCTGGGATTCTCCAGGCAAGAACACTGGAGTGGGTTGCCATTTCCTTCTCCAATGCGTGAAAGTGAAAAGTGAAAGTGAAGTCGATCAGTCGTGTTTGACTCTTAGCGACCCCATGGACTGCAGCCTACCAGGCCCCTCCATCCATGGGATTTTCCAGGCAAGATACTGGAGTGGGGTGCTATTGCCTTTTCCGGCCCTTCTCACTAGTTTGTTCTTTTTTTTTTTTTTTTTTGCAATCTAAGTTTCCTAAACAGGGACTGAACCCAGGCCCTTGGCAGTGAAAACTTGGAGTTCTAACCATTGGACTGCCAGGCAATTCCCTCCTCCTTAGTCTAAGGCAAATCCTGTAGCTTTTCTCCTGTATATATGCCCTCATGTATTCTTTCTCCTCTTGTATTTTATTATTTTGTATTTAGGTATCGTTGATTTACAATGTGTTAATTTCTGGTGTGCAGCAAAGTGATTCAGTTACATATATATACATATGTATATTCTTTTTCAGATTCTTTTCCGTTATGGTTTGTTACAGGATATTGAGTATCATTCCCTGAAAGATACAGTAGAACTTTGTGTTTATCTGTTTTGTGTATAATGGTGTGTATCTATTAATCCCAAGCTCCTAATTTGTCACCCCCTGCCCCCACCTTACCCGTTTGGTAATCATGTTTCCTTTCTATGTCTGTGAGTCTTTTTCTGTTTTATAAATAAGTTTATTTGTATCATACTTTAGATTCCACATATAAATGATACCATACGATATTTGCCTTTCTCTTTCTGACTTCATTTAGTATGAAGTAATCGCTAGGTAATCGCTAGGTCTATCCATGTTATTGTAAATGGCATTATTTCATTCTTTGTTATGACTGAGTAGTATTCCATTGTATATATAAACCAAATCTTCTCTATCCATTCATCTGACTAAATACTCTTTTCAAAGTGAAGTGAAGTTGCTCAGTCTTGTCCGACTCTTTGCGACCCCACGGACTGTAGTCTACCAGGCTCCTCTTGTCCATGGGATTTTCCAGGCAATAGTCCTGGAGTGGATTGCCATTTCCTTCTCCAGGGGATCTTCCCAACCCAGGGATTGAACCTGGGTCTCCCACATTGTAAACAGACGCTTTACCGTCTGAGCCAACATAGCCATAATACCATTATCAGATCTTCAACTGTTCTTGATGGCTGCAAGAATCTTATCATGTTATCAAAGTTCTTAAAACTATACATTACCACCACAAAAGGTGGTGGTGGTTTAGTTGCTAAATCATGTCCAACTCTTGGACCCCATGGACTGTTGCCTGCCAGGCTACTCTGTCCATGGGATTCTCCAGGCAAGAATACCAGAGTGGGTTGCCATTTCCTTCTCCAGGGAATCTTCCCAACCCAGGGATTGAACCCAGGTGTTCTCCATTGCAGGCAGATTCTCTACTGACTGAGCTATCAGGGAACTTACCATCAAAGGGAAAGTGCATAAAAAACTTGGTGAAATCCAAGTATTTGTACTTGAATTGACTGTGTGGTATCAACATCAATTTCCTGGTTTTGACAACACACTGTGGTTGGTTATGTAAGATATTATCATTGGGAGAAGCTAGATGAAGGGTGCCTAAGGGTCAAGGGTGCCAGTTGTGCACCTTTTCTTTTTTTAATGGCTTTATTTATTTAAAATTTATTTGATATGGATCATTTTTGAAGTTTTTACTGAATTTGTTACAACATTCTTTCTATGTTTTGTTTCCTCCCCGCCCCTACCAAGGATCAAACTCATCCCCCTGCATTGGAAGGCAAAGTCTTATCTACTGGACCCCTAGGGAAGTTCTCACACCCTTAAAAAAAAAAAAAGAAAGTAACTGTAAGAAAAGTAAAACAAAACCCTGCTGAGTTACAGTTCTGGTGAGGCGAGGGAAGTCACTTATACAAAGTTGTATAACCTCTTATAGCATATTAAAAAGCAGAGACATTACTTTGCCAACAAAGGTCCGTCTAGTCAAGGCTATGGTTTTTCCTGTGGTCATGTATGGATGTCAGAGTTGGACTGTGAAGAAAGCTGAGCGCCGAAGAATTGATGCTTTTGAACTGTGGTGCTGGAGAAGACTCTTGAGAGTCCCTTGGAATGCAAGGCGATCCAACCAGTCTATTCTAAAGGAGATCAGTCCTGGGTGTTCTTTGGAAGGAGTGATGCTAAAGCTGAAACTCCAGTAGTTTGGCCACCTCATGCGAAGAGTTGACTCATTGGAAAAGACCCTGATGCTGGGAGGGATTGGGGGCAGGAGGAAAAGGGGACGACAGAGAGTTGGTGATGGACAGGGAGGCCTGGCGTGCTGCGATTCATAGGGTCGCAAAGAGTCAGACACGACTGAGGGCTGAACTGATACTCTCTTAAATTTTATTATTTTCTTCATCATGGCTATTTCTGCATTTTTATATAAAAATTAGTAACTTGATAACTGAGTCATTTGGCGCGCTTCATTTTCTCAAGGGATGGGCCCCGAAATACGTTTTTATCCTCTTGCTTTCTTTGACACAAGAAAGTTTGGGCTTAGCAGCTCACCGACACTGGGGAGCCACGGAGAGCTCTAAAGCTGGTAAATTTCCGATTAGCGCAAATTCCAAAGGTTTACCGTGGGTGGAGAGGCGGAAGTGGGCGGGAGGGTGGTCACCTGCACCGCGGGAATTGGGTAGGGGGTACAGCATTTCTCCGCCGGCGGCGCACCAAGGGGGTGTGGCGCCCTCGCCCTCTCAGCCACCCCAGGACCCGGATGTACAGCGCGTGGGGCTCCCGGCCCGCTGAGAATGAACCGCGCTGCGCTCCACGGCGCCTCACTGCACGCAGTGGCGGCCGCTGCGCGGGCCAACCATTTTCTCCCTCCTGGCAGCGAGGCGTCCGGTCACGCACCTGGAGGCTGCCTCGCGCAGGAGACCGCGACACCTGGCTGCATTGTTGTCGCCTCAACTGTCTACTCTCTCGTCAGACAGGACCCAGTATCCGCCCCAACCTGTGCCGGCCTTGTACCCCTTTAAGAAACCAGACACGGCCAGGGGTGGGCGTGGTCACAGTGAGTGAAACGGGGAGGGTGGGTGCGTAGTCGGGCAGCCCTGATTGGCCGGAGGCCCGGGCGGTGCCGCGCGCGCTTGCGCAGTGCGCGGTCGCGCGCGCCAGAGGGGAGGAGGGCGCGAGGGTGATAATTGGCCGCGGCGCGGGCCCCGCCCGCGAATGGAAGGCGATCACGTGACGCGACGGCTGGGGGCTCCCGGCGCGGGGGACGCTGGTGGCCAAGATGGCGGCGGAACTGGTGGAGGCCAAAGTGAGTGAGCGGCGGCGGCGCCGGCCAGGGCGGGCGGGGGACGGGGGTCGGGCGGCAGCCCGAGGTCTGTGCCTTCCGCTCGGGGCCCCACGGCGCGGCCCGCCTGCGGCTCGGCGTCCTGCCCCCTCGCCCGTCCCTGGCCTGGGGGCTCCGGTTGCGGGCGGGGCGCGGGAGGCCGGGGGCGGGGCCCCCAAAACCTCACCCCAGTCTCCGAGCAGGGGGTTCGGCCCCCCCAGGCGTGAGGTTGGGTCCTCCCCTCTCCAACCCTAGCGACTAGGGTCCAGATCGCGCTGAACGCAGGCACAGGGCCGCGCCTCCAGCTTGAGGCACATTCCCCCCGGACAGCGTGACGGGTTGGGCTGCTCGTCCCTTCCTCGAGGTCGGCGCTCTTTGGCTTGGGGGAGTGTCCGCCTCTCACCGCTTCCCATGGTATAGTGGGCTGGCATCTGGGTCTCAAGTCTCCTCGCCCAGCTGATCAGGCTGCGCTTGGCGGCTCTCTGCTCGGAAGGGTCCTCTGAGTTTTCTGCCACGGGTGATGAGCTGGGGATCCTGAACCGCCCCCAAACACAGGGTGTCTCTTGAGGGTCTGTACCCCAGGCTGGGGTTTAGAGCCCTTATTCAGCTCCCGCTCTGGTCCCAGAGCCCCGCCCCCTCCTGACACCCTTCTCACCCCGGAGTGAGCGCGGTGTTAACTGAGCTTGCCTTCCTGAGCTTGCCTTCCCGGTGTGATGGAGCCTTGGTCCTGGTGTCAGCTCCTTCCTAACTCTTTTCTCTCAGTCACAGGTCCTGGGTTTTGCGTTCCTTCTCACTCTTTCTCCTCCCGACAGCATTTGTGCAGCTGTGAACTCTGCTCCTGGGAGCCCTAGACTCCACACTCGGAGGATCAGACCCCGTTTCCAACCCCAGCTGCTTCCCTTATACTCAGGCCATCACGAGTCTACTGCTCAGACCACACTCCGCACACAGCCTCTCTTTAGATCTGTTTAGACAGCCCAGCTCTGGCGTCTGAGGCCCTGCTCTTTCTGCGGGTCTCTTACGTTGATCCTTGGAATGTCCCCAGTTGATTGCAAGGTTCTTTAAAATGGTTCCTAGTCTGTCTCCCCTGCATTGCTGTCTGGGGTCCACATTCTACATCCCAAGGATGTTACTCCTTCTAGCTTGAGGCCCCTTTTAACCGTCTTGGCACTAAGCTGGGTGCATCTCTCTCCCAGGGAAGTATCTACTGTCAGAGGCCCCTGTGAGGTGAGGCTCCAGAACCCTTGCCCCTGACTAGGCTAGGTTCTTGCCTGAGAAGTTTACTCAAGGCCGCTCATCTTTCGGAGGTGGGGAAGGGACCTAGCAAGACAGGCCCCGCCCCCTCCCCCGCTGATCTTTCCTCCCAGGGGTCCTGACCTGTAAATGTTTTCTCTCTCTCGCTCCTCCCTCTCCCTCCGTCTCCCTTTGCTTCCCACGGGGATCTGAAATACAGCCCTCATGGTTCTGTGATTATCCAGTATTACTCTCCCTTCACCCCTGAGTGCCCTCCACCTATACCTGCATCACACATGCGGCCACCGCTCTGTTTTGAGAAATTGAGAGTTGCCCTAGAGATGCAGGGGTCCGAACCCTGCCAGCCCAAGGTGGCATCCTATGGCCTGAAGTCCCCTGGAGCCCTGAAATTTAACTTCCTCAGGGCACTGTGGGCCTGTGGCTCTAGATGCAGGCCTGCCACTCCAGCCAGAGAGTAGGGTCTGAACTATTATACCATCTAGGGCCTTGAAATATGATCTGATGAACTCTACTTGACCCTTCCATGACTGGGGCCCCCTCCCCAATTAGATCAGATTGATCCTTTATCAAGTTCTCTAAACCATGAGCCTCTGTCCTAGGGGGTCTCAGAACTGCCACCCAGCCTTCTCTGATCCTCTGGAACCTTCCTGCTTCTTCAGCACCTTGCTGTCCCCATGGAGTGCTTTACATGTCATTGAAATAACCCCCTCTTTGAGACACTTTCTTAAACCTTTCATAGTGATAACCAGAGACTTATCTTTTGGGATGGATGCAAAATGGGCTGATCTGAGAGGAGAGCAAGGGGGACTTATTCATACACTTGGAAATCTGAGACTCTTCACCTGAGGCCCCTGAGAGGGGTTGCGGGGAAGGGTTGGACTGGGCACTCCCCTAGAGGGTGTGTAGCCATATGCGCTGAGTTCTGAGTTCCTGCAGTGAGGAGCCCCTGTTCAGTTGAGTGTGACTGTTGTATCCAGGCCGCTGTTTCTCCATGCGGCTCCTGAGGGGCCCAGAACTGAGGCTCTGGAAGCTGTTGTGGGCCTGGCGCTGTTTATAAACACAGATCTGAGGGGCAGGCGGGTCAAGATAAAGCCAGGCAGGAAGTGATCTGTGTAGTGCTTGGGGCTTCTTCCTGAATGTTTGCGCCCCGCTCATTCCGCTCCCCCCACCTCCGCCCAGTGTCAAGGGCAGGCTCCTGGGTAGTGGCAGCTGCTGAGAAATCCGAGTCCTGAACATATGGCAGCTCAAGAGGTGTGCCCCAGGCTGCGCGTGCACAGGCGGCTTCCGGATGTCCCCAACCTGGTGGAAGGGGCAGGTGGGGGCAGGGGCTTCCTAGGGCGGGGTGCCCTGTCGTGGTCAGACTCTTAAAGGCCAGGCCCACCTGCTTCAGGCTCAATGGCTGGTGGTCAGCTCTTCCACATGATTTCGCTTCTCCCCTTGAGTGCCTTGGGCCTCTTCCAGAAGAAACATCTTGTCTGCAAGCCTTTCTCCTCTGTTCAAGGTAGAAAGTCAGGCTGAGGGAGGCAAAGCCTCTTTGTTTGCAGAGTTTTCTGACTCTGTGGGGGCCTGCAGACCACTGGGTCCCCCACCCAGGGGGCATGCTGGGGAGTGAGGGGCTTCTCGGAGCTGGAGGTAGACAGCCTCAGGAGTCCAGATACCGCCAACTCTGCTGTGGACACATGGAGAGGCCTGGCACCAGCTGCTTCCCTCTTGGAGCCTCAGTTTTCTCACCTGTATAGTGGGCGCCAATCTCGGTGAGATTAATGAGTGCAAAGGCCAGCGAGCTTGGCATGGGTTTGCATGCCCCCTCTGCAGCATGGGAGGAGGAAGAAGATCCTGCAGCAGCAAAAGGCTCCCCCTTCAAGGCTTTGCAGGCAGGACTGGGCCCCCCTCACAATTTTGAGGCTGACAGGGACCCAGGCTCCCCTGGGAACCTGGGGCAGAGCTTGCACTTGAGCCTCAGGCTCCTGAGTCCTGGGGCCATCACATGGCACATCTTACTCTTTGATACCCAGGAAGCACCAGTGCCTTCTGGCTTTGAGGCCACTGCTGTAAACAGCCTGGCAGGGGTCCTGCCCACCTCAGACCGCAGACTTTTTCTAGTTGATTTTAAGTGATTTCTTGATTTCTTCAGCTGCTGTCCTGCCCTGGGCTCGCAGCTTTCCACATCCACACTTGTTGCCTGTACTTTTTCTTTTTTTCATTCCCCCTGGAAGTTTCTCTTTCCCACCACATTTCATTTATCACAGGCCAGCTTCAGGGCTCAGCACAGGTGGCCCCCAAACCTGGCTGGCCCATCCTTCTGGGATACTTTGCTTATGGAGCATATTAGGGAGTCCACAGTATCGTGGACCAGTATCTGCTGGTCAGCCCCACAGAAAGCATGAGGGTCCACTGTGCCCTTGTGCTTGATCAGACTTAGTTGGAGGGACACCACCAGGTGATACTCACCAGACCTCAGTCATTGCTTTGCCACAGCTCAGTTATAACCTCTGACTGGGCCCCTGTGCTTCTCTTTTGAGGGGGGATCTTGCCCCTAGGGGTCACTTGCTGATGTCTGTGGGACGTTTCTGGTGGTCATGACTGGGATTTGGGGGGGCTCCTGGCATCAAGTGGGTGGGGCCAGGGATGCTGCTCCATACCCCACCATGCCTAGGACAGCCACACCCCAGAGAACGATCCAGTCCCGAGGCCTACAGTACCGAGGGGAGGACGTCTGCCGGGGTGACCTGCAGATTCTTTGATGGCCTCAGCAGTGCTCAGCTGAAATAACCCGGTGCAGGGGCAGCCTGGTAGGGAGGAGCTACCCCGGTTCAGAGTCAGGTTTGGATCTTTTCTGTAACTGGAGCTCAGCCTAGCCTGGCAGGGGTATTAGAAGGACCAGAATTAAGTACGTAATCACTTACCCAGCTCAGTGCCCGGCAGATGAGTTGTACTGAGCAAGTGGTGGCTACTGTCCTCTGGACCAAAGGAAAGATTTGTTTGTGGCTGATGTTGCCAACGTTGTTTGAGTACTCATCCTGCTTCTGTGCATCTTCTCTGGCCCTTTCCACATGCTAATGGGGTAGACCTGCCATCCTCCCTGACGAAGAGAGGCCATCGGTATTCCCAGCTAAGGAATGGCTGAGACTTGAACAGGAAGCAAGATTCCCAGCTCCTGCCCTGGGACTGCTTTCAGGCTTGAAGATGGGAAAAGAGGACCTAAAACAGAAGCATTCGTGGTGTGGTGGCGGGGTGGGGGTGGGGGGCAGTCAGAGAAGATTTTGCTGCGTTGGTGATGCTGAGAAAGGCTGGAGGAGGGGAGCAGGGCTGAGCTGGGATGGGGCCTCACAAGGGATGGTGAGCACAGGCATGGAGGTGGGACCAAGCCCAGGCTGGGGGGCTTGGTCTTCCCTGCCACCCTCCCAGTTGGCCCGGGTGGCCCCTTGCCCTGGCAGCATCTCTATCTGAGCATGTGTGTCTGTGGTTGCTCTTCCCCAGAACATGGTGATGAGTTTCCGAGTCTCCGACCTTCAGATGCTCCTGGGTTTTGTCGGCCGGAGTAAGAGTGGACTTAAACATGAACTTGTCACGCGGGCCCTCCAGCTGGTCCAGTTTGACTGTAGCCCTGAGCTGTTCAAGAAAATCAAGGAGCTCTATGAGACACGCTACGCCAAGAAGAGCTCAGAGCCTGTACCCCAACCCCACCGGCCCCTGGACCCCCTGACGATGCACTCCACCTATGAGCGGGCCAGCTCGGTACCCAGGACTCCCCTCACAGGCCCCAACATTGACTACCCCGTGCTCTACGGGAAGTACTTAAATGGACTCGGACGGTTGCCTGCCAAGACCCTCAAGCCAGAAGTGCGCCTGGTGAAGCTGCCCTTCTTCAACATGTTGGATGAGTTGCTGAAGCCCACTGAACTGGGTGAGTCCCTGTCCCCCCCAGGGTGGCCCCGCCTCCCAGGTTCTCCGGCATTCAAGGCCCACCAAGTGGCCAATCAGGAGCATTTTCTGGGGGGGCATCAAGAGCTAAGGGGCTGCGTGCAGGGGGCTTGCCCCTCCCAGAAGACACAGGGACCCACTCTTGGGTCCTTGAATTAGTGAGGTATAGCTGTGTAACAAGTTACCCTAGATTCCAACAGCTTGGAGTAGCCGACACTTCAGTTTCCGAAGGTCACAGCTTGGGAGTGGCCTAGCTGGGTTGTTTTCACTTGGAGTTGCTCAGGAGGTCATGGTCCAGTTGTTGCCAGGGGCTGCCTAATCCGAAGGCTCGACTGGGGTAGGGCAGCATGCTTATTCATGGGACCGAGACACCAGCTGTTGGCTAGAGACACCAGCTCTTGCCACATGGGCCTCTGTGGGCTGATTAAGTGTTCTCCCAGCATGGTGTGGAGTGGTGGCTTGTTTTCCCCCTGACTGTGATGGGGCAGCGGGAGGGGGCTGCAGAAAGGGAGAGAGAAAGTGAACATGGTCACATGTGTGAGCTTGTGATCCCACTGGAAGCCAAGGGCTCCGCTGCAACCTCAGCTTGGAAGTAGCATGTTTTTGCTTCCGCCGTATCCCACTGGTCACAGGGACCAATTCTGCTGCACTGTGGGCAGGGCTTTCACCAGGCTGGACCACTGGGAGGCAGGGATCACTGAGGGCTACCTGGAGGGGTGGCTGCTCTGCTCTTAGTCCTGGTGGCAAAGGAGCTGGGGGTTTGATCTGAGGTTCAACCTGATTGCCCCACCATCCCCGCCCCCCTAGCAGAAGGCTGTTTCCTAGTAGGCAGCCTGTAGGAGTGACCCTGGTCAGCAGGATCAGGCCTGTCCACACAGGCGAGCCATCAGGGTGTGGGTAGATGTGTCTGCAAGAGGCGGGGGCAGCCACGGGTGGAAGAGATGATGTCGCAGAACCTTGTTCTCCTTTCTCTATCCCTTGTGTTGTCTGAGGACCCGCTGTGTGTCAGGCCTATAGGGTGGTATGTGAATAGGCCCCCACCGCTTCCATGCAGCCAGATAACTGGGCTGGGAGTGGGTGTCAGCCTGGACTCAGCCTCAGAAGCTGCCCTGAGCCTCCTACCCCCTGAGCCACAGCTTCCTGGGCCTCCAAGGCTCCAGAGAGCGAGTAGAATGCAGTGGGGTGCTTGTGGTCCCTCCAGTTTTCCCACGTCCCTGAGTGTTCCTATTCACCCACACCCTCCTCTTCCCCCTCACCCACGCAGTCAGTCACAGCATATCTCTAAGCACCTGCAGGGTGGGGGATGCAGACAGAGCCCGCCATGCTTGTAGAGGCTCCCTGCTAGCACCCTTTGCTTGGGGCCTCCAGGTACCCCAGCCTAACCTGGTGCTGTGTGTCCTGAAGCCCAACATGGTGGGCCCTGGTCATGAGTCATTCCCAGCACACAGTGCCAGAGGTCATGGCCGCTCCACGCCCCCGCCCACCATGCCCCTGGCCACGTGGCTCAGTCCCTCCCAACCCTGCTGACCCAGCACCCTGCCTTGCTCGGCAGGGGCCCCCTCTCTGCCCACAGGCTTTAACTCCAGCCCCCACCTGCTGGCCCCTCTGTCCTGCCCTAGTTGGGAGTGGGAGGGGAGGAGAGGACTGGCAGCTACCTCTCTCCTTCCCCCTGCCACCCTTGGACTTGGGGAGGGTGGGATTGGATCAGAGGTAAAGGAAGGTGCCGCTCATGGTGGTCCTGGGGTCTGAGGCCTGCACTGCAGCCCAGGGCTGTACCCTCCACTGCCTTCTGTCTGGCATCAGGAGGTGTTTCTCGCCAGCCCCCAGGTGGGGGCAGGTTGGCCCAGCCGCACCTGTCATGGGGGTGACGTGACAGCAGTGGGCACCCAAGGCCCTTCCCTGAGTTTCTCTGTCTGCTCCCCCCGCCCTGGCCTCTCTTGATGTCAGAACTCATTCCCCAACACCCCCAGCACTATCCCTGTAGACTGTGGGGCCTCAGCTCTGGCTGGCTCGCTGTTCTAAAGATTGAGCTGACAGTTCAGACTCTTTCCTAAGGACTCAATCACCATCTTTGCAACAGGGAGGCTGGGTTTTTACCGGGAGGCTGCGCAGCAGGCTCAGCACTCGGCAGGGGCCAGGGCCAGGACTGGAGGTGACTTTGAACTCGGGGTGGCAGCCTCCCTCCCTGGCCTGGACCGTGGGCTTCCTTCCTGCACGCAAATGTGCAGTCACTCCCGGCCCACAATGCATCACTTTGCCCTGAGCCCCCAGGGACGCCGGTCACCTGATCTCCGGGAGAGTCTGCTCCCCTGTCTGCACCAGGAATCACTCGGCTCTGCTCAGAACAAAGAGGCCGACCCCACCCTGCCTGTGCTCCCACCCATTCCCCTGCCCCTCCCCCAGGATGCACCCTTCTCCCGAGTCTCCAGGACCCCCAGGGGTTGCCCGCGGTCCTAGGGGGAGGCGTGATTGAGTGAGCACATACACCGGCCCTGAGCCAGCTGGCCCCCTCTGGCCTGGGACCAGCCATTCTGGGTGCCTCCCCACAGTGCCTTCTGTGGCTGGCACAGCCCAGGATCCCCCTCAGGAGGCTCAAGCCAGCTTCCCCTTCTCCCACATCCCGGATTCTGATCTGCCGCCTGAAAGGAGGCCCAAACAGCTTGGTTCTGTTGCCCAGAGCAGCCACCAGCCGGCTCCGGGATGGAGCCCGTGCCTGGCCGACAGGAGACATAAATCACGCACAGAGGAATGTTCGGGTTGGGGGAGGGGAGGGGAATAATGGAGCCACAGGCCCGGAGCTGGAAGGACCTTAGGAGGCAGATGATCCACTCCGCAGGGGTGGGGATGGCTTCCAGAAAGGTCAGGAGACTAGCCCAAGGTCATACAGCATCCTGAGGTGGGCCCTCTGGAGCCCTGTGCTCAGCCAGCTTCCCCGCTCTGAGCCCTCCCTGCGCCATGGCTGCCTTGCTCTCCTGTGGGGAAGCACCATCTCTGAACCACTCTGGACTCCGGGCCTCATTTCAGGATTGGGAGCCCAGCCGTCAGGGCCAAGCATCCAAGGCAGAGGTGCTTACAGGGGGCCGGGAATACAGTCTTACATCCAGTGCTGCTGCTTGGGTCTTAACCCCCTGATGACCTGAGGGCTCCCCAGGCCTGGCCACTTGGGCTGTCAGTGAGCAGAGGCTGACTGGGGAGGGCCAGACCTCAGGGACACGGTGCCTGGGCAAGAGGAGGTGCTGTCATGAGATGCGCTGGCAGAAGGAAGGAGGCGCGACCTGCCCTGCACTGCCCCTCGGGGCTCCTGGCATCTTGTGGGCAGTGCCTTGTGGGGTGGGACCACTCAGGCGGCCTGGCTGGTTGATGGAGCTGCTCCCACCAGGTCTCCTTGTGCCCCAGGAGATGGTCGGCTGACTGGTGGAGAGCCGCCAGTCTAGCGCCCGCCCCATTGGGTAGAGCCCTTGTAGGTACCTCATTCAAGGTCTAAGCCCTTGGGCTAGTATTGCCCAACTGATAAGCAAGGCAGTGGGGTCCCTGACTGGCAAGGAACGCTCTGAGCAGCAGTGGGGGTTGTCAGTACCAGGAGCCCTGTACTGTGCATTTGTTGGGAGGTAGCTGTCAGGAAGACTTCCTGGAGGAGGTCACAATCTCACTCAGACCTGAGGGATAAGTAGTAGTCAAGCTGGACATGAGCCGGTAGGTGGGTGGATGTGATCCAGGCGGAGGCCCAGTGGTGAGAGAGCTCGTGAATAGAGGCTGTTGTGACCGAAGCACGGTGTGGCGCAGGCCGGAGGCAGGAGATTGGCCTGGATGTGGGTGGCTTGTGGGGTGAGGGGGACCGGCTGGCGTGTCCTGAGGGCCTCTCAGGTTTTCTGGGCTGTATTTAACCTCTGTTCTGAGGCAGAAACTACTCCTAAGGTGCAGAGAGACAAAGTCACCTGCCTGCTGCCCCACAGCCTAGTGTGGGACCCACCCCGCCCACAGGCCCTCCGTGGCATTCTTGGCCATTCCATGCTGTGGGAGCCTGGACGGTCACAAGGTGTCCTGTGTCCTGTGTCCCAGCTCCAGGGGCAGGTGGCCTGAGCCCCTGGGCTGCTTTGGCCTCCCCTCTCCGTGGTTTTGGGAGGGTTTCTGCCAGCTCTGCAGCACATGGTTGCCCTGGGGAGCACCCAACACGGCCTGTGAAAGGCTCCTCGGGTGAAGGTGGAGGTTTTCCTCACAAGGCCTCCTGCCCACAGGCGTCAGTCCTGCCAGAGGAGGCTCACCTCCATTGCCCATGATCCCCTCACCTCCCAGCTTGCTGCATAGCTCTGGTTTTCACCTGCCCAACATCCCTCCTCCCTCCTGTTTTCTCCACATGCTAACTGCCCCCCCACAAGCTTATAGACAGCAGGCTGATCCCATTCTCTACTCCAAGCACTCTCCTGATCTGCCAGCTTGTCTGCAGATCCTCTTCTTGCCCTCTCTTGCTCCCCACCTCCAGCACTCCTGGCCTGGTCCTGCCCTGGGGCCTTTTCACATGCTATTCCCAACATGGTCCTCCCTGCACGGCCTGATCTAAAGCTCACCTCCCTCTCTTCCTCATCACTCTCTCATCCTCTGAGGCCTGGGGCTGGCTTGTCCCCACCACATCCACGGGTCGGAGGGGGTGCAGGCAGTGTGAGCAAAGGCTTGGAGCTGAGAAGCAACCGCAGGCTGCAGGGAGGACAGTGAGCCCCCGCTTCTGCATTCATTCCTCCGCTAATCCCGCCAGCAGGAAGTCAGGGGTGCTCACCCCAGGTGGAGGAGCTGGGGTGCCCACCCGCCCCCCTCCATTGTGAACCCCCTGCTCTGCTCCCAGCCCTAGGCACCTCTTTTACCTCTTCTGGGACTGGACTCGCCATCCTGTTACCACTGGGGCCAGGCCTTGGCTGGGAGGAGGGGCCTTGGGAGCCCAGGGGCCTGCCAGCCAAAGACGGAAGTGGGACGATGACCAGTCATAGCTAATCGAATTCTTTTATATATATGTGTGTATGTTTCTCTCTCTATTTATTTATTTATTTATCTGGCTCTGCCAAGTCTCGGGACTTCTCTGGTGGCTCAGACAGTAAAGAATCTGCTTGTAATGCAGGAGACCAGGATTTGAACCCTGGGTTGGGAAGATCTCCTGGAGGAGGGAATGGCAGCCTACTCCAGTATTCTGGCCTGGGAAATCCCAGGGATGTAGCACAGTGGATCTTCAGTTCCAGCATGTGGGATCTATTTCTCCAACCAGGGATCGAACTCTGGCTCCCTGCATTGGGAGCTTAGCCACTGAACCACCAGGGAAGTCCCAGTCAATTGACTTCTTAAAGTCTCTTTCTGTTTAAACTTTCGTAAAAATATATGTTTATCTGAGAAAAGGCAGGTTAACAGCAAAGCAGCCAGGCGCTTGTTCCTGCTGCTGCTGTCTTCTCTCTGTGCCGTGTGCTCCTGCTGCTGGTTTACCCGTCACCACTACCTCCACCCTCCCAGTATACGTCAAGTACCTGCTGAGACCATTGCATATGCTTTGCTGGTGGTGCTTTGCAGGGCTGCCTGGCTCTCTGTCAGGGTCCCAGGGGAGGTTTCCCTGGTTCAGTTGCTCCGCCTGCCGTGGACCCTGGGGCAGGGGGCAGGGTTCTCCTTTTAGTCCCTGAGAGGCTCTGAGGCCTGTGGGTGTGTTTGGGGCTGGGAAGGTATGTACCTCCTCCCAGGCCCCACACCGCCTGGCAGGGCCTCCCCCACCCCACGCTGTGCGGCATGAGTGACAGCAGAGGTACTTTGGTTCAGTGTCCACAGTGAACCGAAGACATGGGGAAATAGTGCTAATTCTCAGGACAGAGGTTTTGGAGAAAAAGGAAGCTGGGAGGGAAGTGGGGGTTGCCGGAGCTGTTGGTGGGCTGGGATGGGGTGAGGATTGCAGTTTTTAAATAAAGCCGCTCGGGAAGGCTTTCCTCCCAGTGGCATTTGCACAGACTTAAAAGACATCAGAGCTGTGTAGATCATCGGGGGAGGAGTGTTCTGGAAGAGGGGATGGCACGCGTGCAGAGGCCCTGAGGTGGGATGTTCTTGGCAGGTGGCGAGCAGGAGGAGACAGCCAGGGTGGCTGCGGTGGAATCAGGGCCACCAGGGCTGGGGACAGAGCCCCGCCCCCATCACTGCCCCTGACCCCTGAGCTGGGGGGAGCCAGGAGGGGTATGCACGTTGATCAGATGAGCCCTGATGGGGAAGGGGCGCCTTTGGAAGCCTGCGCCAACAGAATTGGTCACGAGGAGCCAAGATTGGAGGTGGGGGCGAGGGTCGTGGAATCTTGGCCTTGAACAGTTGGGAGGGTGGGGCCGCTCCTGGAGATAGATGGCAGAGGCCTGGGCTTGGGGGACGCCCGCCCTCTCCCAGCGGTGCAGCGTCTGTGCTGTGTCCCAGCCTAGGTGGCAACTGGCCTCCCCTGGCCACTTGGCTTCCTGGAGTAAGAGTCAGCCAGTCTGGGCTGACGGCTCTGGAAAGCGCCACCTGCCCCTGCTGCATGGACTCAGGACCCAGCCGCCAGAGACCTTTCTCTCCATTTCTGCTCTGTGGCTGGCTGGTGGGCAGGCCCTTCCCTTGCCTCCCAGGAGATTCTGTGGGGTTGGGGGAGTATGTTTGACCCCCACTCAGCGTCGCGGCCCAGCTCAGGTGCTTTGAGGCTCCTCCCCGCCCATAAATAATTGCCCCGGGCTCTTCGGGCAGGTCTGGGCGCATCTGCAGGTAGCCTGTGCAGCCCAGCCCTCCAGTTAGGCAGCCTTCTCAGGGGCCCAGCGGGGACTCCGGAGGGACCAGCCCTCCGTGCTGACAGGAGCTGGCAGCTTACTGCTCACTGAGCACCCCCAGTAACTGTCCAGTCCTGGTGGTCCCGGGTATGAGGGGTGCCCAAGCTTGGGTGGGGACGGGGCTTGGGCTCAGTGAAGCTGGGGTGGGATCCCTCGGCCCCGCAAGGTCTGGCTTCTGGGCCCCAGCAGCTTTAACATTCAAATTCTGTTTGCTTTTTAAATTTTGGAATTCAGAAGGTTCTGAAGCAGGGGTGGGCTCCCTGCCGCCCCCTGGCCACTCCAGGTGTGTGCTCCAGGCTTTTGCAGTACAGGGCAGAGTAGAGACGTGGAGGCAGAAACTGTGTGGCTCGTGAAGCCGATAATATTTATACTCCAGCTCCTTCTGGGACAGTCTGCCCACCAGTGTTCTAAAGGGTTTGCCGTGGGAAGAGAGCCGACACCTTGCCTCCCCAAGGCTTGTTGCCAAGGCTGTGGTCGAAGCCAGTTCTGGCACCCCGTCCCCAGGGGCAGCTGTGGTGCAGACCCCCTCCTCGGGTTTGGTTCCGCACCTGGCAGCCTGAGCTGCATGCTGCTCTGCCCCTGCTCTTCCCACTTAAGCTGTCCTGGGGGTTGGCCTCTCGTCGGAGCACAGAGAGACACCTGATGGGACCTACCGTGTTCACGGGGCTTAGTGTTCCTCCACGTGGGGCCGCAGCATGCAGGCGGGCCTTTAGGTCCTTACCGTCTGTTGCTGCTAAAAGCCGCAGCGCCTCCCGTCTGGCAGCGGTCCTTGGTCCCCCTGTGTGCGCACCACCTGCAGTGGCTGCTTCTCAGGTGTTAGTCATTTTGGTGGACAGTGCTAGCTTGCCCTCCCTAGAGGTTGCCACTCCTGCCAGCCATAGCCTCATCAGCTTGTCTGTGGTGTTGGTGTTTTTGGCCTTGCCACACAACCTGTGGGATCCCAGCTCCTGGATCGGGAATTGAACCCAGGCCCCGCTGCAGTGGAAGTACAGAGCCCTAACCACTGGACGGCTAGGGAAGTCCCAGCCTCATCAATTTTGATCCAACTTTTCAATCCCTTCCAGTCTGCAGTCAGATGGCTTCTCAGTGTAGAGGATTTTTTGGTTTGTTTTTGGTTTTTGGGGTGTCTTTTCTTTCTTGCTTCTTCAAATGTATGTTTAAGTTGAAGAATGATTGACATGCAGCAACCTGATACAAGCTTATGGTGTAAAGTGACTGCAGGTTTTGATTGGTCACAGAATGATCACCACTCCTCAGGGTAGTTTTAAATTTTTTAACTTTAAAATCCAGTTTCCATACAGTGAAATCCACAGATACTTAGCTTGTCATTTGAGTTGTAGCAGAGGCATGTGCTGAGTAACATCAGTGCCACCAAACACAGAACATTTCCATCCCTGCTGAGTCGCCCCCCCCCCCCCACTGCCCCCAGAGGCCGCCTCTGTTCTGAGTTCTGTCACCGTGGATTAGTTTTGCCTCTTCAGGAAGGTGACATAACACACAGAGCATGGCCATCTCTGCATCTGCCTTCTTTGTTTCAGCTGTGTGGCTTCACGTCCGTTCATGTCGGTGACTGGATTACAGGTTTTATCGTATGAAGGTACCACAGCTTGTCCACGTGCTCTCCTATTGCTGGTCAGGCGGGTTGCTTCCAGTTCAGAGCTACACGCAATAGATTAGCCAGGCATTCTTGCACAAGTCTTTTTGTAGACTGACTTCTGCTTATTTGGGAAATACCTTTAACAGTGGGTTGCTGGTCACAGGGCCAGATATATGTTTTATTCTATTAGCCATTGGCTAACAGTTTTCCAGGGTGGTTGTTCACGTCACAGCCATGTTCGCTGTTACCTCAGCAGAGAGTTCTGGTTGCCCCACATCCTTGGCAACACTTGGCACGGCTGGCCTTGTCATTTTTAGCCATTGTAAGGAGAGGTTTCGTAGGTTTCATCTGTTTGTGTATTTACTGGCCATGCCTTGAGTGGCATGCCAGATCTTAGTGTCCTGACCAGGGATCCGACCTGACCCCCCGCAGTGGAAGTGCAGATCCTCAACCAGTGGACCACCAGGAAGGTCCCTGAGTAGAGGTTTTTAAACCAACCTTGCATTCCTGGGCCATATCCCAGAGGCCTGGCTGTTTGCTCGTGTTTTGTTAAAGATGTTTCACATTCATGACAGATACTCAGCTATGTTTTTCCTTTCTTCATGCAGTTCTGTCAGGTTTTGGAAGCAGGGTTATGTTGGCCTCATTAAAATGAGTCAAGAAGTGTCCTTCCTCCTTTCCTTTCTGAAAGAGTTTGTCTGTTTTATTTATGACCGTGCTGAGAGGCTTGTGGAATCTCAGTTCCCCAACCAGGGATTGAACCCCGGCCCCAGTAATGAAAGCCTGGAATCATAACCACTAGGCCACCAGGGAATTCCCTGGAAGAGTTTATATGTAGTTCATATGACTTCTTCCTTAAACATCTGATGGAATCACGAGTTCATTTTTTTTTTTTAAACTGATAAAAAGCTTGTCATACTTTCTGTATGTTTCGATGCTAGTCTTGATAATCTGTGTGTTTGGAAGAGTTTGTTCGTACCCTCTACATTATTGAATTTATTGGTGTGAAGTTACAGCCCCCTCTCCTGCTCCCCCCGCCCACCCTGGTCAAAGGCCCTAGGGTCTCTACTGCTGTCATCTCTCGTTCCTGACAGTTGGTATTCTCACAGTCTTACTGTTCAGTCTAGCTCAGTGTTTATCAAAGAACTTTGGCTTTGTTGGTTTTCTCTGTTGTTGGCTTTCTAGTTCATCGACTTTCATCTTTATCTTTAGTTTCCTTCCTTCTAATGGCTTTGGCTTTTAGTTTGTGCTTTTTTTCCTAGCCTCTTGTGGAGGAAGCATACAGCTTTCACTTTAAAATCCTTTTCTTTTATTTATTTATTTTTTTTTGCCTCCTAAACCCATTTCATTAAAAACACACACATTTATTTATGTATTTATTGGGCTATGCCAGGCCTTAGTTGTGAAGTGGGAACTTTAGTTTTAGTGTGTGAACTCTTAGGTTGCAGCCTGTGGGATCCAGTTCCCTGACCAGGGATGGAACCTGGGCCTCTGCATTGGCAGGTGGATTCTCAATCACTGGACCACCAGGAAAGTCCAGTTCTCAGCCCTCTTGAACAGAGGGGTTGTAGAGCCTGCTGCTTCCCAAGAGGCCCTCAGTGGGGGACATGGGGGATGTGAGTGTTCCCTGGACCATAGGCTGTGATGAATGGCCCTAGGAAGGGGCAGAATCCAACCCCCCACTATCCCCAGTGGGCCCTGCCTCCATCCCACCTGGGTGGGCCCAGTCTGAACAGGGTCAGGCCTAGAGGGATGATGGTGGTTGGCACCCTTGCCAGGGCCCAGGCCTGACCCTGACCCCACGTTTGTTGTCAGTTCCACAGAATAATGAGAAGCTTCAGGAGAGCCCCTGCATCTTCGCCTTGACCCCCAGACAGGTGGAGCTGATCCGGAACTCCAGGTGCGCTGTGCCCGCCACCAGGCAGCCCGGGAAGCCTTCACCAGGAAGGGTGGCCCCCACCACACACTCTCAGCACCTTTGACCCACAGGCCCCAGGTGGGCCAGTCATCACCCTTTCACAAGGTCCCCCTCACTGCTCCCAACATCCAGGATGGGGTCGTTCTCTGTGGGGTGTGGGGCAACATCCTGCCCCTACCTCCTTAAGACCAGGAGCCCCCAGTGGTGACCACCTGTGTCCCCTGGGGACAGGACCACCCTGGGTGAGCAGACAAGGGAGGCAGGCTGGTCCCAGGCTCTGACTCTGCCCCTTGAGGCCTTCAGTGTCCAGCTGGGACAAGTGACCACCAGGGCAGCCGCCCGGTAGGCACAGGGCCCACACCCACTAGCCCTCTTACCCTCTACACTGGCCCCCATTCTCCAGAGAGAGATCATTTGCCCAAGTCACCAGCAAGTAGACGGTGGGGGAGAATGTTCTAGGCAGTGCCCTGAGGCCTTTGGTTGCCGTGGGAGGTCGCGGGTTAGTCCACCTGGCTGGTCCCTGACTAAGGCTCAAACTGGCTGCTGGGCACAGGCCCTCTCACTGACCCTCCTCTGCTCCCCACACAGAGAACTGCAGCCTGGGGTCAAGGCCGTGCAGGTTGTCCTAAGGTAAGCCCAGGTGTGCCTGGTCACAGGGGTGGGTGGGGACACAACCCTTGCCCACCTTCCCCTCCACCATCCTGGATGGCTGAAGCCCTGCCTCACCCCACTCCAGGATCCTCTCAGACTGCCTCCGCCTCCACCTGATCCTCCCTTTCTGCTCTCTGGCCTTGTCCCTGGATGCGCCGGCATGCTGCCGCTGCCCACCCCCACCCCCACCTCAGGCCAGACACTGGGTCCCTGGGGACCTCCCCACACCTGTACAGTCTAGCATTGAGATCCCCTGTCAGGCCAGACCAGACACAGGTCATGTCATCTCCCCCTAGGCCCCCATCTGCCCTCCCCACCTCTCCCAGCGGGCCCACCCCTGCCCACAGTGCTCATGACCCCATGGTCCTCATTGTCCTTGCAGAATCTGCTATTCAGACACCAGCAGCCCTCAGGAAGACCAGTACCCACCCAACATCGCCGTGAAGGTCAACCACAGCTACTGCTCGGTGCCGGTGAGTGGATGCCCAGCAGCCGGGTCTGCTGTGGGGTGGGGCCGAGTGCTGAGGGGCGGGGGCACAGCACCTAGAGGTGGTCGCAGCTGGCGCGTCTGCTCCCAGGGCTACTACCCCTCAAACAAACCTGGAGTGGAGCCCAAGAGGCCGTGCCGCCCCATCAACCTCACCCACCTCATGTACCTGTCCTCGGCCACCAACCGCATCACTGTCACCTGGGGCAACTACGGCAAGGTGAGTGGCCGGTCCCGCCTGCCTCTGCCCAAGCGCCTCTGCCCAGCCTGCCCCCGCAGCCCGGCCCTGACTAAACCGCCCTTTCCCGCCCCGCCGCCCCCAGAGTTATTCCGTGGCCTTGTACTTGGTGCGGCAGCTGACCTCCTCAGAGCTGCTGCAGAGGTTGAAGACCATCGGGGTCAAGCACCCGGAGCTGTGCAAGGCACTGGGTGAGCCCTGGGGCGTTTGGCACTGCTGGGTGGGACTCCCCTTGGTCCCTGGTTCTGACCCCCAAATCTGCTGGGGCTTGTTGCTGTGGGCAGGCCCTCCATGGAAGAACCTGGACTTCCCAGGGTCCAGCTGTCACCCTGGGGTTGGGGCTCTCTGGGAGGTCTCTAGAGAGTGCAGAAGGAAGTGGGGAGCCAGACCAGGAACCATCAGTGCAGAGGCTCTGAGGAGGGACAGGCCAGAGCTCAGTGAGTGGGCACAGAGAGGCAGGGTGAGGGCCACCGAGGTCCATGGGGCAAGGGGCCTTGGCTTGTGGGGGAGGGGAGGACCCTTGTGATCAGTGGTCCAGGCAGGTGCTTCTGGGCTGATGTGCAGAGACAGGGTACACGGGGTCAGCGTTCAGGGGCTGAAGATGAGGGTCTGAACAGGAATGCTGAGACCATTCAGTTTGGTTTTTTTTTTTCTAAACCAGTTAAAGGGAGTAGGATACATAGAGCATTAAAAGCCCAAAATGATAGCTTAGATGAGCAGATGGAACCTTCCTGCATCCTACTCTGGGGCTGCCCTGTATGGCAGTGGCTTGGGAATTCCCTCCCTGGTCACCTGGAGGCCCTGGTGGGCTGGCTTCCGACTCCATCCTCATGCAGATCTGGGCAGCAGGGCCTGGCCATGTCCCAGTCTGACCAGTGGAGACACTGAGGCCAGCGTGGCAGAGTTAGGGCTCTGTGACCCCAGGGCCTCAGCCTGCCCCCCTCATTTTCTTCAAAGGGCCCTTTCTTCAACCCTACCGCCACCTCTCTGTTTCCCTGTGGAGGCAATGGCCAACTTGACCAGAGGAGGTGGGCTCCCCACATTGGGTTTGGCGTGGGGCTGGACAGGGTCATCCAGGCACTGTGGGCCCCAGGGGGCATAGGCCCCAGGTTGACTCCTCACTGAACGGCCAGGAGGAGCAGCAGTGTGGCGTCACGGTGTGTGGGACAGCTGACCGCCTACTCGGGCAGCCAGGCTTCCTCTCTGCTCGCAGCGTGGAAGTCCTGTTGTGTGTCTCACCGGAACCCCTCCTGCTGCACGCGCCCTCCCTCTGTCATGTGGAGGAGGACCAGGGCCTTGCCGTGAAGCGTGGTGTGTGCTGGATCCATTCTCAGCTGCTCTGGGTCGTTTTGAGGGGCCAGGGCCTCGGGGTCTATCCTTCGTTAGTACTTCTCAGCCAGAGAGAGGGGCCACAGGGTGGCTGAGAACAGCAGGGCCCTCCAGGGTGGGGGACAAACTGGCCGGCCGCCCTCAGCCCCATGTGGGAGGAGGAGGTGGGGGCGCAGTCCATGTGCAGAGGAGGGAAGAGCAGAGTGCCCTCCACTGTGCGGGCCTAGACGCAGTCCTCCAGCTCCCTGCGCCCCCTGCAGGCCCATCCCCAGGGCTGCAGTGCGCCATTTCCTTCCAGGCTTTTTTCCCTCTACACCTCGTGTACTCATAGTTAGGTAGCTTTGTGGTTGGCACCCATTGTCTTCTGATTTGTGAGAGAAGCAGGCTTGAGTGGTGCAAGGGAGCTATCTCATGGGCTCGCTCCTGTGAGCCCCCAGAGGGCCCCTAGAGGGTGCTCCTGGCCTTGGGGCTTCCCAGCTCTTGGAGGCCTTAATTTTTATCAGAAGGAACAATCACGGCAGGTGACCTTTGTCAGCTCATCTGGGTCTTTCCAGAAAGGGTAGGCTTGTCAGGGGGTCCCCTTGTGTGCACTCAGATTGTTGTCAGAAATGAGTGGCCACTGTCCAGGGCTCTTTAACATTAGCTGCTCCTCATAGTCCTGGGCCCTGGCGCTCAGACATGCGTCCCATCACTGGGGGAGGTGGGTGTGATGGACTTGCCATGTGGACCTTCTGAAGGGGGGCACTGAGCTGTTAGCTGCTGCCCTTCCGAGCATCTCTGTGCGCTGAGGGAAGCTGCTGCTCAGCCTTGGGCCTGCAGGCACCCCTGTTCCTCCCCACTGACATCGGTCACCCCTTCCCACAGTCAAAGAGAAGCTGCGGCTGGACCCTGACAGTGAGATCGCCACCACGGGCGTGCGGGTCTCCCTCATCTGCCCGGTGAGTCAGCGCATGAGGTCATAGGGGCAGCCAGTGATGGGTGGCACTGGCTGGGCAGCTGCTCACACCCATCCCTCTGCCCCCACAGCTGGTGAAGATGCGGCTGTCGGTGCCCTGCCGCGCGGAGACCTGCGCGCACCTGCAGTGCTTCGACGCAGTCTTCTACCTCCAGATGAACGAGAAGAAGCCCACCTGGATGTGCCCGGTGTGTGACAAGCCGGCCCCTTATGACCAGCTCATCATCGACGGGTGAGTCCCAGGGGCATGGGGACCCCTTGCCTCCCTGGGCCTTTGGAAAGAGGAGCGGTGCCCTGTGGCCCCTGAGGCCTTCGTGGTCCCTCCCGGTGCCTCGCGTCCCGTGTCAGCTCCGATGGCCCTGGGCTAGGAAGAGAGGCCAATGTCAGCCCTGGAGGATCTGTCAGGGTCTTTGCTGTCTGCTTGGCGATAGTGTAGCTTTGGGTTCAGAAGAGGGGCTCCAGACCTGCAAGGTCTGCTGTTACTCCCCCGTGACCTTGCATTTTCTGAGCCTGTTTCTTCCCCCGGGAACCTGCACAGCTTGGGGAGCGGCTTCTCCAGCGGTGCTCAACAGAGGCTTAGTCGCATCTTTCATGTGGAAGAAGGAGGCGGACACACGTCTCCCCAGCACTCTGCCCGCTTCTGTTGTCCCTTTCCTAGGGGGCAGCAGTGTGTGGTCAGACTGTCCCCTGAGCCTAGCCAGCAGGCCCTCCCCACACTGAGGGGAACATGGGGAACGAGGCCATTCTCCCCAAAGGGAAACCTCACTCTGGGCTTAAGTTTCCAGAAGCCCAGCACCTGACTGCCAGGCTCCTGCCAGGCACTGGCCACACCCACTTCTGACCCCAGAGCTGGGGCTGGTGGGGGTAGGGACTGGGTGGCCCAGGGAGGAGCGGCCATGGGGAAGCTCTGGACAGCTGACTGCATGACCGTCCCACCCACACCCGATGGTCGAGGTGCAGCTGGGGCCAATGCTGCGAGGAATGGGGTAGCCCTGACCTGCAGTGGCTGCATGTTGCTGGTCCTCACCGTCAGACTCTTGTCTCAGTCCACTCACTGCGTTAGATGTCTTGGGAGCCCTCCCTCTCAACTGCTCAGGGAGATGGGCTTTGATCATCCCCACCTTACAGATGAGGAGACTGAGTCTCAGGAGGGGCGTCCCACAGCCCAGGCCCCCAGCTCCCAGGGGGCCAGGCAAGGACTTGAAGAAGCAAGTCCAGGCAGGCCAACTATGAGCCTGGGTCCCCTCCCAGCAGGGACCAAGCTGCCACTCCCACAGTGTCCAGCCTGGGGTGGGGTGATGAGGCCCCCGGGGCCGGGCACCAGGCTGGGCCTGAATGGCAGCTCTGTTCCCAGCCTGGCAGCTGTGCAGCCTGGGCCCGCCTCCCCCCACAGGCCTGGAGCAGGTCACTTGGGCCCAAGTGCTGGTAACTCTGACAGCTCTAGGGACACACAGGCCTAGGGCTGGGTAGTGTGATGGTGTCCCGCACAGACTGCAGTTCCATCAGCCTGCAGGGCCTGAGTGTAGCCAGGGAGGCTTCTTGAAGGAAGGATCCTTGAATCATACAGTTCTTCCTCAAGGCTCTTCTGTTTTGTTTCTGGCCCTTAGCTGGGTGATTTAGGGGGCCCCCAAATGACTTGATCCTTCAAGGAACTCCCCTGTGGGTATGTGGGATGGGAGGACTGAGCCAGACACAGACACTGTTACTTATGCTCTGCTTAGAGGAGAAGAGGAGCATAGAGTAGGGCTTTGGAGGGTGAGTAGGAGTTTTCTAGGTGTGACATGCATGGCAGCCAGAGCTGTGCTCATACTGTGGTGACCAGGGAGTGATGGGGTTTGGAGGGGCCCCTTCAGCCACAGAGGGTGTCCTGGACAAGGCCTCCCTCCTGTGTGATCGTGACAGAGGGGATCAAAGCCGCCTCTAGGCAGGTGCAGTATGGATGTTGAACACACACTGAGGGCTCTGGTGGGTGTGCCCTGCTCCCGGCCCCTCCCCAGACCCTTGTAGCTGCTGTAAAGGGTGGGTGCTGGGCCCGCCTCTCCATGCAGGCGGGGAGACCGAGGCCCAGGAGCAGCTGTGGCAGGACCAGAATTCAGGCCTGCCGTCACATGGCCTCATACCTAGGGGAACTCACTCCCCCACCCTACCCCCTGGCCTCTGCATCTCCAGCTATAAAGTAAGACTTGCTGGCGGTCCATTAGGAGCAGCACCTGGGGCGCAGGCGCCCTTGGTGGGTGCTGCTGGCTGCAAGTGACCTGGGCCCCTCCTGCTCCCTGGTGAGCCCAGAGCCTCTCAGGGCCTTTGAGCCCCATGTGCCTCCTTTCTGAGCCCCAGGTTCCTCATCTGTAAACGCAGGCAGCACAGTTTCAGGATGGGAGGGTGGGGGCCAGGTAGGGGCCCCTTCTGTGGCTTCCCCAGGCCTCATGCTCCAGAGCAGCTCTGCCAGTCATCTTGCCATGGGAGTCGGGCGGGCGGGGGGGTGGGGGGGGGTGACTGGAGGGCTCACTATGTGTGGCCCTCGCAGAACCTCAGGCCACCAGGTGCAGCCAGTGCTGGGTGCTTACCCCTGCTGCTTTCTGGCCTGGATCTCCCTGCCTGCAGGGTGAGGTAGGCCCAGGGCCCACCCTCTGCAGCAGCTACAAGGGTCTCGGGAGGGGCCAGGTGCCCAGGCCAGGAGCAAGGCACACACCAGAGCCTCCGGCTTCTCTTTAGCATCATGCCCTGAAGCACTGTTCTGGAGAAGGAGGTGGCTCCTGGGGAGCACAGTGCAACCCTGGAGTCAGCACCCCTGTTTCTACCCCTAGGCTCCTCTCCAAGATCCTGAGTGAGTGCGAGGACGCGGACGAGATTGAGTACCTGGTGGACGGCTCGTGGTGCCCAATTCGCGCCGAGAAGGAGCGCAGCTGCAGCCCCCAGTGCCCCATCCTCGTGCTCGGTGAGGCCACCCACCTCTTCCTGGGGCTTGTCTCCCGCCCCGCCGCCTGTTTATCTGAAACACAACTGTCCCGGTGGAGTCAGTCCCTCTAGAGAGGGGCGTCCAAGGCGGTCAGAGGCGGTCCAAGTGCCAGCCCCATCCAGAATGCAAGGGGCCTGGGGGCATCAGGCCCCTCGCCCTGTCCTCCAAAGTGGGCCACACGGCCAGGCTGCCCCTGCCCCCCTCCGGCCTCGATTCCCCTGCTCTGCAGGTTGGCAGCCCTCCAGAGCATCTGTCCCCTCTCCCCTGCAGGCACCTCGGATGCCAATGGGCTCCTCTCTACCCCCAGCGTCAACGGCGGGGGCGGCAGCATGCTTGGGGGTGCAGGCAGCGGAGGCGGCCCAGTGGGCAGTGTGGAGAACGGGAAGCCGGGAGCTGACGTGGTGGACCTAACGCTGGACAGCTCGTCGTCCTCGGAGGAGGAAGAGGAAGAAGAGGAGGATGAGGAGGACGAGGACGAGGAGGGCCCCCGGCCAAAGCGCCGCTGCCCCTTCCAAAAGGGTCTGGTGTCGGCCTGCTGACTGCTGGCCGCCGCTGCGCCAGCCGGACACTCGACTTTCCTGGTGCTCACCACTTGGAGGGGCACAGGCGGGCCTTGGGCACAGAGGGAGGAGTGATTTTTTTTCATTTCTTTTCATTGTTGTTCATTTTGTTTTTTCCACCCCTTTCCCTGGCTCCTGGCACCTGTACCTCTGGACTCTCCCATCAGAGGATTAAAAAAAAGGAAAATGACAAAAAAAAAAAAGTATAAAAAAAGAAAAAACAAAAAACAAAAAGCAAACTGAAAAACAAGGCAAGCCACCCACACAGCCGCTTCCCCGGCCGGTGTCGGAGCCCAAAGTCGGAGCCGACCCTGGGGAGGGTTGGGGGGAGGCCCAGGACGCCTTGACCCCCGACGACCATTCCAGCTGGTGCGAGGGACCGGGTGATGGGAGTTCAGGGAGGACCGGCAGCCAAGTGGCCCTCTCCTTGGCAGCGGTGGCAGCGGTGGCCACAACTCTTGACATTCATCTGTTCCTTTGCTTTCTCTCTCCCTGCTAACGTGCTCTCCCGAGAGCCCAGAGCAGGGAGCCTCTTAGCCAAGAAGCCATGGAGTGGGTGGGGGTTGGGGTGGGGCCTTCGGGGGGCAGGGGTGGGCAATGGGGGGACGTGGGGGGCCAGGGAGGGTTTAGCCACAGATGTGTTGTATTTTTTGAAAGTGCAATAACTTGGTATTTTGAAGACTCGGCATGTGGCCAGGGCCCCCTACCCCCACCCCCCTGGCAGCAGGCGGGGGCCCCAGGGCGCGGCACCGTGTGGCGTGGTGGGGGGGTGGGTCTCAGTTTTCTAGCCAGCTACCTCGGTAACTCCAATTCAGGTTAACTTCCCTAGGGAACAGCGCAGGTGTCCATGGACGCCGCCTCCTCGGTGGGGTGGGGGCTGCCACTTTGGAGGGGTGGCAGGGACCTGCCTGGCCTCTCCATTTGGGGTGGTTCCTCCCCCCTCTTCTTGCTCTTGGGTTTTCCGACGGGTACAAGGCCTGCCCGGCTCCCCCCTCCCCCGGGAGCCTCACTCTGGTCTTCCAACAGGACTGGGCGTCCGCTCCCCGCCCGGCCCCACCCGCGCCCCAGTGGCTCCCAGCCTTGGGGGGTGGTCCAGCGACCATGGGGGCTCCCGCAGCGGCCCCAGACGCCTCCACTGGGTGCCCAGCCCCCCACCCAACACCCTTGTCCCCTGGAGGCCGCACCTGGTTCTCCAAGACCGCCTGTGCCCGCAGTTCTTTTTTGCTTTTATTCTTCCCTGCACCCCTCACCCTCAGACCCCAGAATAATTTTTCTTTGTATGAACAGAACTCTCCTAGTCAGGAAGCAATATCATTTCAGGTCTAGAGAAGAAAGGGACGTAAATCTGGTCGAGGGCAAATTCAGTTTTGCTGTATAAACTCGGTTGCGCAGTTCGGCCCCCCCTCCGTCTGCACCGGCAGCTGAGGGCCGCTGTTTTCTAATATTTGTATTCTAATTTAATTGTTTTTTAAAAACGCAAATAAAAAAGTCAAGGTGAAGCTACCATGGTGTCCGCCTCTCTGTGGGTCGGGGGCCGTGGCCGGGAGCAGAGGACAAAGCCAGAAGCCCATCCATGCTCCATGCTCCTCCTGGCTGTGCCACGGGACCTTCTGGCTTCAGGAGGCACAGCATCCAGTCCAGTGGGAAAAGTTCTACCTTGAACTTTGAGGTCCGGTGTGTGTGTGCTGGGCTGGGCCAGTTCAGACAGCCACCAAAATGCAAGGAGGGTCCCTGCTCACTCTGAGGGGCCAAGAAGATACACAGGTAATAAACTCATAGAAAGATAGCATCACCAGTCAACGGGAACATGCACCCCTCATCCCCACTAGGATGGCTAGTAAGTGAGGATCGGGGAGAAGTGAGGCCCTGGAGCAGCCGCAGTGGGCGAGTTCTGGCCAGAGTTGCCGTCTGGCCCAGTGGCTCTGCTCAGGTGTCTTCCCGCAAGGTAAATGAAAACAGGTTCACATAAACGCTGGTACATAAGTGTTCATGTGGTCACAGCAGCATGATTCACAACAGCCAAAAGGTGGTTGGGAAACAACCCAGGTGTCCATCAACAGATGGACCGACACACACACTGTGCACTCCATCCACAGTGGGTTATGCGGGTGCTGAGTCGCTTCAGTCACGTGTGACTCTTGGCGACCCCATGGATGGTAGCCTGCCAGGCTCCTCTGTCAAGGGATTCTCCAGGCAAGAATACTGGAGTGGGTTGCCACAGTCTCCAGGGAATGCTCCAGACAGACCCAGGGATCAAAACCCACACCTGAGTCTCCTATGCTACAGGCAGATTCTTTACCACTGAGACAGCAGGGAAGCCCAGTGGGAAATGATCCGACCTTAAAAAGGAGCAAAGCACTGACGCTCGCCACATTGCAGATGAACCTTGAGGACACGATGGTCAGTTAGAGAAGCCAGACACAGAAGACCACTTAGTGTGTGATTCCATTTACATGAAACATCCAGAACAGGCAGATCCACAGAGACAAGGATAGGTACCTGGGGTGGGAGAGGGGCATATGCAGTGAGTGCTCAAGGAGGGAGGGGTGTCTTGATGGGGTGGTGAGAATGTTCTGGAACTAGATGGAGGGGATGGTTGCACAGTTCTCTGAACATGGCAAGACTTCTCGCAGCGTGGGAGGCAGGAGAACCTGAGTGAAGATGCCGTCCTGGGCCGAGGAGCTGCAGAGCCGCCATCCTTCACCGTCCTCACCAGAGGCCTCTGGTCTCTCTCATGGCTGGCTCAGGTCCCCTTGGGATCTGGCCATGGAACACCTAACCCCTCACCCCACCCAGCCCGAGCTGGAGGCCTGGGTCCACATGAGCACAGATAGGTAAGTGACCTCACCACTGATGGAGGACCCCTGGAGCCATCACTCTGCAACCTCCCAGCCAGGGCCTCCCAGGTCATGGTGGCCCCTCCGTCACCCTACCCCCACCCCAGCCCTGCTGGCCCCAGTGCGTCTAGGAGACAGAAGTGGGAAGGACCCTCCCAGGGCCCTGAACCAGAGGTGGGGGCTGCAGCCTCTTGACAGCCCCCTTCCCACTGAGTGGGATCTGGCCTGACTCCCCCACCATGAAATGTAGGGGGAGCAGTCAGCTCAGATCTTGGAGCATGTCAGCAGGGCCCTCTGGCAGACTTGGGATTCCCTGGCCAAGGCCACCCCACCGAGGGCCTCCAGAAACCCTGCAGGTGATAGAGGAGCCTGCCTGGCCAGTTCTCCCTGTCCACCCCTGCCCTCACCATCCCTCAGGTCCCTTCCTGGTGCCACCCACCCATGCCTGGGGGGTACAGGTCACCTCTGTAGGGGCCCCCGGGTCTGGCACTGCTGGTGACACCTACCCCTCCCTAGGAGCCCAGAGATAGGGTCATTGCATCCAGGTCACCGCATCCAGGCCTGGCAGGAAGGGTCAAGCTGAGCTTAAGGAACTTGAATAGGTGGAGCTGCCGAGGAGTGTGGACAAGGGGCCCAGCCCCTAGGGAAGGGCCCCCCCACCCCCCATCCCCACTCCCCTGTCTCCCTCCCTTCTCCCCGGCCCGCAACAAAACACAAAGAACATCAAAATCAGGCAACTGAGACAGCAGCGGTCATAACAGGCTGCGTTTAGTGGTTTTTTTTTATGTACAAGAAAAATGATTTTTTTGTCTAGTTTTTCATCATCTTTTGTCTTTTTGTTTTTTTATTATTATTACTTTTAAAGCTTCTCCCTCCCCACCCCCAAAAAGTGCATTTTTATCAACTGATTTTTTTTTAATCTCCCACACTTTATAAAGACTCTCAAATACAGTCTCTGGAATGTCTGCTCTGTGCTCTGTGCCCCCCGTGGGAGCCACCCCGCCCTGCTCCACCAGGCCTGGCCCCCCAAAGTCCAAGGCACCTCATGTCTGTGGGCCCGGGTGGGGCAGAGGGGACCCGTAGCCACAGCCTTCAGGCAGCTCCAGCTGCGGAATAGGGGTCTCCCCAGGCCCCTCCCTCTCCAGCCCTGCCCCCACCCCCCTGTAAATCTATATAGTTAGTGCGAGCTAGTCTTACTCTGAGGTTATCACTCCTGGGGTGCCCCAGGCCCTGACCCGTCCTGCACCAGCCAACATCCCCCTACTCCCGCTCCAGGAAGGCTGCTTCCTCAGCTTAAATAACTTTTTAAAATAAAACTGCAAATATAAATATCTTTCTTTCTCAAAAAATAGGATTTTTGCTTTTTTTGTGTGGATTTTTATTTTTTTTCTCCTGCTCTTCCTTTCAGTCTCTCCGTTTCTCACCTCCTACAATCCTGGCTTCCTGAACTGCCTTGGTCCTGGAGGGGCCCCTGCCTCTGTCCCACCACATGGGATGAGATGGATCTCAGTAGTGCAAGGACTCCCCCAGAAGACCCTCTAAGGGGCTGGGGGCTCCTCCCCCCGCCCAAGACCCCACTCCCTTAGAAGAAAGGAAAGGGACAGCCAGGTACAAACAGGGTGACAAGACAGGAGGGCCATGAGGGGTCTCCTGGGCGAGCCGGTCATGGTGGCGGCGGGGGCAGACTTTGGTATGGCCCCGGGGGAGCCTGCCTGGGTACAGGCCCAGACCCACACCCTTGCCAGGCTGGGCCTGGTCCGGCACTTTACATTCACTGGTTTTTAAGTTTTTTTTTTTTTAATTTTTTATTTTTTTCTCTTAATCTCAAAAGGCGGGGTGGGGATCAAGGTGAGGGGCTAGCCAGGGAGCAGCAGCAAGTATGCTAATTCTCTTTCTCTCTCTCTCTGGTCCTGCAGGCTCGAGACCGCTCCAGGTGAGGGTTCTGGCTCCCACCATCCTGCCAGGCCCACTGCTGCCCCCAGCCCCGGGGTGCCCGCAGAGCCCCCGCCTGGAGCTCCCCCTGTGCCCGGACCTCACTCTCACACACACACGCACACACACACATCCACTCAGCTTCACCAAGATGATGGAAATAACAATTTCGCTGTTTTTCTTTTTTTCTTTTTTTTTTTTTTGTACCAGGCAGTTTAAAAAAAAAACACCCCAAAAAAAGAAACCACAAAAAAAAAAAAACAACCAAACAAAAAGCTTTTTGCTGTGTCCTTTCTGAACAGTCAGCACGTTCCCCCTCAAATAGTTTTTTGTTTGTTTGTTTCCTGAAACGCGAGAATTCAGCAGTTATCTTTGGCAACACTTTATCACGACCTTAATTTAAAGAATAAAAATAAAATTGATCCACGTCTATATACAGTATGTGATTGCGCGGAGTTGGGGGTGGGGGGCTGAGCTGGGAGGGTTGGGGGGTGGTCCCGGCTTTGGGCCCATGCAGATGCTGTGGCCCCCCGAGACAGGCTAGCGGGCGGGCGGCAAGAGGGGGGTTAAGGCGGAGTGGGTGGGCAGGGCTGGCGGAAGCTGAGCGCAGAGCTGGGGGCAAGGATCTAGTGCAATTCCCAAGGAGGTTTGTGTTAAAGTGTGCTCGGCGGGGGTTCAGCCCTTGGCCCCCCTCCCCACCCCGTAGTCCTAGAGGCCTGGATTCCCCTAAGTCAGGTCACCCCCCCTGGCCAGGACGACAGTTGTGATTTTTCAGTTGGTTTTATTGCAAGGGGGTGTGTAGGAGAGGGCTGAGCCCCTCAGGGAACCTCTCTGGGAGCTGGGGTGGGGTGGGGTGGGGTGGGGTGGGGGTCCCTGGCCTGGGCACTCGAGCTCGCCTCAGGACACTGGGGTGTGGACGGGGCCACCCGGCCCTGGGCTCCCCTGCCACCCCCCTCAGGAGGGGGTGTCCTGAGACATTTGGGGGGCTGATGGGCTCGGGGGGTAGGGGGGCAGGAGGAAACAAAAACTATCCTGTAGAAACAATAATGAAAGTTGCCTTCTTTAAAAGCTTCCCTTTAAAAACAAGAACAAGATGGGGTTTGTCACAGAACAGAGGGGTGCGGGGTGATGGGCCAGTGGCTGGAAGTGGGGGGGGCAGGGATGCCCCTGCACCTCGGGCTTTGACTAGGAAGGGTCTCAGCTCAGCAGAGTGTCTATTTACAGGGTCCCACGCTAGGGCTGCATATGCGACAGGGAGTTAGGGGTTGGAGGAAGGGTGCCCTGGCCTCTGGCAACAGGGTCTCCCCAGCCCTGGCCCCAGTCCGTGGCCTGTGGCTCGGTCAACACCGGGCCTTTGGGGGGGTGGGGGCCAGAGGCTGGGGGGAGGCAGGTGCCAGCCCCCAATTACAGTCAGTGCCTTTGAGTAAAAAGAGGGGTGCAGGGGGAATCTAAGGCCCTGGAGGTGGGGCCCCCTGCTGCCCACCTCGACGGGGATTGTGGATCCAAGATGGCAGCTCCCCAGCGGCCACAGGAAGGGCGGCCATGTTGGAGGTTGGGGGACAGCAAGGGTGGGGGTGTGTATGTGTGTGGGGGACAAGGGCAGGGAGACAGGAATGCTCTGGCTGGTTGGAAGGCCAGCCCTCTCTCGGGCCCATCCCTGAGCTGGGGAGTCGGTAAGGAGGGTCCCCGCGGACAATGGTGGCCACTGTATGGCTAGCAGTTGATGAGACATCTCAAAATCAGAACCCAAAAAAGGGACAGAAGGGGGAGGGGGCAGGTTTGGTGGGGTGGGGGTGGGGGGACACGGCAGAAACACAAAAACCCCACAGTCCTGCCTGAAGGCAAGCCCCTGTGGTAAAGCACAAATGCCTTAGAAGGCTTTGCCCTCGTTCGCCCATGACTTCCTGACCCCCTTTGCTCACCTCGGGGAACAGAAGTGGATTCTACGTCTGTGGTGGGTTTGTCTTTTTATTATTTTGTACAAAAATAAATCGACTTTTAAGAATTTGTTTGCTCTCTCTCTCGCTCGCTCTCTCTCTCTCGCTCGCTCTTTTTTTTTTTTGTCTTTTTGACTTTTCATAGAAGTTGGTTGCAACTTGTAAACATTTTTTTTTAAATTAAGATAAAGTGTAGTACCCGTTCTGTTACAAAGTGCCAAGACTCCTATTTGTGGTTGGTTGTCTTGTTGTTGTGTTTTTTTTTTTCTTTTGTTTTTGTAAAATCTTGTTTTTATTGCTTTTTGTGACACTGGAACTTCTGGACACTCTAGCTCCCCCATCCCTGACACTGTGAGACCCTGGGTTCCTGCTCTTGGCTCCTTCACCCCCTCGCTATTGTCCGCTCCTCTGAGGAAAAGTATATTTTATATATATATATATCTATATATAAATTTTGTCTTTAAGGAGGAAAAGATGGGGGGAAAAAATCTAATAAAAAGTGCTTTTAAAAACTGGGAGAGGGCTGGGGAGGGGAGTGGGTGAAGAAAAATAGTTTACAATCTCCAAGCGTCTCACGGGGTCAGGGGATGAAGGCGGGGGTGGCAGGGACGCCCTCAGTGCCGGCCCACTGGGTCCCACCAGGTTGTAAGTGCCGTGAAAGAAGGCGGCGGGGGCCCCTGGGGAGTCACCCTGGCATCCCCCTATTCCCCATCTTCTTCCCTTTCTCCACGCCTGGAAATAAAATAGATTTGTGTTGCAGTGGCCAGGATATAATGGGGGCCCACAGGCAGGAATGGGAGGCAGGGAGGCAGTCAGAGAGATGGAGGGGGAGACCCCCACTTAGGAAGTGCCCTGAGGAAGGAGGGTGGGGGTGGGGGTGGGGCCATTTTAACGTCCGCTCACAGCAGACAGAAATCATTTTTTAAGGTCTTGTCTCATAGACTCTAGAAACCAGTGAGGGAAGGAAAAGAAAAGACCACCTGGGTCCCCGGTTTCCCCCGAGACCACCCTCACCCCTGCCGGGATCTGGGATCCTGATCAGGCCTCAGATGGGACCCCAGACCCCAAACCCAGTGGCAGTGGTGGTGGTGGTGGTGGTGGTGGGGGTCGCCCAGGGAGTTCAGAATCCTTGTGTCCCACAAAAACCCCAAACCAAGCCCCAAAAGCCATCAATGGGGTGGGGGAGAAGCGGGGCTGGGGGCTGGGGGTGGGGTGCAGGTGGGGCAAGGGTCCCCGTGGAGGGGGAGAACGGTCATGAAGGAGAAAAATCGGAGAAAAGCACTACCCTAGATTCTGTGACGCTTCATATATATATATCTGTATATATATATATATATATAGATATAGATATCTGTATATAGATATTTTCTTTTTTTGTGTTTTTGGGGGGTGGTGGGTGATTTGCTCTCTCTCTCTTTCTCGGGTTTCTGTTTTGCCTTTTTTTTTTTTTGGTTTTTCAAGCGAGTCCGGCCGCGAAGCTGCCGTCGGCGGTGGTGGCCCTGGAGCCCCCGTCGCCTCCCCCTGCGGCGCTCGCTACATTCAACCTGCCCAGGCCATCGGGGCTGGCCTCGTCCTCCTCCTCGTCCTCGTCCTTAAAGTGCTTCTCCTGGCCATTGCGCCGCGCGGCGGCGGCGGTGTCATCTTCCGGCGAGCCGGGCGGGGCGGGGGCGCCAGGCGGTGGGGGCGCGGGGGCCCCCGAGGCTGGAGCGGGGTCGGGCCCCCCGAGCGCCCCGCCCCGCACGCGGGGCTTGCGGCCACGGCGGGAGGGCACGCCATTGCAGCCGTCCTTCTTGAGGTGTCTGTGCAGATGGTCGGAGCGCACGAACGTCTTGCAGCAGCTGTCACACTGGTAAGGCCGCAGGCCGGTGTGCACGCGCATGTGGTTCTTCAGGTCGTAGTTGTGCGCAAAGGCCGCCCCGCACTGCTGGCACAGGTACGGCTTCTCGCCCGTGTGCTTCCTCATGTGCACCTTGAGCTTGTCCTGCCTGTGGACGGGCCGAGGGTCAGCGGGGGCGCCGGAGGGCAGCCCCCTTCCCAGGATGGCAGCCCTGCCCAGCCCTCCCCACTGGCCTTGGAGCTGGAAACTTGGACCTTCATGAAAAGATGGGCTGCACCCTGGATTAGGGGGGCAGGGAGGGCACCCCAGTGGAACACGGTGAACAGGTTTAGGTCCCCATTCTGAGAACAGCACTGAGGAACCCACGAAAGTCTAAAAAGGGCCTCAGACCCTGCTGGCTGTGTGGCCTCGGGACAACAGCTGAACCTCTCAAAAACCCTTTTTCTTTTTTTGTCAACACTGCTGGATCAGCTCACTCACCAGAGATGGAAAGATGGCAAGCGCATTCTTAACCACTGGACCATCAGGCAAGTCCCACTGAAACCCCTCACCTTTAGTTATTGGCTGCACTGCAAGATCTTAGCTACTCAACCAGGAATCAAACCTGTGCCCCCCTGCAGTGGAAGCTTGGAGTCTTAACCACTGGACCACCAGGGAAGTCCCACTGAAACCCCTTTCTTTTCCACAGAAGGAGGAAGGGAAGACGCCTCTCTCCTGCCTGGGGTTCTGCCCAGTGGCAGACGCACAGCTTCACACTGCAGGTATTTAAGCCTGCCGAGTGTGTGCATGCTTAATCGCTCAGTCGTGTCTGACTCTTTGTGATCCTATAGACTGTAGCCCGCCAGGCTCCTCTGTCCATGGGACTCTCCAGGCAAGAATACTGGGGTGGGTTGCCATGCCCGCCTCCAAGGGATCTTCCCCACCCAAGGATCAAACCAGGGTCTCCTGCATTGCAGGTGGATTCTTCACCATGTGAGCCACCAGGGAAGCCCTGTTCCAGGTGCTGAAAATGCTCCAGAGAACAAGGCGGAATGCCGTGGGTGCTGGAGGGATTAGTGACTGAGAGGGCTAAATAGTCCTGGTTTTAGCTCTGAAAGATCTCTGCCCTGGGAAACCCATGGGTCACTGGAAATCCAGGACAGTTGGTCATAGCAGTAACCAAGTCCCCCCAACCCCCAGTTGCTGCCAAATCCCCCATTCCCTGTCTCACTCCACTCTGGCCATGCTGGCTTCCTGGCTATGACCCCAGCACACCAAGAACCACGAGCCTACATCAGGGCCCTCACACATGCTGCTCCCACGACCAGAGCACTATTTTTCCTCTCAGATCTTCACAGCTGAATTTTGGTCCAAATGTGACCTTCTCAGAGAGGCCCAACTAGACCCCTTCACTCTTGGTCCCTCATGCTACCATCTTGCTTCTCGTCTGTCTTCCTGTCTGAACTATGCGCCATGAGAGCAGGGTATGATTCCAGGGTCCCTCCTTGCCCCTCTCACCCCACAAACAGCAGTGTGGACCAGACTCAGCCTGGGACCTCTGGCCTACAAAACGGATCGTCTCATCAGTTCTGGGGTTACCACGGGGCAAGTGTTGCTCTGTCCTGCTGAGCTCTTGGAATGTGACTGCTCCAAAGTAAGGTGTGCAAGAAGTACAAAAGGCATCCCAGATTCTGAAGACTTCCTTTACTCAAAGTGATAGGAAATATCTCATTTATAATTTTGCTTATTAATCGTATGTTGAAATGGAACTAACAGACTATGCAAACTATGATTAAGATTACTTTCACCTATTCCTTTTACTCTTTGAAAATGTGGCTGCCAGAGAATGTAAAGTCACAGAGGTGGCTCACATGGTATTTCTATTGCACTATGCTGGTTCATACTTATGGGGGTGGATTCCAGGCAGGAATCCACAAGGCAAGGGCAGGGACCTGGATCTCCAGAGCTCTGCCAAGCATCTGACCTGCTCCTTGCTGCAGACTCTTGTGCTTTACTGAGTCCCTCTGGGTCTCTCCCTTCTAATGTCCATCAGACTGAGAACTTCTTTAGTGCCAGGACTAATAGACTCCTACTCATCCTTCAAAACCCTACATGAAATGCCTCTTTCCCTCCAGGAAGTCTTTCCCAACCTCAAGACAAAGGCCTGCACCCATCCCCTGCCACCACCTGGCCTCTTTCAGTACCAAGTCTCTTCCTCTGGCATCACTCACAGAGCTGATGTCCCTGCTTGTTCTAACTCTTCTAGGCTCCTTGCTGTCCTGAGGATCAAATCCTGGCCCTATGCAACCAGACCCTTGACTACTCTCTGGCCTGTTACCCTCACATGAGCCAACAGAATTTGGGCCATAATGAACTCATTGTTCCCTAGATTAACTGAGGCTGTCACCAGGAAGATGATGGCAATTGCCAGGCGCTCCCCCTTCTGCCTGCTCAGAGCCCACTAACATGGCCTCCCAGGTGCCCTGCTCACATCCTGGGGCCACGTCATGGAGGGAACAGGAGGGACTCAGACTATTCTAGCACCACACAGAGATTTCTCCAACTGAGGCTTAGAAGCTCAGAGAGGGGAAGTGACTTGCCCTGAGTTGCACAGAGGGTTGGGGGCTGCGCCGAGGTGCAGTGGGTGGTGGAGGCAGCCTGGGTTTCATCACTTCAAGCCCCGGCCTGGGTAATTATAGCCCGGGCCGCCACAGGCCCCGCTTACTCAACTCTCTAGTGTGAGTCAGAGGGGCCCCTAGGCTCCCCGGCCTGGAGGGAGGGGTGGGAGCTGGGGCCCTGGGTGGGGGTGGGCAGAGAGGAGCCAGGTGGGCATACGGGAGTAAGACGCTCCATGCCTCAGTTTTCCTGACTGAGGGAATCAGTAAACAGAAAACAGAATCAGCCCCGAGCTGAATGTGGGGCGGCCCGGAGAACTCCAGATTAGATGAAACTGAGCCTTGGCGGGATGGGTGGTGGGGTGGGGGTGTTACCTCTCCAGACTCGGGCTTGCTAGGTCTCTTCCAAGCCGTTCCTCCCAGGCTCAGAGATCCTGAGGGCAGGACCCCAGCTATCCCAGTCCACCCTCCCTATGTCTGGAGGGAAAGGAAGGACCCCAAGACCACCAGCACCCCAATCTCACCAAAAGGGGAAGCCAAGCCACCATCCAGGTGGCATGCCTCCCAGCCAGTGCCCTTTGCCCCTGCCTGGCACTCCTGGGTTCTAGAGTCCCAGCCACACCCTCCTCTCCTGGCCTGCTGGGGAGGGGGCCCGGGTACTGGGCCAGGGGTCAGCCCCCAAATTCTATCCCCATGGGGTGGGGCTGGGAAGCTGGGACAATAGCCTCTTTCTTCAGCCTGGGTGGGCGTGGCTGGGGAACCCCAGGGCTGATGAGGGTAGGGGGTGATGCTGAGTCACCCAGCCTGGCAAGGCCCCTGCACACCAGCCAGCCCCCCCGCCCCCACTGGGCTGACCCACAAAGCCCAGCCTGTCACCTCTGGACTCCTAAAACAAGGCCTCAGACACCTCCTCTCCAGGGACCAAGCCCAGTGACCCCTGTGCTCTTCTTCCTCCACTGGCTGCAGCCCATTCTGTAAGATGAACCAGCCTCAGGGCCTTTGCACTGGCGCTTCCCCCTCTGCCTTTCCCTTCCCCTCTCCCTGTGGCTCCTGCCTTCCCCTCCTTTAGGCTTTCCTCGGGGAAGCCTCCCTGTGGCGGGCAGCACCCACAGCTGCCCTCTTGCCTGGTTCTCTGCTCTTTTCCTCCCTAGCTTTTTCCACCAACTCATGTTATCAATTCTGTGGTCATATCTTGCATATGCCCATCGCCCCCATGGGGATTTTGGTGTGTATCTACTTTGAGAACAGGGCCTGGCACCCAACAGGCACGTGTACATGTTGGCTGAATGAAGCAGGTTCCCTGGGCTCATGGAAGGCTTGTAAGTTAAACACAACCACCAGAGCGCCCTGTTCCCAGTGGGGCTGTGGTGTTTGGAGAACCACCACAGGGAAAAAGAAGAGCTATGCCAGGGACATCCCTGGTGGTCCAGTGGTTAAGAATCTGCCTTGCAATGCCCAGCACGTGGGTTTGGTCCCTGGTCGGGGAACTAGGATCCCACATGCCTCGGAGCTCCTGAGGCCATGAGCACCACAGCTAGAGAATCCGAAAGGAAAGATTTGAATGACGCAATTAATACCCGATGCAATAAGTAAATAAAAATATTTTAGAAAAGAAAGAAAAGCTGCTCCTTGGGCTCTTCCTTCCAGCCTCACACATTTCGGCACCACCTGGCACACTTTAGGTCTAAGTGGTCAGCTCGTTTAGGCGCTGTGTGCCCACTCCCGTCATAGGTTCTCCTGACAGACACACGGGGGTGGGGGTGTACCAATGGAGAAGGCACCCTCGTAGGGTGTTTTTGCAGATGGAGGCAGGATGTGAACATGTGTGTGCACACATGATGGCGTAGGGGGCCATGTGCGGCCACTGGACCAGGGGCCCCCGGGAAGCACCCCAACTCCCCACCACGGAGGCGCCAACTCACCTGGTGAATCGGACCTTGCAGATGTTACACTCGTAGGGCTTCTCGCCCGTGTGGGTCCGGATGTGGCGCGGCAGCTTGCCGGCACCCTGGATGACCTTCTCGCAGATGGGGCACTTCTGGAAGGCCTTGGCCCGGATCTTCTTCTCCACCTTCTGTGACCAGGCCGGGTAGACGTCCCCGTCATGGGCGCCGCTGAAGTACTTCAGGTAGTAGTCCACAACACCTTTGTCGTCCGCCCGTGACTCCTCGTCGCTGTCCCCTGCTGTGGTTGCCCCCGCCCGGCCCACCGACGACATCATCTGCTGCAGCAGCGTGCTGGCCGCCAGCCCGTCCGCATCAGCCCCGTCCGCATCCTCGCCCTCAGCCGCGCCCGACAGGAAACCCGGAGAGTCGCCTGGCTCCGGGGCTGCCTCCGACAGTGAGGCTGCCTCCTCCTCCCCGCCCCGGCCGTAGTGGCCGTTCTGCGTGGCGGTGGATGGCGGGACCACAGGGGTTGGGAAGAGGCCCCCTGCCGGGGCGTCCTCATCCCGCTCTGGCCACAGACCTGGGTTGCTGTCGCCCTCATCCCCATCCCCGGCCGAGGGCCGCTCAGCCGGGGGGCCGGGCCCGTAGAAATCCAAGCCATTGCAGTCGCCAGCAGCCACGGCAGCCACAGCGGCCGCCACAGCCTCCTTGGTGGCATCCAGGTCATCGTCGGATGCGCCAAAGGCAGACCATGGGAAGGAGGCAGCCGCGGTGGCGGGCAGGCTGTTCATGGGATTGGTCTGGAAGAACTCGAGGTACTCCTTGGCGCGAAGGAGGTTTCGCTGATCAATTTGATCTACGAGGTCCAGCTGCCCGGCATCGGCGCCTGCGTCGGCTGCCAGGATCTGCCGGTCGAGGAGGTCAGCGCACACGTGGCTCACAGCGGGGATCTCGAGCAGGCGGGCAGCACTGAGGATGTCGCCCACGTTGGCCGTGCTGACAGTGAGTGTGGCCGTGTAGGCGAAGTCCATGAGGGCCGTGAGCGCCTCGGCGCTGACGAAGTCGATCTCGTACACGTTCTGCTGGTCCACCACGGCGCCTGATGTGAACAACTTCTTGAAGTACTGGCTGCAGGCGGCTAGCACCGAGCGGTGCGTGGGGAACTCGCGGCCCTCTACCAGGATCACCACGTCACACAGCAGGCCCTGCGTCCGCTGCTCGTTGAGTCCGCTCAGGATGTCACTGCTGTGGTCGGGGAACGGGATCCCGATGGGGCCGTCCACGCCGCCGGCCATCTTCCGCGCCGAGACCTACAGCACCAGGAAGGAAGGGGCAGTTGTGAGAGTCGGGGGTGGAGAGTCGGGTGGTACGGATGGGGCCAAATGGCCGGGCAGCAGGACCCTCAGAGAGTAGTCCCCCAACCCCAGCCTCAGTTTCCCTGGCTCTGCATTAGGATGGTCTGTGGTCATCACTGTGGGATGACACTGGTGAAACCCAGCCGGGTGCTTCAGAGATGAACACGAGCCCTTCCCCTCTTTAATGGATGGGCAATCCCAGCTAAGAGGCAGCTTGAAGTGGCGTGGGAGCACACAGAAGGTGCTTAATAAATGCCCAGCATGAGTTGCATCCTAGTGAATCTGAGCACAGGCTTCTGCCCACCCACTCTCTAGGAGGACGGGGCAGTGACATAAGGCACCCACTGTGTGCCATCCTGGCTGAGCACCCAGGAGTCCCATAGGCAGTGTGGTTTCCACTGCAGAGGTGAGAAAGTGAGGCTCAGGGAGTCCCAGTCTCAATTCAAACCCAGGGTGCCTGACCCAAGAGCCACTACCCAAATGGTGTGGCTGTCCAACCCTGCCTGGCCCCTCAGCCTCCCTAACCTTCCCTCCTGCTGCTTGGTCAGCCCCGGTTCTCTTGGGGGGCTCTGAGTCAGCAGGAAGGGGTGAGGCCAAGACCCAGGGACCTGGCCAGAAACATGGGGGCCAAGGGTGTGCCCTCCTGGGGTGGGGCCATGACTCTGCAGGAGGAACCCATTCCTGCCGTGTGGACCCCCAGAACGTGGCTCAGCTCTTGCAGTGAATAACTGGGGGGAATGAGGCCACCGTCAGATGCTCCTCCCTGCCTACTTGAGCTGACCCTGTCAAGGAGTAATGGGGGGCCAGGGGCCTCCTCTCCACCTCCTGCCCAGCCAGTTCCTCTCCTTTTGGCCACCCTGTCTGCACTGTTCAGACTGGACAAGACTCTGCCACTCTCAAGGCCTCAGTCTCCCCATCTGTCAAATGGGCAGAAGCCTTTGTCAGAGCAGGGCCAGAGGGGACTCAGTCTCGCCCCTTCCCCCCCTCCTTTTTTCCGCCTTTCCCTGGGCTGTGACTCATCCACCCACTCGGGCGCTTGTGCAACCCCCTGGCTCCTGTCCCCACCCTCCACCCTCTCCGGGGAACCCCTGGCTGCCCAGAGCCACCCAACAAAACCCACATTCCTTGGACCCAGCTGGCCTGCTTTCAGGACGGAGCCCCTGCTTGTCCCTGGGGAGAGAGCCTGAATCCAGCCGTCCACAGCCTCCCCGGGACTCCCAGCTGAGTGACCCAGCTCAGGTCTAACCCGATCCCTCCTGCTAGGTAGGCCTCTCGCGGGATGCAGGCGGCTGGCCTAGCCAGTCCCAAGGACCCAGGGCCGCCCTGGGAGCAGGGTCCGGGCCTTGAGGCCGACACAGAGGCCTTTGTGTGGTGCGCAGGCAGCCGGTACACTTCCCGGGACGCCTCTCTCCATGGCCCGCCCTCTTTCCCGCCGACCGCACCAGCTGCTCAGCTCCCCCCTCTGTTCCGCCAGTCCGTGGTGGGTGCGGCAGGGGGGAGGCTCAGATGTGACTGTTGGGAGCAGGAGAATAGGGGGTGGGGGGCGCGACCCCATCCAAGGCTCGGCCACAGGAGGCCTCAGCAGAGCCCCCTATGGCGGCTCCCACCCCCTGCCACCATCTGCCGTCTGGCCCCGGGCCCCTGGGAGCGAGTGGGCAGATGGGCCTCCGGATCAGACCGGCCTCAGCCCCTCCTCTGATCCAGGCCACCAACACGCTAAGATGGCCACCCTTGCCCTGCCTGCCAGTGTCCCTTCAGGTGCCTCCTGGGGCCTCTAGGTCGGGACCTGAATTGGTCCAGGTGACTCACCCCTGCCATGGCCACTCCACCCCCACCTCCCCACCAGGCCAGGCGCTGGCGCAGACCTACTTCAAGTGCAAAGTCACCCAGTTGGAAAGGAGTGGGCTCCGTCCTTGAACCCATCCTGGGGCGATGGATCAAGCCCTGGGCCTGGGTCTCCACCAGCTGGAAGACCCGGGCCAAGTGCACACAGCCTGCTGTGTGGGGCAGTCCTTGGGTCTGGGGGGTCCAAGTTCCTGCCCTTCCCCAGCTGGGGCCTCCTATTTCCCCAGCTAATCATCTGATATGAATTTGGGCAAACTCTGGGAAATAGCGGAGGACAGAGGAGCCTGGTGTGCTGTAGTCTCTGGGGTCGCAAAGAGTCAGACACAACTTGGCAACTGAACAACAACAAATCACATGAGACCTTCCTCTCAAGGGCAAGGCCTGGGGTGATGCAGGCTCAGGGAAGCCTCCAAGAAAGCAGCATGAGCCCCATTCACAGATGAGAACACTGAGGCCCAGAGACAGCTAGAAGCCAGGCCGAGAGCACCCAGCGAGGCTGACCCAGGAGCCCACAGAGGTGAGAGGCTGGTGGTCCCCCAACCCTCCCCTACACACTTCCCAGCAAGCCGCAGCCTCTTTTCTCGGCCTGGAAACTAAACTGGCCACCTGGCTTAACCCTCTCTCCAAGAACTCATACCACCTGGCCGCCACGCCCCAGGCTGCTGTCCCCACAGGGGCCTCTTGGGGCCCTCCCTCTAGAAAGGGGAGGAAGTCCCTGTGAGATGGGAGAGAGGTCAGGTGGGGTCCTGGTGGCAGAAAGCACTGATGACTAAGCACCCACTGTGTGCCATGGCAGGGTCTCACCGGGAGAGCCCTGCCTTGCTCTAAGAGGCCCCACACCTCTGACACCTAGTAGGTGCTCCTGCACTGGCAGCTAACACCTAGTAGGTGCTCCTGCAATGGCAGTTTCCTCAGTAATGATGAGCCAACGAAACCTCTCTCCTCCAGGAAGCCCCACCCCCCCCACGCTGGCCGTGTCCACACCCTCAACGGCCAGGGTCCCTGAGCTCAGGCCCACACCCACCCAAGGCACGGTCTTTCATCACAGCTCCACCCCCACACTTGCCTCCATGGGATTTCCGGGGCCGTTTGGTGCTGACTCGGCGGCCGGCCGAGGGACAGGCCTCGGCAGGCTCCTCCTGGGCTGGAGGTGGGGCGCCCTCCTCCCTCTTGGGCTGCTCCCAGGCCCCTACACCAGGCCCTCCCCTGAGCAGCACACAGTAGGGGTGCAGCAAACGACAGGAAGAACCAAAGACCAAAGAGCTATGCACTGGAGTAAGCCCACGCCCAGCCCTGCCCACCTGGCTGACAGGCACACCCAGTACCAGGGGCCAGTGCCAGTCCCACCTCCGATCCAACCTAGGGTCACTTGCTGCGGCAGGCAGCTAGGACCTGGGCCAGCTTTGGGCCCTCCTCGGTGCCCTAATTTTCAAGACCTAACTGGACCCTAGGCTGTAGAGATGAGCAAAAGCTCAGAGAGGTGCTAAGACCAGGGCAAGGTCACACAGCAGAGCAGTGGCCAGGCTGGGACTCAGACGCTCTGACCTGAGGTGCCAGCACTCACCCACTGGGGATGCAGGGTGAGGCTGCGAGCGCCCAAACCTGGTCCCCAGAACATCAGGGGGCAAAGCCCAGGGCAGCGCCCCAGGAGAGGGTCGGGGGAGGAGGCCAAGGAGTCCCCAAGGTCAGGTGCAAGGTGAGGGCTGGAGCCGGGCCTTCCCTCCTACCCACACCCCCCAGGAAGGGGTAGCCAGCAGCAGGTAGGTAGGTAACCATCAGCTGATGCCTTTCTGGAAGAGAGTCCAGGGAGGGGGGCCGCTTAATGGGGGTTACAGGCTCCCACACCCACCCAGGGAGAGAACAAAAAAGAACTCCTTCAGGGACCTCCGACACCTACTATGTGCCACAGCAGCCCAGGAGCACATCTTGGTCTGTCTACCTCTAAGCTGGGTGACCTTGGGCCAAAAAAAGCACTTCAGTTTCCTTGGGAGTTGTGATGGTAGCAAAGGGTTCCACTCTAGTCCACTCAGCAAGCCTACGCCTAGGACCTACTATGTGCCAGTGACAGTTCCCAAAGGTCTGATGAGGTGGTTTGCCCCCTCTTATGGATGGGAGTGGGGCTTTCAACTTCACTTCTGAACATTATACCAGAGGGAATCCATCTCCCTCTCCATCTACTATGTGCCAAGCAAGTGCCAGGTAGGCCCCAGGAGGAAGCTGAGCCATCATCTAGAGGGAAAAAAACGGGCCCAGAGAGGGTAGGCGGCTGGCCCAAGGTCACACAGCAAGTCTGGCACCCAGGTGCGGCTGCCAGGCCAGCGCCTGGCCGCCCCCACCCCCTCCCAGCCTGGCAGCCTGTGTTGCAAGGTTGGTCCTGACGGGTTACCCCGCCCTGACCTGGTGCCAATCCCTGCCTGGCCCGGTCCCCGGCCTGGGGTTTAATGGGACAGGAATGCAGCGTCCTTGTTGGGGGGTGGGGGGCACTAACGGCTCAGGGTGACTGTGGCTGCCAGCTGTCAGCCAGCCCCCTGCCCGCCTGTCCTCGCAGGCCTCCCTCCGGGCCAGACACCAGCAAACAGGCCCTCGGCCATTTTATGTGTCCATTTATTGCCCTAAATGGGGAGGGGCTTCCTGCCCGGGCCTTAAAGGGCCAGAGGCAGGAAGGCTGTGGGCCCACTGGGAAGTGTGTGTGTGTAGACCGGAGGGGGTGGGGATTAGGAGGTCACGGGGCTCCTATCTGACCCCCAGCTCATGGGTGGGGCCAAGGCCCACCCTGTTCCCACGCTCTGAGCGCCGTAGTGGGCCAGGAAGTACAGCCCTGACACCAAGCCCAGGTTTCAAGAGGAAGCCCTGAGAAGACAGATCTGTTCTCAGTGGAGGTGGAAGGAGTAAGCTTCCTGTCACTGGGGGTAACCAAAGCTGGGCTTCATGGAAGCCCACCAATGTCTACCTTGCCCTTAGCTCAGGTTGCACGTGCTTATCCAAGATGCCCAGGAAAGGCCTGGGTGACTTCTAGGAGCCTTGTCCCTCTCTTCATCCAGATCGCTCCCTCATGCCCTCCTCAGAGGCAGGTTTGTCAACTGGAGGCACCACCCTGCCCCCACCTGCAGCCTGAGCAGGTGGAGGGCTCAGCCTGGAAACACACAGAGGGGTACATGGCCCATGGAGGCCCTAGGCTCCTGTGCTTAGGATCCAGCCCTTCCCAGCTACCAAACAGCCTGACAGGAGGTGGGTCAGGGCCCTATTTTCCAGTCGAACCAGAAAGGCGTGGGTGGGGACGCTTCCACCCCGTGGCCATTCCTGGCCTGCTGGGGGACAGATGGAGGGCCTGCTTCTCTGTCCAGATTCTCCAGAGGGCGCCTTCCGTGCTCTGTTGCTTCAGAAACTGGGGCCTCAGGCCCCCCAGGGCTGGGGCTGTTCCCCCAATAGGTCTCGGTTGCCTCAGCATCAACCCTCACAGCTCTGGGAAGTGGCGCCTGTGATCACCACCCCACTTCATGGGCCAGGTCACTGAGGCAACCTGCCCAGGTCGCACGGCAGAGCAGGATTCGAACACAGGTCGTCTGTCTGGCTCCATCTCGCCTAACTAGTCCTTCCAGGGCTCCACCTACCTGCCCCCACACACACTGCCCCAGGTGCCAGCAGGGGACTAAATCCCCCCACCCTGGGGGCCTTGGGGGCTGAGGATAGCTTATTCTCACACCCCCTCAGAATTGCCTTATGACAGCACAGGAAAAAAAGGGAGAGGTCTGTCTAGGGTCACGCAGGGAGCCTGGGGCCGGGCTGGAGTCCAGCTGACACCTGTGAAATTGGGGGGCGGGGGGCTTCAGACCGGAGACGCAGGAGGGGCTCTCCAGGGCCCTGACACCACCCAGCAGTCACTAGACAAACATCCCCAGAGAATCACGGAGTATATCCTCAGGACAATGCTTTGGGGCTAAAGGTAATTTCCCCATTGTAGTGATGGCCACACTGAGGCTGGCAGAGGGGAGGCAACCTTCCTAAGTGGACCTCAGATGGAGGTGAGGGAGGGCCGGGCTGAGACTGGACCACACTGGCTCCCACCCAAGGCTGTCCCTCTGGTCTCCACTGCCCAGGGCTGTGGCAGCTCAGTTTATGGTCTATCAGGTGCCTGGAGCACAAAGTGACAGGTAGGAGGGTGAAATAGTCACACACACCCCCCAACAGGATCTCTGCTATACCCCAAGCTGACCCAGGTGCTTCCTCCACGAGGGAAGGAAGGAAAAACACAGGTGGGCCTGCAGGCAGTACGTGGGGGAATTCACAGTAACCTCATTTCACAGAGAAGGATGCTCAGGCTCCGACAGACCATGGGACCTGTCCAAAGTCACAGAGCAAGTGAGCCAGAACCTGAAACCCCAGTGGACCCCCTTCTCGGGCTAGCTCTGCTTCAGAGGGCCTGGCCCCAAGTCTTGGCTCTGTGAGGCAACCTGGGTCTTGGGAATAATGGGTTGTAAAACACACACAGTCTCCAGGGACGAAGGTGCCAAGGGGTGGGGCTGCAGCTCAGACGGGGTGGGAAGGGCCTGGGACGCTGAGGCTCCTGCTGTGTGACCTTGGACACCTTGCTTCCCCTCTCTGAGCCTCACTGTCCTCTTGGGGCAGAGACTCCATTTGGCTGACAGGTGCCTACTGTCAACCTCCAGGCCCTCTGTAAGACAGGTGAGCAGGTGCCCCTTGGCTGTGACATGCAGAGAACTCTAGACACCACCTGAGCTGGGAGGCAGGACCACAAGAGTGAGACCCAGCCATGGTTGGGTGACCTTGGCCTGCTCTCTGCTTCCCCCGGGCCTCAGTCACTCCTGCCCCATTTGGCACCGTTCTGAGGCTTGTCTAAGCCCCTGTGGCCCCACACTTGTATTGGGCCTTCCTTCCTGGCCTCAGTTTCCCTCACATGGCATCAGGGACCACCTCCAGCCCAACCGACTCTGGGTTAGTCAAGGGTCCAGGGAAAAGGAAGGAAGGAAAAAAGCCCACAGGACTAGCTCTTGCCTGGAGAACTCTCCCCAGTGGATGGGGCTTGAGCGCGGCCAGGCCTCAGTCTGCCACACAAAGAAAAGGGTGTAGGGGCTCCCTGCAGCCGCTCACCCGTTGCTGAGGGCCTGTGCTAAGGGTTGTGTGGCTCCCCGGCCCGGGGCCAGGGTGCTGACTGGCCACAACGCAGCCAATCAGGACTGAATAATAAATACCCCCCCAAAGTGACCCACGAATTAAAATTTCAGTGTCCCCGATGGCTCCTCTTTCCTTCATTAGGCATGCGGATCCCAGGGCTTCGCTCTTCCAGCCACCAGCTCCTGCACCCCCCCCTTCTCCCCCAGGCTCCCGTCTCCACAGCGATGGCTGGCGGTAAACAGAGCCCCGAGCCCAGCCGATAAGTGCCAGGCCCGGGTGATCTAAGGGCCCCACTGCGGGTGGCCCATGGGGGAGAATGCCCCCAGCCTGGAGCCTTGGGGGCCTGGGCAGCAGCAGAGCCCTGCCTGGACTCCCCAGTAGGAAGTGATCCACTGACCCTGGGGAGGTTCCCCCCAGTGTGGGAGCGGTGCACTCGGGGTTACGCCCTGGCCCTGTTCGGGGTGGGGGGGCGGCGCTGACACGGAATCCTGGACGCCCTCTCTGGCTGGGCCTGCTCCAGCCCTGCTCTGGGAGGCGGTGGGGGGGGGGGTGCAAACCAAGCCCGCCACCCATGGGTGAGCCAGGTGGGCACACCCGGTGGAGGGGCACCAAGACCTCTCTCACTTCCGCCGCCTGGCTAGGGGAAGAGAGGAGTTGCCTGCCTCCCCCTGCCACCCCGCCAAGTGCTGGCTACCTTCCCCAAACATTCAGCAGGCACCCACTGGGTGCCCAGGCCCGGTGGGACAGCAGTATCTTGCTGCGGGCCACTGGACTCCCCCACCACCGGCCAGCCAGCGAGGACAGTGCCTCCCAGGACCCGCAAAGGCCTGGGCCCAGAGGGGTGCACCAGCCCCAGCGCTCAGCTCAGGCCCCTGCCTGGTTCCCAGGCCCGGGGCTGGGGGAGGGGGCCAGTTCCTAGGCCACGGTGCGAGGTAGGGAGGGCGAGGGAGGGGGCCGGATCCCACCAGCTTACCCCCTCCTCTGCTCGGGCTCAGGGTTCGCACGTGGTGGTGGCGTCAAGGGGAAGGAGGGGTGTCCGGGCCAGAGGAGACGGGGTCACGCGCTTTGGGGGCGCGGGCGAGGGAGAGGGGTGCTCTCTGTCCCCTCACCCGGGGCCAGGGCCGGACGGCCGCGCGGGCAGGGCAAGGGGCCAGGCCGGTCCCCCCGCCCAAGGCTGAGTCAGGCCCGGGCGGGGGCAGGAAGCGGCCCCCTCCCCCGCCCCGGCCGCAGCGCGCAGCCCCCGCCCCGGCCCGCGGGCCCCCACCGCGCCGCCAGCGCGGGGTGCTCCTACCTCCTTCCCGGGGCAGCGGCGAGGGGGCCCGGCCCCGGCGGCGGCGGTGGCGGCGGCTGCGGCTGGGCTAGCTCCCTCCGAGGGGCCGGGAGGCGGCAGTGAGCCTGGCCCCGCGCCACCCCCCGCCGCCGGCGGCCAATCCCCACCCGGGCTGGGGGGAGGGCGATGCAAATTACCCCGGATCTGGGTCCGCCCGCCCGCCTCCCCCACGCCCGGGCCCAGCCTGCACTAGGCCGCGCATCCCCGGGCTCGCCTGCGCCTCGCGGCCGCTCGGGCCGCCGCCCTCCCCGGGGAGCGCCGGGTGGGTGACCCCCCCCCCCCGGGGGCGGGGGGCTGAGGGAAGGGGGGCTGGGGACGGTTACACAACCAGGCGGGGAGGGGCCCCGGGGCGGGGAGGGGGCCGGCCCGCGGGCCGCGCAGCCGGAAGCCGGGGACCGCCACCGGCCCCCGGCAAGGGGAGCCCGGCTGCAGGCCCCGCCCCCGGGCCGGCAGGGCCCGCCCTCGAGCCGCGCCGCGCTATCGGCCCGCGGTCATTGGCTCGCCAGCCCGCCGCTCACCGCCCCTCCTCCGCACCGCCCCTACCCGCGGACCGCGGCGGGCTGCCGGCGCAGGGCACCCTGGAACTAGTAGTCCTAGCCGCCTGCCACCTGCCAGCCACAAGCGCGGAGGAACTACGAAGCCCAGAGGCCCCAGCGGCCGCGCCCGCCCACCCGAACACCCCACCCCTTCCCCCTCCTTTGCAAAGCCCCCCTCCCTGTTTTTTCAGCCCCCTCCCCCCCATCCCCCATGGAGCTCAATCCTGGCCAACTCCAACGTATGCACGCAACACCGAATAGGCCCCCGGGGGGCAAGAGCGCCCCCAGTACCCAGCTGCAAACTTAGCACGCGACGCGCCCCCTATCTCCCCACGCCGGCTCCCCCCACCCTCAATGCAGCCCCACTTCCCCTCCCCCTCTCCCCGCGCGCCTGGGAGCCCCCAAAAACCATGCACGGAGGCGGGGGGGCTGCCGCACAAACCCGTGCACTTCGCCCCCAATACCCCCTCCCGGGAGGCGCCCCCTCCCCGAGCTCGGGATTCAGGGCGCCTCCTGCCTCCGGGCAGCTGCCAACCACCCCCTCCTCTGAAACTTGCGGAACGTCCCCGGCTCTGGGGATCGCCCCTTCCCGAGAGGGCAGCGGTGGGCGCAGTGCCCCCGGCCCGTCCCCGCCCTGCACCCCGCGCTGGGGGCCGCGTCGGGCGCTGACTTACCTCGCGGGGCCGGGCCGGGGCCGGGGCGCGCGGGGCCGGGGCCCGGAGTTCAGACTAGGTTCCTTGGCCGCTCGCCTCTGGGGTCCGCGTCTCGCTCTCCCCTCGCTGGCTCTCCCCTCGTCGTTCCCTCGCTCCGGCGGCGGCGTCACTGCCCCTACAGTAACTGTACAGTACAGCCAAAGCCCCGTATGATGCTCGCGACTCCCTTCCTGGTTTCTCCGAGGGCAAGAGGGGTCCTCCCTTGTCTTAAAGGTGCCGCAGCCGCCGGCCCCCCCCACGCCCAGCCCGCCCCCCCCACCCCGGCCTCAGAGGCCAGAACAGGCTCGGCAGGTCCCCTCTTGCCACGTCTCTGCCCTCCCGTGGGGCTTCGCCCGCTGCGCCGGGAAGACCGGGCTGTTATTAGGTTTTGTCAAGTTGGGGGGGGGTCCAGCCCGCCCCAGGCGCGCCCCCCCTCCTCTGACCTCTCCGCCCCGCTGCGCGGCGCCGTGCCAGCCTGCCAGCTTATCTGGCCCCAGAGCTCCCCGGGGCGCGGGGGGAGCGGGCCCCCCGGGGTGGAGGGGGGGTGGGGGCCTCCAGATAAACAGGCCCCCAGCCTCTGCGCGGAGGCGGGTGCGGGGGGGCGCGGGCTTTGCCCCCGACGCCTGGGGCGTGGCAGGATGGCAGCGGGGGCGGGGAGGGCTGTGCGCACTGCGAGGACCGACGCGGGCGTGGGTCGCCGCTGCCCCGGCTGCTGGGGGTGGGTAGGGGGCGAAGGGGTGGAGACCGCGGGCCAGGCGCCCGCCCTCTCCGGGGGCCTCAGTTTGCCCAGCTGCGGAAGGGGACCGGGGGCGGGCTTTCGGCTGACGGCTCGGGTCCGCTGGGCTCCCGGGTCCCTAAATGAAACAGCCAACCTGCTCGCCCGCGATTATATAAAGGAGTCGCCTCCGCCCGCTGCGCCAAGGGGCGTAGCGGGGGAAGGGGTTGGCGAGGGGCGGGCTGGGCTGTTGTTTTCCCGGCTTTCCAAGTTCCCCCACCCAACTGCGGGCCACTGGGCGGGACGCGGCCCCGGACCCGGACGCCTGGGTCCTGCGGTCCGCTCCCGCAAGGGTCTGCGTGGCTCCGGAGGGGCGGAGGTGGAGAGTGGGGAGGCGTTGGCTCAGCCCAACTTTTTTTTTTCCCCCTGTCCATTTCTCCCACTTCCTCCCTGGTCGTGGGAGAGGTCCGGCGGGGGGACGGGGGAGGGGGAGGAGGGGGACGAGCGGTGAGAACAGACTGACCCGGCCAGGCCGGCTGCCCGCTGCACACAGTAGGCACCCGAGGAGGGCTGGCTGGTGCGATCAGCCGCCTGGCGGGGGCTCTGCGCCTCAGTTTCCCCCTTCCTCATTACCTCGGTCGGAAAGGGCTGGCACCTGCTCCACAGCGGTCGTTTACTGAGCGCTTCTCAGGTGGCTGACTCTGTCCGGGGTCCTGTTTACTTGCATTCCAACATCTAATGCCATGACCATGATCATTATTTCTTGTTATTATAATTTTTTACCACCATTGCCTTACAGGCAGGAAACTTCCACTGCCGTTAGTGAAACGCACATATGTCCTTCTCTGACTTCAAAGCTTTCCACCTCTCCACCCCAACCTTGGGCACCTTGCTGCTTCTCCGCTCCCAAACGGGGTGAATGGGCTTTTGTAATAATAATTTGTCTTTAAGGGGAAACCCTGGAGGTCCCCAGAAGGGAAGTGACAGCCCCAGGACTTGCAGCCTGAAACCAGCCCCTGGGTAGGTGGAAAGGGACTGAGGGAGGGGCCACAGCCATCCAGAGTGAGGGCGGAACCCAGGGACTTTGCTCTAACGACCCTGCCTGGGAAATAAGCCCTCTTCCTTCTTTAAACCACCCTCTCATCCACCCTGGGAGGAGAAGGGCCAAGCAGAAACACAATTTGCAGGTCTCAGGATAGCACCTCGGCTCTGTAGATACCCGAAGCTCAGACCTTCATCCTAAATGGTCTTATTTGCCATCCTGCAAGCTCCACCCACTCAGCCAGAGAAGGGTGACTCAGTGTCCCCTCTGTACTACCCAGCCTCAGATATCTGATACTCTTCTCAGCGGTTGATAACCTGACTCAGAAGGGGCAAGAGAACTTACATGTAAGATTGACATTGAATCTAATCCTTATCAGGCCCCGGGAAAGAGCAGGGATTTTGTGATTTCCATTTTACATTTGAGTAAATTGAGACCCAGAGAGGGAGAGATCCCAAGGATGTTGGATCCAGCTTCATCTGGCTCTGGACCCTGCCAGAGGGTTTGCAGGCAAGTCCTTGAGGAGATGCCAGGATGGCATACCCTGTGCCCATTCCTGCCCCTGCAATAAAAAGAGAAGGAGGTGGGTAAAGCTTTGTCCTAACCCCAACTCCTCAGTCCCACCCCTCCCCTGCCCCCACAAAAGATACCCAAGCAGATACTAGTTGAAAAACCTAATAAAGTATAAAAGATTGAGTTGCTGTGTGACCTTGGGCAGACTACTTAACCTCTCTGATCCTCAGAGTCCTCTGTAAAGAATAATCATAGAGAGACTTCCCTGGTGGTCCAGTGGTTAAGACTTCAAGCTTCTACTACAGCAGGGCACAAGTTTGATCCCTGGTCATGGAACTAAGATTCCCTCAAATGCCACAACGTGGCCAAAAAAATAATAAAACTTTAAAAAATTTTTATTTTAAAAAATAAAAAAGAGTAATGGTAGAGACTTCCTAGGGTTGTGACAAAGGAGAATCAAGATGGTACATGTAACATACTTAAACAGTATTGTACCTGCTGGTGGGAGGTCCTCAACACAGGACAGATAGGATTATGTTGTTATTGTTGTCATTATTACTTTTATTTGGGCCATACCCTGACCCGTATGCCCTGTTCCTGGCCAGGATAGAGGTGAGACCCACATCTCCCAAGGTGAAAACTTCACACACACTCAAGGCATTTTTTTTTTAAAATCTCATTGGCAGACCCCTACTTAAGATGCTTGGCTAAAGGATTCTTGGAATGTATCAGGACTCCATCATAGCAATAAAGCAATATAAAAATTGTTAAATACTTGAAACTTGCCTCAAAATAGATTTAGTCTAGGGTGAGTTGTAATACCAGCTCTCCTTTTCTGAATTCCACTTTTGTGTGCTATTTTAGTCCATCTGTGGAACCTGGAATTATCATCCCTAATGTACACGATAAAGACATTGAAGACCCAGAGAGGGTAAACTTGGCAAACTTACCAAATACACATAGCATTTGAGCAGAGGGGCTTGAATTCCAGTTACAAGGGCTAGGCTGCAAAGTTATGTAACATTTCAACAGATAATTCTTTTGACCAGCACCAGCGGTTGCTTTTGGGATGGGGAGCAGACTGAAATAGCTCCTGTTTACTCTCTTTGATCTTTTGAATTTTGTATCCTGCACTTATGACTTATAACAAAACAAAAATTATGTCTAAAGTATTTTGAACCTATGTGTTTGAAAGAACGCCATCGAGAAAGTGAAAGAAAAACCCACAGAATGGGAGAAAACATTTGCAAATTGTAGATCTGATAAGGGTCTACTATTTATGTGATATATAAAGAACTCTTAAACTCAACAATAAAAACACTACAACTTTTTTTAATAGGTAAAGGATTTAAATAGACATTTCTAAAAAATATATATGTATATATATAAATAACCAATCAAGCTCATGAAAAGTTACCCAACATCACTAGTCATCAGGGAAATGCAAATCAAAACCACAAGGAGACACCACTTCACCCCTGCTAGGGTGGCTTGAATCAAAAAGACAGACCAGAACAAGCATTGATGAGGATGGGGGAGAAACTGGAACCGTCATTTGTAGCTGGTGGGGACGTAAAATGTTACAGCTGCTGTGAAAAAGAGTTTGGCAGTTTCTCAAGTGGTAAAAGAGACAGCCACCATACCATCCAGCAATTTCACTCCTAGGTGTCTCTATCCAAGAGAAATGAGAACACGAATATCTATAACAGCATTATTCCTAATAACCAAAGGTAGAAACAGTCCAGATGTCCATCAACTGATAAATGGATAAATCAAATGTGGTCCATCCATACAATAGAATATTATTCAGCCTTAAAAAGGAGTGAAGCACTGACACAGGCTACAGTGTGAAACCTTGAAAATAGAATGCTCAGTGAAACAAAGCAGACACAAAAGGCCACACAGTGTGTAATTCCATTTATACAAAATGTCCAGAACAGGCAAATACAGAGACAGAATATGGCTTAGTGGATGCCTGGAGCTGGGAGGTGTTGGGGAGAACTGGGTGGGGAACGAATACCAATAGAAATGAAGTTTCTTTTGAGGGTGATGAAAATGTTCTGGAAGTAGATAGTGGCCATGATTTTACAACTCTGTGACTATGCTGGAAACCACTGAATTACATACTTTAAAAGGGTGAATTGTTTAGCATGTGACTTATATCTCAGTAAATAGTATATATATATATATGTATGTATGTATGTATATATATATAATTACTTTTTATGGAAGTAGAGTTGGTTTACAGTGGCTTTATATTTTGATAGAGGAGTATTTTGCAGCTAACAGAATTCTTTAAAAAAAAGATTGATTTATTTATAATTCTTATCTGGGGGGAGGGCACGGTGGGTCAGCATTGCTGCACCTGGGCTTTCTCTAGTTGTGGCAAGCAGGGGCTACTCTTTGCTACAGTGTGTGGGCTTCTCACTGTAGTGGCTCCACTTGTTGGGACACATAGGTTCTAGGTGCTCAGGCTTCAGTAGTTACAGCACATGGGTTCAGTAGTTGCAGTTCATGGGCTCTAGAGAGCTGGCTCAGTAGCTCTGGTGCATGGGTTTAGTTACCCTGTGGCATATGGGATCTTCCCAGACCAAGGATCAAAAACCAGTGTCCTCTGCATTACAAGGCAGATTCTTAACCACTGGACCACCAGGGAAGTCCCAAAGCTGGCATTTCTTAAGACCAATCCTCTTGTTCTGATTCTGTAGCCCAGGTTGAACCCTCCCACTCTGGGCCTCAGTTTAGTAGCATATTGTTAGTCTCCACATGTTTGTGTGGTTTTTTAAATTTTTTTTTCCTTGTAACTTATTTCTAATTTCATAGTGTTGTGATCAGAAAAGATGCTTAATATATCAATTTTCTTAAATTTACCAAGGCTTGCTTTGTGACCCAGCATGTGGTCAATCCTGGAGCATGTTCCATGTGCACTTGAGAAGAAGGTGTATTCTGCTACTTTTGGATGGAACACTCTATTAATACTAATTAAGTCCATCTGGTCTAATGTGTTGTTTAAGGCCTGTGTTTCCTTATTGATTTTCTGTCTGGATGACCTGTCCATTGATGAAAGTGGGATGTTAAAGTCCCCCACTACTAACTACTATTATGTTACTGTCATTTCTCCCTTTATGGTTGTTGATATTTGCCACATATATGGCAAATATATACTGAAGTGCTCCTATGTTGGATGCATATATATTTACAATTTTTATATTTTCTTCTTGATTGATTCCTTGATCGCTATATACTGTCCTTCTTTGTCTTTTACAGCGGTCCTTATTTTAAAGTCTATTTTTATCTGATATGAGTACTGCTGCTCCAGCTTTCTTTTAATTTCCATTTGGAAGAATATCTTCTTCCATCCCCTGGGCCTCAATATATCAATGGTGGCAAGCACCATATCTCTTTCACAGGCTTACAAAGCAGCCAGCAAACAAGGAAGGCACTTGGCAACTTGGATCAAATGTCTTTAGTTGTTTTTGTTTGTTTGTTTGTTTAATGTTGGAGCATAATTGCTTAACAATATTGTATTAGTTTCAAGTGTACAATAAAGTAACTCAGTTACACTTATGTATCCATGCTCAGTTGCTTCAGTTGTGTCCAATTCTTTGTGACCCTGTGGACTTGGTCCACTAGGCTCCCCTGTCTATGGGATTCTTCAGGCAAGAATATTGGAGTGGATTGTTATGCCCTCCTCCTGGGGATCTTCCCGACCCAGTCATCAAACTTACATCTCCAGTGTCTCCTTCATTGCAGGTGGATTCTTTACCACTGAGCCACCAGGGAAGCCCATACATATACATGTATATATTCTTTGTCAAATTCTTTTCCCATTTAGATTATGTTTTTAGGCATGGACTGTTCTCTCAACCAAGATCCAAGAGGGAGTGGATGGGGGGCATTCCCTGGCTGTTGGGGATGTCACTGGGGTCTGTCACTGGGCCCAGGGAGCTCACAGATTGAGGTGTTGAAGAAGTTTGCACACAAGCCTTGGGAATCCTAGCTGATATTTCTAGAAGAAGTTCTGGGAAAGAAAGCTAGGGTAAGCATTTCTCTTTCAAAAATGGTGGGGTTGTAGGCAGGTCCTAAAACCCAGGGGTGTCACTGAGCCTAATGTGGACACCCTGACAATTCTAGAATGTTCTGCTCAGTGGTTGGTCTGCCTGGAAACCCACTTAGCTAGCTCTTGGCACCTCCCATGGGCCAAGTTCCCAATCTCCAGCTCACATTCTAATGGAGAATACTGATAATAAGCAAACAGACACATACATAAAGAATTTCAGAAAATTACCAGTGATTCACTGAAGACAGTAATCAGAGAAACTGAATAGACAGTGATGGGGGCCTGGGGCCTTTATTTTTTTTTTTAATGAACACAGGTCAAAAGATTTTATTTCATTCATTCATTAATGAGGGAACCAGCAAGGTGTTACAATGGGTTCAAAGGAAAATCCAAAGAACACTCACATAGAGACAGGTGAGCAACGCTTGGATGAATTACAGACAGAAGCAAGACATGATTGTGCACAATTAATTTGTATCTCTCTTGACAAGAATCATTGCCAGGGACTTCCCTGGCTGTGCAGTGATTAAGACTCTGTGCTTCCACTGTAAGGGGTACGAGTTTGATCCATGGTCTGGGAACTAAGATCCCACATGCTGTGTGGCCCAAGAGTAAATTAATAAAAATAAGAAAATAAATGAATTGGGGAAGAAAAATTTTAAAATATGCCGACAAAGGTCCATATAGTCAAAGCTATGATTTTTCCAGTAGTCATGTATGGATGTGAAAGTTGGACCATAAAGAAGGCTGAGAACCAAAGAATTTATATTTTAAACTGTGGTTCTGGAGAAGACTATTGAGAGTCCCCTGGACAGCAAGGAGATCAAACCAGTCAATCCTAAAGGAAATCAACCCTGAATATTCATTGGAAGGACTGATGTTGAAGCTAAAGTTCTAATATTTTGGCCGCGTAATACAAAGAGCCAACTCATTGGAAAAGACCCTGATTCTGGGAAACATTGAGGACAGGAGGAGAAGCAGGCAACAGAGGATGAGATGGTTCACTGGCTCAATGAACAAGAGTTTGAGCAAACTCCAGGAGATGGTGAGGACAGGGAAGCCTGGTGTGCTGTAGTCTATGTGGTTGCAAAGAGTCGGACACGACTTAGTGACTGAATAACAACAAATTTTTTTTTTTTTAATGAATGATTGCCAAGGAATTTCCTGGTGGTGTAGTGGTTAGGACTCTGCACTTTCACTGCCATGGTCCCGGGTTCAATCCCTGGTCAGGGAACTGAGATCCCAAAAGCCGTGTAATGTTGCCAAAAATAATAATAAATAAATAACAAAAACAAAAAGAATCATTGCTATAAGCATCCATTTTCTACAATGTACATAGTTGTAAAATAGCCCCCAAATGACAAAAGGCAAGAGACCCCAAGAAACCCCATAGAACCAGACCAAGACTAGGTTTGTCTAAGGGGTCAGTTCTTTTATTGAAATGATCATCAAGGAGAATTATTCCAAGGAGGTGGTAGAGAACAGAGATCTGAAGAAGGATGGGCAGGTTTCCAGGTGGGAGGGTAAAGGGTAAAGTGTGGGGCTGGGATTCATGATGGAGGATCAGGCAGGAAACCAGTGAGGCTGGAGCAACAGATTCTAGGGCAGTGACCGGGGCACCTGCAGGTCATGGCTGCTGCTGCTGCTGCTGCTGCTAAGTCTCTTCAGTCGTGTCCGACTCTGTGCAACCCCGTAGATGGCAGCCCACCAGGCTCCACTGTCCCTGGGATCCTCCAGGCAAGAACACTGAAGTGGGTTGCCATTCCCTTCTCCAATGCATGAAAGTGAAAAGTGAAAGTGAAGTCGCTCAGTCGTGTCTGACCCTCATCGACCCCATGGACTGCAGCCTTCCAGGCTCCTTCATCCGTGGGATTTTCCAGGCGAGAGTACTGGAGTGGGGTGCCATTGCCTTCTCCGGCAGGTCATGGATTCAGGCATAAAAAGGAGTGAAGCCCTGACACTGACTACTACATGGATGGATCCTGGGGACATGATGTTCAGTGAGAGGAGCAGACACAGAAGGAGGACACAGTTGTGACTCCACTGATGGGAAACGTCCAGAACAGGCAGATCTACAGACACAGGGCATGGATTTGTGGGTGCCAGGACCTGGTGGAGGGGAGTGACTGCTAAGGGGGATGGGGTTGTTCTTTGGGGTGATGGAAGTACTTGAAAATTATATAGTAGTGATGATTGCACAATTCTGTGAAAACCACTGAATTGTACACATTAAAGAGTGAATATTCTGGTATGTGAATGACATATCAGTTTTAAAAAGCAAAGCAACACCCATGTTTAACAGCAGATGTATCCGCAATAGCTAAAATGTGGCAACAACCCACATGTCTATTGATGGATGAATGAATAAGCAAAATGTGGTCCATCCACGCAGTGGAATATTACTCAGCCTTCAAAAGGAAGGAGATTCGGACACCTGCTACAACCTGGATGGACCTTGAGGACGTGATGCTCAGTGAAATAAACCAGAAGGACACACACTGTCTGATTCCACTCACTGGAGGTCCCTAGAGGTGTCAGATCCACAGAGACAGGAAGTAGATGGTGGGGCCAGGGGATGGGGGAGGGGATAGGGAGTCAGTGTTTCACTGGGATGGGGTTTCAGTTTGGGAAGATGAGAAGGTTCTGGAGATGATGGTGGGGATGGTTGCACAACAGTGTGAATACACTTCAGTGTCACTAAATGAACACTTCAAAATGGTTAAATTGGTAAAATTTATATCTCATATATGTTGCCCCAAATTTTTTTCTTCAGATTGTAAAGAAAAGTAGGCCTGGAACAGGAGATGAGAGTGGCTGGGCTCAACCTCATTCTGAAGTCTGGATACTCCTGTGGTCCCTAGTGACTTCTCACATCCCATTATTATGAACTGTGGTCATTTATGAGTAAAACTAAATGTTTTTCCTTTCTTTCTCTTTGTTTTAGCCACAACATATGGCTTGTGGGATCTTAGTTCCCCAATCAGGGACTGAACCCAGGCCCTCAGCAGTGACAGTGAAGAGTCCTAACCACTGGACACTAGGAAATTCCCAAATGTTTTTCTTTTCAAAAAATTAAAATTAAAGAAGTCTAGGGACTTCCCTTCCCAATGCAGGGAGCACGATTTTGATCCCAGGTCAGTGAACTAAGATCCCACTTTCCTCATGGCACAGAAAAAAAAAAAATTAAAATGTTCCTCCTACCCCAAAAATATTGATGGAAAGACATCAGCTTGGGTTTGAGCAGACCTGTGCCCTGCTTTATGTTTTGTTAATCACACTGATGACTGTGTAAGAACCCTGGGCAGGGATAGGCCAGTTGGGATGCTGGTATAGGCATCCCAGCCTATATAGATGGAGACCCGGGAAAGTGGACAAGGTCTTTTTTTTTTTTTTCAACCGTGTGATGAGGTATGTGGGGTCTTAGTTCCCCAACTAGGGATAGAACTCGTGCCCCCTGCAGTGGAAGCTTGGAGTCCTAACCACTGGACCACCAGGGAAGTCCCCACACTTATATTTTAAAATATTTATTTATTTGCTTATTTCGCTGGGCCAGATCTTAGTTGCAGCATGAGGGATCTAGTTCCCTGACCAGGGACTGAACCCAGGCCCCCTGCATTGGGAGCTCAGAGTCTTAGCCACTGTACCACAAGGAAAGTCCCCCTATGTATATTTTTCAAAGGCTCATGATCTATTTTTTCATCTTCAAAACCAGCAGCTTGACATCCTCTCATTTCTCTCTGACTCTGACCTTTGTAATTCCCTCTTATAAGGACCCTATGAAATATGTATATAAATTCGTTTTCTACAGCTTCTGTGTTATATCTTTTTTGCTGATCAATCCAGTCAATCCTAAAGGAAATCAACCCTGAATATTCACCAGAAGGACTGATGCTGAAGCTGAAGCTCCAATACTTTGGCCACCTGATGCGAAGAACCAACTCACTGGAAAAGACCCTGATGCTGGGAAAGATTGAAGGCAGGAGGAGAAGGGGATGACAGAGGATGAAATGGTTTGATGGCATCATTGACTCAATGGACATGAGTTTTAGCAAACTCCAGGAGATTAGCAAACACCGGGAAGCCTGGTGTGCAGCAGTTTATGGGGTCTCAGAGAGTCGGACATGACTGGGCAACTGAACAACAACAACAGACCTTCTGTAACAAAGGACTACAAACTGGGTGGCTGGGAACAGCAGAAATATATTCCCTTTCTGTTCTGGAGGCCAGGAGCCCAGAGGTGAGTTGTGGGCAGGGCCATTCTCCCTCTGAAGGCTCTGCGGGAAGGATCTGTTGCAGACCTTTCTCCTGGTTTCCTTCCAGTAGCCTCAGGCTTCCCCTGGCTTGCAAGTTGCTGGCTTCCCCCAGGTCCCTTGAAGTCATCTCCCCTCCGTGGTCATCTGTATCTGTCCAAACGTCCCCTTCTTGTAAGGTCAGTGGTCACATTGGATTAGGGGTCCACTCTGCTCCAGTATGATCTCGTGTTAACTAATTACATCTTCAACTACCTTATCTGCAAATAAAGTCTCCCTCTAAGGTACTGGAAATTAGGACATCAACATGTCATATATATGTGTGTGTGTCTATGTTTTTAAGACTCTTGAGAGTCCCTTGGAATACAAGGAGATCCAACCAGTCCATTCTGAAGGAGATCAACCCTGGGATTTCTTTGGAAGGAATGATGTTAAAGCTGAAACTCCAGTACTTTGGCCACCTCATGCGAAGAGTTGACTCATTGGAAAAGACTTTGATGCTGGGAGGGATTGGGGGCAGGAGGAAAAGGGACGACAGAGGATGAGATGGCTGGATGGCATCACTGACTCGATGGACATGAGTTTGAGTGAACCCCGGGAGTTGGTGATGGACAGGGAGGCCTGGCATGCTGTGATTCATGGGGTCGCAAAGAGTCGGATACGACTGAGCAACTGAACTGAATTGAACTGAAGCATTATCTATCTAATTTTTAAAGATTTTTTTGATGTGGGCCATTTAGAAAGTCTTTATTGAATTTGTTACAATATTGCCTCTGTTCCATGTTTTGGTCCCCTGGCAAGGAAGCATGTGAGATCCTAGCAGTCAGAGATTGAACCCACATCCCCTGCTCTGGAAAGGGAAATCCCAACCATTGGACCATCAGGGAAGTTCTTATCAATCTAATATTTTTCACCAGTGACTTTGAATAAAGATGCCAAGATGCTGAAGGCTACCTTATCAGTTCTGAGAGAATGGAGATCAATTTGGATTCATAGTGTATCACAACAAACACACAAATACACACTTGCCTTCCTGAAAGTGAAAGTGAAGTCGCTCAGTCGTGTCCGACTCTTTGCCATCCTATGGACTGTAGCCTACCAGGTTCCTCCCTCCATGGGATTCTTCAGGCAAGAATACTGGAGTGGGTTGCCCCTTCCTTCTCCAGGGGATCTTCCCGACACAGGGATCAAACCCTGGTCTCCCGCATTGCAGGCAGATGCCTTAACCTCTGAGCCACCAGGGAAACTGTCTTCCTGGGAGGGCTGTAAATTTCTGTGCACACTCTCAAAAGCCAACTGAATGAACGCAGACAGAGTTGCAGTTTGGGAAGATGAGAAAGACCTGGAGATGGATGGTGGGTATGGTTGTACAACAACGTGAATGGACTTAGTGCCACTGAACTGCACACTTAGAAAAGGTTAAAATGGTAAATGTTATGGTATATATGAAAGTGAAAGCGTTAGTCACTCAGTCGTGTCCAGTTCTTTGTGATCCCGTGGACTGTAGCTGCCCAGGTTCCTCTATCCATGGGATGCTCCAGGGAAGAATACTAGAGTGGGTAGCCATTCCCTTCTGCAGGGGCTCTTCCTGACCCAGGATTGAACCTGGATCTCCTGCGTGGCAGGCAGATTCTTTACTGTCTTAGCCACCAGGGGAGCCCTGGTATGTATATTTTATTGTAATTATTTATCTTTATTTATTTATTTGGCCACAGCATGGGGCTTAGTTCCCCGCAGGAACTTAATTCCCTGACCAAGGTTTGAACCCATGCACCCTGCATCAGAAGCTCAGAGTCTTAACCAACCACTGGACTGCCAGGAAAGTCCCTACAATTTTTTTTGAGGGGGGAAAGTCAGTTGATTAACCGCAGGATGTGGTCTTGGATGGAAAAAAGGCATTCGTGGAAAAAACTGGAGAAATGTGAAGACAGTGTAGGGTTTACAGGTGTTGGTTCCTTGTGACAGATACACCATGGTGATGTATGATAGCATTAGGGGAAGGTGGGTTAAGGGTAGATAGGAAGTCTTTCTAATTTTGGAATCTTTGTAATTTTTCTGTAAATCTAAACTATACCCAAAATAAAACATTTATTTAACCACAAAAAAAAAAGCAAAGTTGAGTTTGCATGGGTGTGTACATTTGTGAAACTCATCTAACTCTATACATAATATCTGTAGGTTTTATTGTCTATAGCCTATATATTACTTTTAGAAAAACACACAGAAATGAAAACACCTGAAAAAAATTTGCTTGACCAAAAGTGCCTAAAAATATGCATACCCTTTGGCCCAGAGATTATGTATATGGAAATTTATCCAAAGGGAATATTTTGAAATGGTCAAGGTATAGTAACTAGAAAAATGGGTTACAAACTAGTATATTTAAAAGGTCCTGGGACTTCGCTCATGGTCCAGGGGTTGAGACTGTGCTTCCAAGGCAGGGATGCGAGCGGCTCGGGTTCACATACTGCATGGTGTGGCAAAAAAACAAAAAAAACAAAAAACCCCAAACTTAAGGTCCCATTATTCTTAAATATATATATATGTATAATCTTTGTATACACAGTGAGGTATCAACAGCGCTTATCTCTACATGGTGGGATAAGGGTGATTTCTTTTTTCTTGCTTCTCTGATTATTTGACTTTTTTTCAATTAGTATGTATTTCTTTTCTTTAAAAAAAAGGAGGGGGGCGGTAATTGCACCAGACAGAATATCCTATGAGGGTTTTGTTTGGGTTTCCCAGGGCAGCTGTAGCAAAAATTACCATGAATGTAGTGACTGGAAAAAAAAGAGCAAATTAATTTTCTTCCATTTTCAGAGGTCAGAAGTCCAAAATGTGTGTCTTAGGCTGGTCCCTCCAGAGGCTCCAGGGGAGCACTGGCTCCTGCCTTTTCCAGGTTCTAGAAGTGCCGAGCCCCTGGCTCACAGCCCCTCCCTCCATCCTCACAGCCAGCAGAGCAGCATCTCCCATTTCTCTGCCTCTGACCCTCCCCCTCCCTCTTACAAGGACCCTGTGATGACACTGGGCCCCCGGGGAATCCAGGATCATCTCTCTTGTTAGAAGCCTTAACTTATTATGACCTGCGGATTTCCTTTGCCATGGATGTAAGGGAGCATCTTCATAAGTTCCAGGCATTAGGATTCAGACGTTCCTGGGAGACCATTATCTTGCCCTCCACAGCTTGTAGGGACAAACCAGGCGATAAATAGTGCAGCTAGGGAGACTTCCCTGGTCCGGGGGTTAAAACTCCAAGCTTCCAATGCAAGGGTCACAGGTTCGATCCCTAGTCAGGGAACTAAGATCCCACGTGTTGTATGGCATGGGGAAAAAAAATGCAGCTAAGATTCTGAAAAAGCTGATGTGATTTCAGGCCACATTAATAGAGGTCTAGCATTCAGCTCAAGGGAGATGGTGGGTCTTACCAAAACATTCCAGGGATGAGACCAGGATGCTGAAAAGAGATAGAGAGCCATGTCCCACAAGGAAAAGACAGATAGATGACAACCAGGTATGGTTCACAGAAGTCCTCTGTATGGCTTATGGGTGGAAGGTGAAATTGATTCTGGGGTCTTCCCAAGGGAGGGATGGAAGGATGAATGTCAGACATGGTCCCAGTCCTATCTGAGTTCCTCTCACTGCCTGGCATACAGCACTGGGCTCAGGCAATGGGTGGCACACTTTACTCCCGGGGGCTGGATCAGCACAATATCAAGAGAACCTTCTGGGAGCCTTGTGGGGGTCTTTCCACCAGACTCATTGGGTCAAAGTGCTGACAGGGCTGCCGAGGCCTAAATCAGAGAATCCAGAGCAAAGTTCAATTTCTGAAACTGTGCAGGTGTTTGCACCCCTGTGTTCATCACAGCAGTCCAGAGCAGTCAAGTAGACATATGATGAATAAACAAATTGTGGTACATCCATGCAGTGGATTATTACTCAGCCATAGAAAGGAAGGAGGTGCTGATATCTGCTACAGTGTGGAAGGACTCCCAAAGTCATGATGCTCAGTGAGAGAAGCCAGACACAGAAGGGTGAATAGTATCTGATTCCACTCACCGAAGGTCCCTACAGAAATCAAATCCTTAGAGACAGAAGGTAAGATGGGGAGGAGACAGGGTCTGGGGGAGGGGGATGGAGAGTCAGTGTTTAATTGGGACCGAGATTCAGTTTGGGAAGATGAGAAAGTTCTGGAGATATTTGCCCAACAATGTGAACGTACTGAATGCCACTGAGTTGTGCACTTTAAAATGGTTAAGATAGTAACTTTCCGTGTATAATTTAATACAGTGAAAAAATCCAGGTCTGTTTAAAAAAAAAGACTAAAAAAATAAAACCAAAAGAAACTATTTTGGGGCCCAACTAAAGAGAGTCCAGGCGTTTCATTTTGGCAAGTGATGACATTGGAAAGAAAAGAACCCGGGAGCCACCAGCCACAAGTGCAGAGACAAATGGCTCCCAGCTCGGCTTCTGGAGACTTCCAGCCCTGCCGTGACCACTCACAGGCACATCGCTGGGTTTGTGGGCAGGGACTTTGCTTGTCCCCAGTGCCCCATAGACCCGGAACTGGTACCCCGGTTGCAGGGCAGGCCAGGTGAGCAGCCGGAAGCCCCTGGTTCCCTGGTGGGTGGACTGTCGTCTCCTCCCACCCAGGCTCCTCCCAGGTCCCCAGGGCCCCTCCCAGATGAGCTAACATTTAACCAACACACCCCGGGGTGGTCAAACCAGGTGTGCAAGTATCAAAATGCTTCAGCAGCTGCATGCATGGCCCCCAGCATCACTGAGAAATGTTTCTAACAAGCAGAGGGTGGGGTGATGGCGGTCCATGCTTTCCTGGGGGGTTAGGGAGCCTCACTTAAGAGATGGAAGTGGTGGTCTGATCTGGCACTGCTATCCCTGGTCCCTCCCTCCCCTCAGGTCCACCCACCCCTCAGGATTCCCATCTGTGCCATGGGTCTTTCCAGCCTGAAGCTCCCAGTCTCCACCCAGCATAATAGTGCTGGTCTCCCAAATGCCCCCTCACTCCAGGCTGGGTGACAGCTCCCTGGGGCCTCTCAGGACGTTGAAGGAGTGCTCCAAAGCTGGGGGCCAACCTGCCTGGCTGCCTTTGGGGTCCACCCCAGAGCCCTGTCTCTGTCCCTCTTTCCGTAGCAGGGTACCACGAGGGTGTTTGCTTAGGGCAAGGAGGTCACATTGGTGGGGGACAGGGTGTGTGTGTGATTTCCCCCACCCCTTGAGGACACCCCTGCTTGTCATATTGGGCGAGCTTCTGGCATGGAGCTGGTGGAGGCCAGGGGTGCCACTCAGCAGCTCCCCAGTGGCCAGGACAGCCCCAACCCAGAAAACAATTGGTCCCAAGCGTCCACAGTGACCAGGGGGCAGAAACCCCAGCCTGGATCTAACATGCCAGCTTGCTTCCTATGCTCTGTAGGAAAGGAAAGAAAAACCACTGCATTGTGGCCTCAGCTTGACCAGTGGCCCAGTCCCAGCACTGGAGCCGTCCCTCTACCCTCCCCCTCCTCCACCCCTACTCCTCCAGCAAAGCCTCTTCCCCACCCCCACACTGTCTCAGGCCGCCTGTCTCCATGCCTGTCTCCAGGCTTGGCTTTTTATCTGTGCAAGGGGCCCGAGGCTGGATATTCAGTGGAGACGGTCTCCATGGGTCCACGTCACCCGAGGGACCCCGAATGAACCAGGCCAGTCCTGTCTCCCGCCCCACCCCGCCAGGACCTTCTACAAGATGTCAACCCCCCTCCCCAGGGGAGCCTGCAGAGCAGCAGGGGACCATAGCCAGGAAAGGCAGCAGGGGAGCCGAAGAGGAGAACGTGGCAGCCTTGCTGGTCGGCCGGACCTCCCCCTCGAATTTTTCTTTTTTTAAAATCACCGCAATTTAAGGAGCGGCTCCTCCCTCCATCCCGCGGCCCGCCACGTGGGCTGGCCGGAGGAGTCGCCCACTGGCCCGCCTGTCTGCTCTCCCCCTCCGCCGGCTTGGCGGCCAGGCAGTAGCTTCGGTTTCAGTTTGGTGTCACTGGTTTCACTTTCGGGGAGAGGAAGAAGAGAGACAGAGACAGAGACAGAGGAGAACAGGGAAACGGAGAGAGAGGGAGGCAGCCGTATCAGGTGCGGGGGGGTAGGGAGCAGGGGTCAGCCTCTGCCCTGTCCTGTCTGGTGGCGGGGCCACCGCCTGCCTTGCAGCTCCCTCCCTGACCTTCCTCTGAAGGGTGGATTCTGAGAGTAAAGGTCAAGGGGTCAAGGGCAATTTCCCACTGCGACCTTGGGTTTCACAAGCCACCCTCTTATCCTGGATTCCTTCCCTGCACCATCCCACCCTCAGCCTCCTGTCAAAGTGGGGCTGGGGATCCTGTCGGCCCCCATGGGGTGCTGGGAAGATCAAAGCCCTGCTGACTGCTGACCCAGGACAGTCTCACAACATCCCCTTAGGGAGGGGGCGGAGCATGGTCCCAGGCAGAACAGGATGTCTGCTGCCTTCACCCAGCAGGGACCCTTGGCCCAGAAAGCACCAGGAAGGAGGCTCCCTCCATGTGGCCGGAGTCCGGGGTGGGTGGGGTGTCCCCTGGACTCACCTGCTGTGGCGTGGGGCTCCTGTTCTGGCAGAAGTGTCTGGAGGCCCAGTTGCTCCTGTAGGCCTGCCTGTCTCTGGACAATGGTGGGCCCATGTCCCCCTCACTACTGCTGTTCTTCCTGCAGGGTGGTGGGTCCACAGCTGACCTCTGGGCCACATATCCACTGCCTTCTGGGCTGGGCTGAGAGCCCTGGATGGCAGGACCTGGACCCAGTCTTCTCTCCCTAGAACCCTGTTCAGGGCCTGAAAAGGACTCCCCAGACTGGGCAAGAAGAGACCAGGGAGAGTCACCTGGGGGATGTCAAGAACACAGCTCAGGGATTTCCCTGGTGATTTGGTGGCTTGAGACTGCACATTCCCAATGCAGGGGGCTTGGGTTTGGATCCCTGATCAGGAAACTAGATCCCATGGGCCACAACCAAGACCCAGCGCAGTCAAATGAATAAATAAATAAAAAAAAGCAAGCAAACAAACAACTCAGCAAGATAGAATGTGGGCGGGAACCAATGAGAGACAGGGGTTCGTTTTTAGTATAGCAGCTTTATTGAGATATAATTCACCTACCATACAGTTTACCTACTTAAAGTGTGCAATTCACTGGTTTTGAGGACATTCACTGTGTTGTGCAACAGTTCTATCTAATCTTAGAATACTCTCATCACCCCAAAAGGAAACCCCGTCCTCATTAGCATCAACCCCATCCCTTCCCCCAGCCCCTGACAACCAGGAACCCACTCTCTGTGTCTGTGGACCTGCCTGTTCTGGACGTTTCCCATCAGTGGAATCACACCCTGTGCGTCCTTCTGTGTCTGCCTCTCTCACTGAGCATTGTGTTCTCAGGATCGGTCCACATGGTGGCGAGTGTCAGGGCTTCTCCCCTCTTTATGATTGAGTGATGCTTCCAGGTGTGGAGGGACCACTTTGTGTATTCACTATGCAGTGATGAACATTGGATGGTCTGCACTTTGGGCTGCTGTGAATGAAGGCAGGTGTTAACCCAAGTAGGTGTTGATTGGTGCATGTCAACCCACCATAACTGATGTCTGGGGACACCGAGTTTTCTGGGCGATTAGGGTGAGTACACTCTAAAAGACACAGAAACAAGGAGCACTCCCTCAGGGTCAAGCCTGGCCCCCAGACTCCCCGGGTTTCTGCTGGATGCTGGGGAAACCTCCTCCCCACCCCTACCCTGGCTGGTTCCACTGGGAAGCCAGAACTTCAAAAGGGAGCGTTTGAGAACCTCCCAGAACCTTAGGGGCCGACCCGGAGCAGCAGCAGGGCCTGCAGTCTGGAACACCGGCCGGAAAGCGGCCACTCCCTTTTAATGAGGAGAAGAGCTGGGCTGGGGGTGGGCAGGACGCGGCCGGGGAGGAGTGGGGCGGGGAGAGGAGAGGAGCGGCGAGAGGAGGGGGAGGGAGGAGGAGCGAGGAGGAGCGCGGGGGCGGGGGCGGGGCTTCCTCCAAGGGCAGGTGGGCAGGCGGCTTCCTCGCACCTGCGCCTGGCTTCCCGCCTCTTTTGGAGGGTAGCCCCTAGCGCAGCGGAGGAGGAGGGGGAGTGAGGGGAGTCACACAGGACCCCGTTCCTGTCACTCCGGAGCCACTTCCTGCTCTTTAATGTGTGGGTAAAGAGACAGCGCACCTCCGGTTCACACATCACAGGGAGACCCTAGCCCTCTGTGTGGAGGCGGATCCCCCTCGCCCTGCCATCTCCTCCAGCCCAACTCCAGGTGTGGGGAGACCCCGACCCCCCGCAGCTCTTCACGTGCTCACTGGGCATCTGTACAACATCTTTGGGGAGATAACCGTCTTTTTTAAAAAATGTAAAAATTATTTTAGATGTAATCCTATAGAAGGACCTATCGGTATGAATCAGGATTTTTTTTTTTTTTTTTTTTTTGGCCGCTCCACCAGCTTCCCCGATGGCTCAGCTGTAAAAGAATTCGCCTGCAATGCAGGAGACGGGTTTGATCCCTGGGTGGGGAAGATCCCCTGGAGAAGGAAATGGCAACCTACTCTAGGTTTCTTGCCTGGAAAATTCCATGGACAGAGGAGCTTGGCGCACTACAGTCCACGGGGCCGAGAAGAATTAGACACGACTTAGTGACTGAGCACACACCCACGCACTTGGGAACTTAGTTCCCTGACCAGGAGTGGAACCTTAGTACCCCCCGCACTGGAAGTGCCCAGTCTTAACCACTGGACTTCAGGGAAGACCAGATACCTGCCTGTTTAATTGTGGTGATTCTTTTGGTTGCTACAGTATAAGGATTATTTTCTCTTTCTTTTGTTGTTTTTCTTTTTTTAGTTAAGGATTCTTTATCTCTTTTGGCATAGACCTGTCTCCCCTACAGGATTTACAAACACTTTCTCCCACTCTGTGGGCTTTTTCTTCACTCTCCCGATGGTGTCTTTTTGGTGCACCCAAGTTTTAAATTCTGATTAAGTCCAAGTTCATTTATGTTTTCTTTTGCTGCTTGTGCAGTATGTATCATGGTGAAGAATCTATTGCCAAGTTCAAGGCAATGAAGATGGGAGATGGGAAGGTCAAGGGGCAGTTTTGCTGAGGGTTTTATGTGACCCGGGGACCTTGGCAGCAGGGCTGGAAAGGGTGCCTGAAGTTTAAGCAGGAGTTGGGAGTGGGGAGAAGGGGAATGGGAGAGGAACTCCAGAACAGGGAACAGCAGGTGCAAAGACAGGGAGCCAAGAGTGAGTGAAAGACTTTGCACTGCCTTTTCCCTTCCCTCCCTCCTCCCTCTCCTTCCTCCCCACCACCCTCCTTCCTCCCCTCCCCCTACCTCCCCATCCCCCTTCCTTCTCCCCTCCCTCTTTCCCTCCCACCCCTCCTCCCTGACTCTGACCCCTGGGCAGCCCTTACCCCTGTACACTGGTCCCCTCACAGGCATCAGGGTGAGGGGTGCTGATGTGGCTGCCCTTGAAATCTCATTGGTCCCCACTGCAAAATCCAAAGCTGTTAAGGAAGAAAGGAGATGGGTGTCCAGGCAGGGGAGAGGGCAGTGGGCTGACCCTGTGCATGAACTTGTAGATGAGTGTGGTGGTGGGGAGCACCCCAGCCACAAGGGAGGGTTATGGGGGCTCTGAGAAGGCAGAAAGGCCTCCTCAGGAGACACCCACAGGGACTTCCCTGGTGGTCCAGTGGCTAAGACTCTGAGCTCCCAATACAGGTGAGCCAGATTCGATCCCTGCTCAGGGAACTAGAACTCACATGCCCCAGCTAAGACCCAACGCAGCCAAATAAATAAATAAAAATAAGTATTTTTTTTTAAAAAAGGACGGCAGTGCAATGCTGGTGCCTGGAGGTGGGTGTGGTCTTCTGGGAGGAAGAGGGGACAGGGGGACCCGACATGAGGGGCCTCTACCTGAGGCAGGCCA